>NC_137117.1:38183542-38696042 GCF_949357685.1 Gobio gobio | reverse complement strand
AACTGGGCTTCTCTGAAAACTCGTGACTCCACTTCCTCTCTTTAGATTTATTAATATTATTTAATTTTTTTCTAACTTGAAGTAGTGAAAAAAATCATTCTGCAAGATTGTGTGAGAGAAAACTCAATGGTGAATTTTATTTATATGTCAATTTGCACGTCGATCTTGTTCTGTGAATGTTTTTCCCCCATATTCTGATCACTAAAGGGCCCTGGCCCCCTGGTCCAGAACCACTGCTATATAAACATGTCAAAGTGCTTATACCCCTTCTTTATCTTTGTGCATGCTATGGCTAGTCTTAATCAAATGTTATGGACACAAATGTCTCCTTTCATAGAATAACTTAAAGGGATAGTTCACCCAAAAATTAAAATTAGCCCATGATTTACTCACCCTCAAGTCAACCCAGGCTTCTTTCAGACGAATACAATCAGAGTTATATTAAAAATGTCCTGGCTAATCCAAGCTTTAAAATGGCAGTGAATGGCTTTTTCTCTTTTAAAGTGCATAAAAGTGCATCTATCCATCATAAAAGTGCTCCAGGGGTTAATAAAGGCCTTCTGAAGTGAAGCCATGCGTTTGTGTAAAACAAATATCCATTTACATATAAATATGTCATATACACCTAGGATGACTTGAGAGTGAGTAAACCATAGGATATTTTAAATTTTTTGCTAAACTATCCCTTTAAAGGGATAGTTCACCCAAAAACGAAAATTTGATGTTTTTCTGCTTACCCCTAAGGCATCCAAGATGTAGGTGCCTTCGTTTCTTCAGTAGAACACAAATGAAGATTTTTAACTCCAACTGTTGCTGTGTGTCACTCATATAATGCTTGTCAATGGGGTCTAATTCTATTAGAGTAAAAAAAACATGGATAGACAACTTCAAATTAAACCCCGCGGCTGGTGACGACACATTGATGTCTTAAGACACGAAACGATCGGTTTCTGAGAGAAACCCAACGGTATTTATGCAAATATATCACCTCATATCAGACGAATGTCATCAGCTCTCCAGACTGCCATCACTTCCTGTCAGTGAGGTCAAATAGCAGCCGTGTCATAGATATATACATAAGGCGTTTCTCAATGTCAAGGAAGGATCCTCGGAAGCCAGAATTCGGAGGATGCTACGTCATCGACAGCCGTCGAAGGGCTGTTCCAATGTCAAGGATCCTCGGAATTTCAACCAAGGTCTGAGTCCTTCGTTCGAAAAATATGCCATATACAGGAAAGGATGCATACGAGTAGCCTTCGCGCACTTAGCGTTCTCAAATCACCCACAATCCTATGCGCGCAGCTTTGCTATCTTGTTCAAAAAATACAAAATATCGGACGTTGGCGGAGTCGGAGCGTTAACGGGGCAATATGCTTTCAAGTGTAACGTTACCAAACATTTGTTGTAACCGTAGTAAATATAAGTAAAGTTTAACTTTTGGTGACAGTTGGTGGTGGTTGAGGAGATTCCCCCTTCTATGTAAAAGCGCTTTGAGTTAGTGCCTAGAAAAGCGCTATATAAATGTAATTAATTATTATTATTATTATTATTATTATTATTAACTTTTAAATGCCAGTACAAATTACAACCGTATTGATATTATACAAATGACGTTATTGATGGCTAACGGACCTTTTCACTGACGTAATGAGGCTGACGCGCACTTGCAAGCCTGTTCCATTTACATGTTCTCCGAATGCTAAAGAGGAGCCTCGCCTAGCCTCTGAAGGAAGTGACTTGGAAGGATTAGTCCTACAGAGGAAGGATCCTTGACATTGAGAAACACCTATAGATTCCTCATTAGTGCCTGTGTGGATCGCTCGAATGAGGAATCTACGTATACATATCTATGACCCGGCTGCTATTTGACCTCACTGACAGGAAGTGATGGCAGTCTGGAGAGCTGAAGCATTCGTCTGATATGAGGTGAAATTAATTGCATAAATACCGTTGGGTTTCTCTCAGAAACCGATCGTTTCGTGTCTTAAGACATCAATGTGTCGTCACCAGCCGCGGGGTTTAATTTGAAGTTGTCTGTCCATGTTTGTTTTACTCTAATAGAATTAGACCCCATTGACAAGCATTATATGAGTGACACACAGCAACGGTTGTAGTTAAAAATCTTCATTTGTGTTCTACTGAAGAAACGAAGACACCTACATCTTGGATGCCTTAGGGGTAAGCAGATAAACATCAAATGTTCGCTTTAAATGAGAAGTTAACACAGCAGACCGGAAGCCGCTGATGGAGTTCAGTAACACATGAGCGCGAGAGCTGAAGTTACATTATGACATCATCAAACACTCCGCGTCATCCAAAGTCATGACAACATACACACAGATCCCCCCAACTATGAGCCCGTTCTCCATTAAAAACAGAAACAACTCCTGCCATTGAATTGTCAAAGTGAGCAGTCAGCAGTGCAGCTGAAGTGGACAGGCTAACATTAGCAGAGCAGCTAACGGAAACAGCTAACAGCGGGACATGTACAAACTGAGACAAACAAACGAACGGGACACAATACATATCACACTGTGTCCTTATTAAACACCACAACAAGCAGCTAAACAACTTCATAAGGCGACTGTAACTCCTCTGAGCAAACCCAGCACACTAAATGTGTCTCTTCAAACTTCTGACAGCTCCTCCTCTGGGCTGAACTCGTATAAAGGGTGAGGCGCTGGGCTTAGCATGCAAGAAGCTTGCAGAAAATCAACTGTTGCTCTCGGTGAACTTACTTTGCCAAACTATCTTTTTCAAGCCGTGTTCTGCTCCAGTTGCCATCTTGAGTTGGGTCGAGGCAAATGCGCGCTTCCGTCATCCGGGAGGAGTGAGTGAGTGCGCGCGCCCGTGCTTGGATATGCGCAGATTTTTAAGCGTGTTATTTTTGAAAGTCAACTTCTGTATTGGTGCATAACTTAAAAGTCACCTTTACTGCCCGGGCAATACAGTTTATTAAACGGGTCGTTCTTCAATTGGAGTGGCCATTCGAGGGGCGCAGAATTAGTTATTCTGGCAAAACTTTACAAGGTCTCATTTGTTGACAGTTATGCTGCCTTCACGTGCTATCGGAATAATCGTAAATACGAGTTTCCGAGGTAAAAATTGCACATGAACGCCCCCACATTCTGAAACTTGAATGCAATGAGCTCGTAATCACGACTTCAGAAGTCGGAATTATCAAATTTCCGATAGCACGTGAAGGCAGCATACATGCATGAGCTAACTATCAATGAGCAATTGATTTTTGTTAGTAAAAATACAATTGTTCATTGTTTGTTTATGTTGTTCACAGTGCATTAACAAATAGGCTAGCCAACAACTTACTTTTAATATTAGTTAACGTTAATTTACACAATACTACGTAGTATTATGTTAAAATCAACATTATCTAAGATTAATACATGCTTCAGAATGATTGTTCATTGTTAGTCAATGTTAACAAATGAAACCTTATTGTAAAGTGTTACCATTATTTGAAATGAAGGCTATTTAAAATATGTTTAATATGCCATATTTAGTAAAATGGAAGCTTAGGACATAATTTTTAATTAATTTTAATTAAATACTGCGTTTGTGGTTTTAAGCACTGGTGCACTGTCAATGGTGTGAGTGACCACAAGATTTTGCTAAAATGGGGACTTCCCATGATAGATCAGGAGACATTTTGGAAATATTAATAAGACTATATAAAAAAAAAAAAAAAAATATATATATATATATATATATATATATATATATATATATATATATATATATATATATATATATATATATAATATATATATATATATATATAATATATATATAATATCTAACCTTTACACAGGAAAAAGTAGTCCAGCGACATACATTGTTGTCACACCACAGTTAACTTTTCCTTAAATATAATATAAAAAAAAATAAAAAAAAAACTTTATTCACAATATAACCACTTTGTGTGTTAAAACTACACCAGGATACCTGATGTTTGGTGGAAACATGCAGATTTTGTTACACATGAAATCTCTCAAACTCAATTAAATATATATTTAAAAAGAACAACTTTTAACAGTGCATAAAATACAAGTATGCAAACATTTTATGATTCATTGATATTTAAAGTTTATTTCAACTGTTGCAAATTAGTGGGACACCACTAATGAAAACACACCATTAAACCATAAAAAACGTAAAGGGTAAAAAGAAGTCTTTATAATTATACATAAACTAAATTTGGCCCAAAATGTACAATCTCAAAATTACAAAAAGAAAATGTGGTCTCTTTTGTAAAGAAAAGATTGCAGGGACAGAATACCTATGTAACACTTTATAATGAATGTTTTTACATAATTGGCAACTAAACTACACAAACGTGTATAAACCACACTATTTGCAATAGACTGCAGGCTAAACAGCATTAGACCTCTTCCCCCAGTCTACTGTTACACCTGTTTGCCTCCGTTTCTCATCTCCCCTTCTGACTGGCTAGCTCATTCTCATCTCAAGCTCTTATTGGCCAGCTCTTCTGAGGAGGCGGAGCTAGGTTAAAGCATCTGAGATGTCTTCAAGAAAAACTCCATGTATGTTCAGCCAAAACACAAGAAACAGAAGAAGAGAGTGTGTTTAATTAAAAAACAAAACAAAAAAGAGAGATAAACCAGGATTTCAAACAGAGAAAACAGATGGCAGGCTTTGGAGGAATCAAGGGACTGGCGTTTTTGCTTGGAGTACTCTCACAGGTACAGAGTTATGAGTCACATTTTATTTATTTATTTATTTATGTATTACCCTTTATTCATGTATGAACAGTTCCATAAGATGTAAAATATATAACGTTTTCTGTTATTCTGTCAAGCATTCATATTTTAACTTTCTATTTAAAACAGTTACAGAAAACACTTCAAAATCTAATAATAGGGAAAATGTATACAATAGTGTACTTAATCTAATGAAAGTCTTTTTTCATTGGTTTCATTTACAGGCATCAGGTACTGCTCATCTGGATCCAATTTACAGTATCTGTTTAAATTAAAAATCAAACTCATTTATAAAATGTTCTTGGTTATTTGCATTAAATAAACAGCATTGATGAAGACCTCAGAAAGATATGTTTCTTGTATTTTTCAGGCAGCACAATGACCGTGAGTGTTTTTACGGTGACATCAAAGAGTGCAGTGCTGCGCTGGAGCAGATATGAAGGTGCATTGTCCTACAGAGTAACAGCTTCCCTCCGGAACTCTCCAATCCCCGTGGTCTTTGCCAGCTTTGGACAGAACACTATTATGGGCTCCATTAATTCCCTGAACCCCAACACTCAATACACCTTTCGTGTTGAGGCCCTGGGAAGCCTCATGAACATGCTGGGAGACGCTAATGTGGATGGATCTACTGGTGCGTATTGAACTAGCGATGTCTTGCTCAAGAGTGGTAATATGTCTCAGTGTGAAAAACTTTAAGCTTTCTTTGCCTGGAAATTCCCTCATACTTCCAGGTTTTCCATAGTCATATAAACCCTGTTTCAGGCTTAGCATGTTTGATAAACATTGTTTGATAAACTGACCTACACCCTTAAAAATAAAGGTGCCAGGAAGAACCAAAAAGGGGTTTTCACAGTGATGCCACAGAAGAACCATTTTTGGTTCCCTGAAGAACCGTTTTGTGAAAGGAACCTACAAAGAACATTTTGTGTAATGGAATGGTTCTTTGGATATTAAAGGTTCTTCATGGAACCATACACCCCGCCAAAGAACCATTTAAGAACCTTTATTTTTAAGAGTGTAGTTGCAGCTTAACATTTCTGAATCCATTTGGCTCCTACTAAGAGCATTGTTAATTGCAGTTAACTGAAATAAATGAAACTGTACAATTTATTTTCTTATGTTTAGCTCCCGATGTGCCCACCATTGACATGGCCTCCTCTAAAGAAAGCCAGAGTATCACTGTGGAATTCACTCCTGTCTCCGGTGCAACGTCCTACATCCTGCGCGCTGAGACAAACGATGGATCTTTCTTCTCTGAGAGCACAGTACCCATGTCTCCGGGGACTGTCACCAACCTCCAGCCATACACAGACTACATTCTCAGTGTCATGTCTGTCAACAGTGCAGGCAGAAGCCAGCCATCCATCTCCGTGGTGGCAAAGACAGGTATATTTTTCTCCTCTCTCTCCACCCTTGTGACCTAGAGGCCAAAGAAATGATCCATTCATGAAGGGACAGAGTTGGCTATTCTCTAACCCTCACCCAGTGCAGAAACCTTATCCTCTCATTGGGGGGGGGGGGGGGGGGCATCAGAATAAGCTACATAGCGGATCTCATGGGCTTAATTTTTAGCAGCATGCATAGGTTGTGTTCACATTTTCAATTAAATAGGTTTCGCACGCAAGTATCCCTAAGTAACAATATCCAGGTGTGAGAAGATGAACTATGACAAAAGGGCTGCCCTTCTCAAGGGACTGGGCACAGAAAGTTTATTCTGTGTCTTTACCTTAGGGCCCTCAGCAGTTTTGTTTCATTGTTCAGGTAGCACGTTTTCCACCTGAGATGGTCACAAGAAAATAATAAGGGAAGGGACCTTAATTCTCAGAACAGAAATCCTATCACTTACACATATCCACAGAATTGCGTCATGCATATGATACATTACAGCACAATGGGATGTTTTCTTCAAACAACTTAAGCAATGTGAGAACTAGTTACGACACACCAGGAAGTGGTAAGAGTAGAACCCTATGCCTAGATTTGATTGAAAAGTATCCAATTTCAAGAGAAAACTGGGGAAAGGAAGGGATTAGAAAGGAACAGGAGAGGGCCAGACAGGATATTCCAGGGGAAGGGCAGGAAAGGGAAAGAAAAGGAAAGGAAAGGACTGGATAGGAAAGGGAAGGGAACAGAGGGACTGAATGCAATGAAACCTAAAGGGAACAGAAAGGAATGGGAGAGGGACAGACAGGATATTCCAGGGGAAGGGCAGGACAGGAAAAGACTGGACAGTGAAGGGAACCGAGGGTAATGGAACAGAACAGATGGGACCTGAAGGGAACAGAAGAGGGACAGACCAGATATTCCAGAGGAAGGATGGGACAGAAAAGACTGCCCTGTTGAAAAAAAACAGCATATGCTGGTTAGGTATGTTTTGAAGCATGGCAGCTGGTTTGAGCTGGTCTTTAGCCTTTAGCTGGTCCTAAGCTGGTCCTAAACTGGTCCTAAGAAACTAGCTCCAGCTCAGGACCAGCTTAAACCAGCTCAAACCACAGAAGGCAATGGAACAGAACAGAACAGAACAGAAAGGAACGGGAGAGGCACAGACAGGATATTCCAGGGGAAGGGCAGGACAGGAAAAGACTGGACCAAGAAGTGAACAGAGGGTAATGGAACAGAACAGAAGGGACCTAACGGGAACAGAGGGGAACAGAAAGGAACAGGAGAGGGACAGACAGGATATTCCAGGGGAAGGGCAGGACAGGAAAGGCCTGGACAGGGAAGGGAAAAGAGGGACTGAGGGTAATGGAACAGAACAGAAGGGATCTAAAGGGAACAGAAAGGAACAAGAGAGGGACAGACATGATATTAAAGGGGAAGGGCAGGACAGGAAAGGCTTTGACAGGGAAGGGAACAGAGGGACTGAGGGTAATGGAACAGAACAGAAGGGTCTTGAAAGGAAAAGAGGGGAATGGGAGAGGGACAGTCAGGACCTGCCAGAAAATGTATGGGAATTAAAAAGAACAGAAGGGAACAGAAATTAACGGGAGAGGGACGAACAAGACATGCCAAGACAAGGACATGACAGGACAAGAAAGGAAAGGATAAAATAGAAAACGAGTGAAGGGGAAGAGAAAAAACAGAAAGGAAAGAGCAGGTAGGAAAGGGCAGGGAAGAAATGAAAAGGTACTGCTCTGATTACTTTACACCACCTATCAGTTGTCTCTCATGTCCATTTCACTTGAACAAAATGAACCTAAACCTCAGAATTAGATCGCTTAGCTTGGGATTCAACCTTCAGAAAAAAAAAATGCTTTTGGTCACAATGCAGCCGTCTGTCTGATCTTTTACCTTTACTGTTTCTCTCTCTTCCTCATTCTGTTGGACCCCAGTCCTTTCTTCTCCTCAGTTCAACACAAGCTCTCCCAGTAACAGCAGCATCCTGGTCAAGTGGGAGCCAGTCAATCATGCTGTCCTCTACAGCCTCAGCATCATCAAAGACGGTTCATACAGCAAAAGTAGCATCAACACCACAGACACTCAGGTTCTCTTTCAAGACCTGGAGGCAGGAACCCTTTATTGTATTAAGGGAAACGCCTGGAGTCCTGAGAACATTCACGGAGATGACTTCACAATGTGCCAGATCACACGTAAGAGGATAGGAATGGAAAGAGAGATTACTAAATTTACAAAATTTAGGCAGTCATTGTGCACTTAATACAAATATACAGTTTTGTCATACCTCTAAATCACACTTAAGGAAGAGAAATGTGTCAATAACAGAGCAACCAGCAATGAATGCACACTAAGTACAGCATATTAGGCAGGGATTTTCAGGGCTCATCGAGGGCCGACATCCTGCAGAGTTTAGCTCCAACCTGGTCTATCACACCTGCATGAAAGACCTTTATTAGCTGATTCAGGTGTGTTTAATAGGGTTGAAGCTAAACTGTGCAGAACAGTGGCCCTCCATGTGCTGGATTGAAAGTGTTAATGATAAATATCTTCTATAGTTAAGACACCTTAAACTTTGTTTGTGTGTCTCCTCAGGTTCTCCCAGTCCTCAGTTTATTTCTCTGGTGGTGACGAGCACCCCTGACGCGGGTATTGTAGTGTCGTGGAACTCAACCAAGGGTGCAGAGCAGTATTTAGCCTTGAGCTTGTCTGGCCAGAACTGCTCCTCATCTACTAACTCCTGCACCCTGACTCCTTTGAGATGTGGAGAGACCAACTCTGTCACAGTGATCGCTATCAACAAGGGCGGAAACAGTGTCCCCTCATACCCAGTACAGATTGTTTCTTGTGAGTAAACCGATTCACACGTAGATAACAGGACTTGCTCAGTTTGATGTACTTAATATTGTCAGGACTTTCCAATCCTTGTCCTGGAGGGCCACTCCAACACAACTGCCTTGAAGTTTCCAGTGATCCTGAAGACCTTGATTAGCCGGTTCAGTTATGCTTAAAGTTGCAGTCTTATTATTTTAAAATTATTTAAAATCAATTTTTTAAGCAAGTACATAACCAGCCAGTGTTCAAAACTATCTCCTTACCTTGGGGTAGGTAAAATAATCTTGTTTCTGTTTGAAATCTTGTTTATTATTTTTCTTACCCCATTTTTTTTTTTCCAGAAAAAAAGAAAAAATGGTAATTTTACTTATCTATTAAATGCATCTTGGTTTAAGAATTTTTTAGATATTTCATTAGAAGCAAAACAAAAATATTAAATAAGAAAAGCATTTTTGCAGTGTACTTACCTGTTTAGATGACATTTTGCGGGTAAAATTCTTATTTTGAATGTACTTCCAAGACGTGACGATACACAACCCACGTGAAGGGGTAATTCAGCAAGATGATAATTCAGCAAGTAACTGCAATTGCAGGTTTCACACAGATAAATTCTTATTTTGGATGTACTTCCAAGACGTGGAATCTGATTTCGAAGTACAGTATCCACTGAGGTGCAGTGAATGAATGACAGCCACACAAACTCCTCAAAACATTAGATGTATCCACGCGGAGGAGCCGTGCCGATGCACAAACCACATAAAGATTATAATTCAGCAAATAACTGCAATTGCAGGTTTCACAAAAAGATGGCGACAAAGAGGCATTTTTTTAAAAATATGTTAGGTCCATATGTGTTTGTGTTATGTCATGAATGTGAAAATGAACTGCTACCTCCTCTGTCAGCTCTAGCCACTGAAAAGCAATAAGCGGAGAAATCAGGCCATTTTCAAAAGCTGGTCAGTCTGACGTGGTGTTGCCCGAGTTCATTACTATTCATGAGCTCGCTCAGTTGAGACCACGCCCACAGAATTCGTCTAGCTCAGTGACAATTTTCGTATACAGCAAGGATGGCTGAACGTTATATATAATAGGCAATATACCTGAAGAAGCCATTTCTGCAGCGATTCCAGACAATTATAGTATATGATAGTAAACAAAGTTCTTCTACTTGTTGCGCTGGGTAAAGGATGCTGATAGTCAGGCTCTCATTGGCTAGCTGTTAGCCAATCAGAGTCAAGCAGCTTGAATAGAATAGCTTGAAACAAGGTAACCAAGGAATTTTTTTCCACAAAGAAAATATTACAGAGTCCAAGGTAGAACTTCAGACATTACCACAAAAGTAATGAAATATGTGTGGCAGGGCACCTTTAATTATGGCTAAACTCTTCAGGATAGTGGCCCTCCAGGAGCAGGATTGGACAGGCCTTTATTAAGATATACTGTAATGTTAACAACACAAAGCTCTCTCATCTGTCCGTTTACTGAAACTATACCAAACAGCACATTCAAAAACATGTTATGGTTATGACAACCATTAGCATGTAAAGATATGACCAACCACATTTACAGTAGGCCTACATATCAAAGACGCCTATACTGAATATTCAGCAACTTGGCTCTGTTACTTAATTCCCATGTAAAGAGGTTAGTCAATCCTAAACTAGGCCTACGTCAATTATATACAGATCTGTCATTAGGTCTTCTGAAGTGTCATTAACATTGTTTGAGCAGCTGAGTGAAATTTAAGTCATTATCACTGAAAATCATGTCCTTTGCAGTGACTCTCATTGTCTTAACCTGTTATTTGTCAGTCCCTTGTCCCCCACAGCCTATCTGGGTGGAGGAGGTGGTGGCTGGTAACTGCTCTTTGAAGTGGGGCCCCGTCCCTCTCGCACAGTACTACACTACCTTTATTAAGAGTGATGATGGCATCGAGGGGACGTGCAACTCAACTGAGCCACGCTGTCAGTTTAACTGCAGCTGCGGATACTCCTACATCATGAGTGTGTTTGCACACAACCAGGCTGGACCCAGTCCTCCGGGACCTCTCGTCAACCACACCACCTGTGAGAGCTTCATGTTATTTTAGCACTTTAATGAATATAAAATGAACATACCTTTCTTCCCTGAAAACAAGCCAAAAAGATTGACATCATGTTGCACTCACAGGCAAATTTGTCCAATCAAATGCTCTCTAGAATGATCTTCCCCTACTATGATACTAGCAAATCCTGGTGTGCTTCTCATTTCTTTTTTGTGCATCCTCGTTTCCTTGCTTCCGTTCCTTGCGTCTTAGCTCCAACCCCTTAGGATGCAAGGGTGCAAGTCCTTGCTCATGACTCCTTAGGAAGCTTCCTCACTCCTCGCTTCCCTCGCGGTGCAATTATAGAACTGAGATGCCCTTTAAGATGGCTGAGTTCGAGCGATTTCCCGGGTCACGGGCTGGAGGATGGAGGAGTGAGGAAACATCAATTTGAGTATTGACAAGCACCTGGGTCACTGCTGTCATGTAAAATAAAGTATTTTGTCAATTTAAACAGAGACTAACCCTTTGATATATCCCATCCAGACTTACCCTTTAAATTGTAACATCCACAGGGAAGAAGACTCATCAAGTGATTCCATGGAGTCTTTAACACTCTGGTACTCTTCGGTCATTTTTGACTGAAATGAATTAATTAATTGTTTTATAACTTCAATGGAATGGTACGAAACTTGGTAAAGGTTTTGGCACTTGCTGTGTGAACATAAAACAAATCATGGACATGATTCGAAAAGGTTAAATGGCCCTAAACTAATGGTCACACTCTAGTATTGTTTGCGGTCAAAAATGGCCGCATTGGAAATGGATGGGAGACAAATTTCATCTATTGGAAACATTTGGTACTGCACACAAACAAATTCTTACTGAAAGCAATTTTTTTTTTAGATATGAACCTAAAATTTGGAACACAAATTTTTTAGATTGATGGCTTTGATTTTCTCACAGTTTTAAGGCCTGTACACACTGGGACTTATCGCTTACTGCGCTTATCGCCAGCGTTTTTCGTGACGTTTTTCGGCGCGTCTTGAGTGTTCACACCCAAGCGATTTTCACTGGCGATGCGCCGAGTGAATGTGCACATTCAGTAGATAGCGCTCCCGGTACACAAGGTGGTGCTGCGGCACTTTACGCTTCTGACACTCGCTTGTCACACAGAAGAAGAAGAGAAACAGTTTTTACGTGCTTGCCAAAACCACAGATATATTATGTGTATGGCCAAAACCATCACACACGTTTTGCTATCTGGCAGGCAGCATTATCAGCTCATTTTCTCTTTGTCTACTTACTACTTCTTCGTCTTATCAATGTGTGCTTGGCAAGACCGTTTTGTGCTTGAGCGCCACCCAGTCGTGTTTTACTGTCACTTCAGCAGCTCCAGGCACGTGAACAAAAGCGCTGATCTCATTGGTCGGCCAGTTTTGAACGCGCCGCGTCAAAATAAAAAAACGAACCCGAGGCGTTGTTTTAAAAATGACGCTTTTACGCCTGGCGTTTTACGCGTCGGTGTGCACACTCACATTGGCGCCCTTTGTTTAGTCACGAGGTGTTAAATGTCGGCGATAAACGCGCGCGAAAATCGTAGTAAAACGTGTTTTGGAAAATATATATTTTCATAACAATAATTGTAAAATGTAATCATTTTTTTTAAGTTCACTTTTTACAACTTTTTTCACTCCAGCAATAATCTGCCAAGTGCCCTCTTTAAAAAAAGAGACCAAACTTCAGCCTGTGCTCCAAAGCATTCAAGATTTATGACAGTTTAAGTTGGAAATATAATTATTAGGTCCATGCTCAAAAAGTGAAAACATGTATTATAACTCAAATATAATTCCATACCATAAAATACAAAACTATTTATTAAAAACATTGTCAAACTAAAATATAATACTTTTTTTTTCATTTTATTTTCGACCAACAAGCGAACAGTACCAGAGGGTTAAACACATCAAATGTCTTTACACCACCCCTTAAATAGTGTTTTGGACCTGTCCCACAGTGTCATAATTTTGACATAATTACAAAAGCGTAATATTTCGCCCATGACCCTGTTACTGCATGATTTTCTCCATAAAACTGTGATGACTGCATTGATTTTTTTAAATAACAAAAATGCCTTTGCATAAAGAACCTTATTTATCTTCACTTACTATCCACAGTGCCTTGCTGTCCAGAGCTCACAGCGGTTTCTGCAGTTTCTTGGGAGACGCTGATGATACAGTGGTCCCCTGTGCGTGGTGCGGATCTGTATGAGACTCGTGCGGTGGATGCAACAGAAACGGTTCTGTGTAACGACACGGCACCCAGCTGCGCCCTCTCTGACCTCAATTGCAACAGCAGGTACAGCGTAGTCGTCATTCCATGCAACGACGTAAGTGGCTGCAACCTCACCTGCAGACCACAAACACACGAAACAGGTATACTCACACACTCAGTTTGAATTTAGATCATGAATATGTGCCACAGATGTATAACTGCACACACTCTCTCTTTTTTTCCAAAAAGCTCCATGCATGCCTGAGATCACCGGTGTGAGCCAGAGTAATGTGTCTAGTGTGCTGGTTAACTGGACTTCTACTAACACAGCTGCCAACTACACTGTCAGTCTGATTGGCCCAGTAGGCAACACGCTTTACTGTCAGTCAAATGGCACTTCCTGTAAGGTGCCCAACCTGCCCTGCGGCTCCATCTATGATGTCAGTGTCATCGCATCCTCCTCAGCTGGAGTTAGCATTCCCAGCTACACCATTCCCCTGGAAACAGGTTAGCTTTCCATTCAGAGAGCAAAGGAGCCAATTGTGTCAAAAAAGAAAAGTTCCAAAACCTACACAGGCAGCTAAAATACATTCAATGATTTAAGAATTCAAGTTTTATGATTACAAATACATTTCCTTCAAAAAGTATCAATAAAACCCCTAAATATGGGCTATTTTAACCTATATTTGTACAGCTCTATATTTAAAGCTTTAGCTTAGCAACATGCTAACAGAAAACTATTGAAATCAAATGTGAGGAAAGAGTTTTTGCCTATGTAGAGCATTTTTAATGAGTTCAAGAATGCTGTTTTTTGGTTCTGGAGCGCATGTCTTTTTAGTTGAAAGTCAAAAAATGTACTTGTATTAATATTGTTTTTCCCAGCACCTTGTTGCCCAGCCAATCTCACGGTGAGCCAGGTGACCCAGGCCATGACCAACGTGAGCTGGGCGGACGCTATCGGCGCCCAGACCTACATCGCCTCCCTGTCTTCACCACGAGGCGATGCGCAGTGTCACACTATGGACACAGAATGCGTGATGGGATGCATCACCTGCGGCACTAACTACACCGTCTCCCTGGAAGCGATCAGTCACACCGGGCACAAGGCGGAGTGCACCTATCATGGATTTTCTGCCGGTGTGTTCTCAATAACTTGACATTATTAGTGGTAGAAAAACCACAAATGCGTATTGTCGCTGTCCAATGAAAGCAGTCTCCAAAAAAATGCATATTTCACATTAGTCACCTTTCGCACTATAAATTCTATCATTATATGTGAACTGTTTCATCTATGGTAAAAATTCAAAATGGCAAAAAGCAGACATGTGAGTTTTTGGTAACACTTACACTTGTTGGTTATTAGCATGCATATTACTAGGACATTGGCTGTTTATTAGCACTTATAACTTATGATCTTATTCTACATCCCGTAATCCTACCCAATACCTAAATTTAAACACTACAACAACTACAATACTAACTATTAATAAGCAATAAATTATGAATTGATTGAGGCAAAAGTCGTAGTTAATAGTGAATATGTGTTCCTCATACTAAAGTGTTATCGAGTTTTTCATCAGACAGCAACAATATAAAAAATAGAACTGCTTCCATAACCGTTTGGTGAGATAATTATGCTGCCTTCATGTGCTATCGGAAATGTACCAATTTCAAAGTCATAATTACAAATTTGCTGCTTTGTTGCCATAAAGAATAGGAATCAAGGAGGACGGCAAATTCATTCATGTCCATTTTTTGGGGAAATCTTATTAAAACTTAAAACTGCATAATAGATATTTAGTCAATATCCAACTGAATGTGAATAAAATGTAGCGTCCCATTCTTTGGCAACCCTATAAACATTCACCTCGCTATCTAGATAGCTTACTGACGATTCGGGAATTCGGTACATAATCAACTCAATACAATACATACATGTCTCAGAAACAAATTTCAGCTGACATCATCTAGGCCAGGGGTGTCCAAAGTTGGTCCTGGAGGGCCACTGTCCTACAGAGTTTAGCTCCAACTTGCCTCAACACACCTGCCTGGAAGTTTCTAGTATGCCTAGTAAGGCCTTAATTAGCTGTTTTAGGTGTGTTTAATTGGGGTTGGAGCTAAACTCTGCAGGACAGTGGTCCTCCAGGATCAGACACCCCTGATCTAGGCCATGGAGGTGGGGCAAATAATGTTAGCCAATAGGCAAGTAGCTATTTAGTCATTGTTGTAGTTAATGCAGCACTTCTAAGATCTAGCCAGTAATTCATGCCAGGTAACGTGTATAAAGCTTATACTATCACCTGTTGAATCTTATTGTGGAGTTTCATCTGTTCTCTTCTCTCTCAAGGTGAATGCTGTCCCTCGGGCATCCGTCTCTTTAGAGGAACCAATAACACGCTGCGTGTGCACTGGAGGTCAAGCAGCGCCCTCACCAACTACACGGCAGAAGTTAAGGGAAACGGCAGCCCTCGCGTGTGCAGCCCAGCGCCCGGCTACAGCACATGCGATGTGTCAGAGATCGTGTGCGGCCAGGTGTACTCCGTGGTCGTCGCCCCACTGAATCGGGATGGAACCAAGGTCCCGTTCTGTACCAGCAGGATGTATTCAGGTAATGAGGTGCCCCAAAAATAATTTAGACACACTTAACATTTTTGATTTTCATTGCATTAGATAAAATATCAGTTAAACTTTTTATTTTAAGGTGTCCTTGTAACAGTGTAATTATACATGAAAGTATTGAGTAATATTAATTTACAACATGTACTTACTATAGGGTTAGGTTTAGGATTAGTTGCATTTAATTAGGGGCCAAGTATCCACGGTGCTATGGCACCTATTGTAATAGTTAGTGTTCTTACTCTTCTTCTGCTTCTATTTTTTCCGCTCTTGAGTCTGTGGCAGCCCATTTAACCACTTGCGGAAAAGTTATGAAATTTGGTACACAGATGGAGAACAGTCTTGTCTGTCACCTTAGCAAATTTGGAGTCTCTAACTTAATCCCTCAAGCGCCACCACCTGTCCAAAGTTGCACTCACATTTATCTTAATAACTCTTGAACTGTAAGGGCAAGAAACAAAATTATTTTTCTTCTGATTCCGTGGCTCAAGTTGATTCGATTGCACCCTATTACGTAATTTTCCATCATCCAATTTTTGCCTCCATTTTGAATTTTCTAAAAAACCTACTTTTTCAAACTCCTCCTAGGTTGCTCCTGTTGCTCCAATTTGCACAAAAAAATTAATCAGATCATCTTCAGGCCATAATGAGAAAAACTTCAAGTTGATTTGTCAAACTAAAATGGACATGAGGCTATATCTCCGCAACGCTTTAGCATATTCTGACCGAATTTGGTGTGTTATGACAACCATGATCTGAGGCTACCGGCACAGTTTCGGAAAAAATGACACGGAATAGTCAGGAGATATGAAAAATGAACATACTTCTGAATGATTTGGCCAAAAATTCAGTGCAGCATGCCAAGTCGAATGATACCCAATTTCCCAATCTCTGCCATTTTGTGTGTCGGCCATTTTGAATTTTCGTCAATGCTATATTTTATGAACACACTGGTGTGTTGTTACGAAACTTGGTATATGTTTTTTGGCACCATGCCCTGACCGTTCTCAAAACATTTAAGGGCAGCGAGACCTTGTGATCAAACGTTTTCCAAAAAACGTTTCATTAAATTAGCCTATTGTAATGAAACTGGTCTAAACAGATTCCTTTGGTCATGGTTTGAACATAGATGCCAGTTTTGCCATAGTTGGCCAAACTTCCTTTCCGCCATGAATTTCTTTAAAAACCTACTTTTTTAACTCCTTCTAGACCGTCAGTCCGATTTCAAAAATCGAATCGTTTCATCTTAGGACCATGCTGGCAAAAAGTTATGGATTTTGTGTTGCTAGACAAAACTGTCCGTTTTGTATACCACATCAACAAAGTTGGGGCATGATGCCAAAATGACTCTTGAGGCTGCATCTCTGCAATGCCTTGGCATATTAACACCAAACTTTGCGTGTGTTATTGTCCCCCCAAACGGACCACAAAACATCAATTTACTCAAAGTGCCACCTATTGGTCAAATGATAAACCGTATTTATGATTTTTCAGCCTTATTGCCTAAAATCATCTTAAAATGTCTTTAATTGCTCATTGTTGCAGTTGGTCTGATGCTCCCAGTCATGGTGGCATGACTTATGTGCTTGGCCCCTTAATTGCTGCTTGCAGCTTTATTTATTCAGAGTGTACTGTTATTACTATAGTAAGTGCATGAAACATGTGTAACAACAAGGTAAAATAAAGTGTTAACAAAATATCAAACTAAATGGCATCTGGAAACAAACCAAAAGGTGATTTTTAGTGGATGTAGAAGTCCACAGTGTATGCATGAATAATGAATGTTCACGTGAATGTTTGTACTATCTTTCTATGAAATAAATCCTTTGCTATTCTGTTATCTAATGCAAAGACATTCAGATTATTTTTAAGTGTTGCATAGCAATATTGCTTTGTGATTGAACATTACATTACTGAAATGAGTATAAAAATGCATGACTTTTGTGCACGTTTTGTCTTTCAGTCTCGTGTGTGGGCAGCAGTGTCGGAATGGGTAAGAATGAGAACATTAAGCATATTCAACTGAATAAATTGCTCAAAATCATACCAAGAATTAGGCAAAAATGTCCATATGAAGTATCAAATGCACTATTACAAAAAAATCCAGGAAATGAAATATTTGACATTCATTAACTGAAGCCTTTCTTTACTTTCAGTACTCTACCGAGGAAAAAGATAATGATGGGATGTCCTTCAAACAGTGAGGTACGGCCAGTACAGACACATGTATCTTCATTACACACATTGGACTGCCAGTCCTTTCACAGACTAATCCTCAGTATGCGAGTATCCTCATGCGAGTATCATATCACATCTACAAACCAAGATTCTGTTGCAACTGGGTAATAGATTTAACCCTCATCCTTCCATCTGGTCATTTTGACCCAAAACTCATTTTAATTTCTTTTTTTTTTACAAACTGAGAGTTAATCGGAGTGGTCCAAGACACTAGGACTTTAGTCGCACTTGAACCACGAATGCACACCTTTTTTTTTTTTTTCTGGATTGGAGAAGGTTTGTGATTGATATTTAAAAAAGTAACAAATCCTTCCCTCGCAGGTCAATTCGACCCCCATGAATTAAATTGCTTTAGTATCCATCGAAAAATGCTCACAATTCAAAACAAAAAAATGCTAAAACTATCAAAAAATGATTGTATAATGTCTACATGTGTATCTGGATGCACACTGAAGAACTGACTTTAGGACCCAGCGGAACAGCTCATCCGTGGCAAGAATCATGAAATATCATCTTATATTATCTTTTTCCAAAGACATCCGATGTAAGATATTTTGAGCTGAATTAAAGGGGTTATGCATGAAATTGTGAGTTGAAGTTGAAAGAATGTGCATAATTAAAATGAAGCATAATTTTAGGGCTTCGGGTCATTTTGACCCGCGAGGGAAGGATTTGTTACAAAGTGCAAGGGAAGGATGAGGGTTGAAGGGCAAGTTCACCAAAAACTGAAAATTCTGTCATCTTTTACCCATTTTGTTGCAAACATGAATTTGTTGTAACACTTTATTTTGATGGCCCCCTTTAGACATTCTGTTGACTATAAGTAACGTTGCACCTACATGTCGACTAACTCTGAGTATTAGTTGTGTATTAGTATACTGGTAGGTTAGGGCTCGGGTAAGTAGACATGTACTTGCAGTTACTTATCAGTAGAATGTTTGAATGAATTATTGCAGATATTTATTTATTTAGTTTATTGTACAATTGTATTTAGTGGCACAATTATGATTTGTTTCATGTGTTCTGAACACATTTTTTTTTTAAAAATCAAACAGAACAAATTCCACCATGCATGTTCCTGTATAGGTGAAGTGGGGGAAAAAAAAAAATCACAATATATTTGACTTTTTTTTCCTTTTGTACAGCTTCTGGTAATATTGGACGACTGGATTCTTCAGAAAATGCCCTCAAACCTGTATTGAATACTTTACAACAAAATCAGTCAGACAGTGAACAAATTTGAATGTTATTACTTGAATAATGTTATTAGTCAGGATTCAACACTGTCCAGTCACTGATGTTTATATATTTAAATTGCTTTTAAAATATAATATGTAATTTATGTCAATCATTTAATATGGTTTGATTAGAAGTGACACTGATTAATGGGAGAATCTATCAGAGGAATTTGCATGTTTTACAAGTTGCAAGATTTTATTACAATATTATGCGATTAACACACAATCCGTTCAATTCAACAAACAATGAATGTAAATGTATTATTATGTTATTAACTGAATTTTCAGGGATCCCTAATGTTATCTCAGGGATTTTCACTGAAGACAATGATCTAGTGTGTCAAATTATTTTCTGCAATTGTAATTTCTACGATTCTCCCCTTAAAAAATTCAGTTGATAATAAATTGAAAGTTATTTTGGTGAACATCCAAACATCTCACTTTGTAAAGTGTTACGTCTGCATCAGTTTCCAGGAATAATTGACATAAAATGAAACTAACAGTAATTTCCCAGTTTTTAACAGGAGGATCAATCTGAGAGATAAATGAAATTGCACTCCCCTATATACAGTACGCGGTGCCTCTGAGGGAAATCTAAATCTGTTTGTCAATTGAACTTCCCTTGGATGTTTGTCAAATACATTATTTGTTGGGATGTGAATGAACATCTACGTTTTGACAATAAAATTAATTCCCTGCATTAATAATGCGTGACTGTGTTTGCTTCCCCATTACCAATGAGAAAGTTACAAAGAGACAACTGTTATAACCCATATTATGTGGTGTGGTGGATTTTCTGGAACGGCAACTTAGGTACTCAAATTATGACAGACAGACAGACAGAAAGAAAGATAGTTACAGAGGTAGACAGACTGTACATATGGCAGCCATTAATGTGTCACATATCACACTGAAAAGTATCTAAAATTAATCAAAATCCCAGCCAAGACTGGGAAACCAGTAAACCAGCTTAAGGGTTTTTCATGCAGAGGATTCATAATGCATAAATAAAACATACCACTACTTAACCGTCTGGGGCTCTTCGGTCATTTCTGACCCAACTTTTTTAAAATAAAAAAATGTTAAAAGTCGTAGCTTCATCGGAATGGTCCAAAACTTGGTGACTTTATTGGTACTTGGTATATGAACACCCAAACAAATTGGGGACAGGATTTGAAATAAGTGGTCGTAAAAAAAATTGTCACACTCAGGACCTTCAGGTCAAAAATGACCCCCATAGGAAATGAATGGGAAATTGGCAAAAATATGAAAATACAGAGTTTTTTTGTCTATACAATCTACAAATCAGGCAGGATGCAGAATAAAAGGACTCAACAGTGAAGGGGTGAATCTCTAAAACATCAAGAGTGCAAAACAGACAAAAAAAACCTCACACACACACAAAAACACAATTAGCTTTTGGAATGGCACGCGTTAATTTGTGTGTGCGTGTGTTTTTGTGTGTATAAGTGTGTGTGTGTGTGAGTTTTTTTGTCTGTTTTTCACTCTTGATGTTTTAGAGATTCACCCCTTCACTGTTCAGTCCTTTTTTTCTGCATCCTGGCTGATTTGTAGATTGTATGCACAAAAAAACTAATTTCCCATTCATTTCCTATGGGGGTCATTTTTGACCCGAAGGTCCTGAGTGTGACTTTTTTTATGACCACTTAGACTTTTCAAATCCTATCCCCAATGTTTTTGGGTGTTCATATACCAAGTACCAATAAAGTCACCAAGTTTCGGACCATTCCGAGGAAGCTACGATTTTTAACATTTTTTGATAAAACGCAAGATCCACTATAGTGGTAAAAATTTGCAATTGCGTGATAAAAATGCTCAATGTGTCCACTGGATGGCACCAATCTCATTAAAAAATTGCTTTCATGAGGCCTAGGCTTGAGTCTAAAATTAAATACAGCTTTAATAAGAATAATAATAAAAAAATAATATATAGATATACATTTTTTATTATATTCAATGGGAAAAAATGGGTCATAATTATTGCTTAAATATTAATTATAAATCATAAAATTATCTCAAAACACCAAAAAAGAAAAGAAAAAATATTATTGAACAAAAATATATTTCATTGATTTTACTCAAATCTTTTTTATCTTAATCCCGCCCTCTGGGTCATTTTTGACCCCAAGGTCCTGACTGTGACCCATAAATCAAGAACCCCAGAGGGTTAAACAATCTAGAATTATGGTCAAGGACACATTTTAGCCAGCTTTATTAGGCTATTTTGAGAGATCAGAAAAAGCAGGGTTGATTAGTCAAGTGTTCAGGTGCCCTCTTGTGGTCACATATGAGCACTGCAGAAAGTGTTGGTTGAGTATAATTACAGCTTTACCAACTCAGATTACCTACAGAAAAAGGATACAAATGAACTGATGGCTATGATATTTAAAAGACAATATTTTCAATATTTTTTGATTATATTGAGCATTTTAAAAGGGCAGGGTACAATAGGATTCAAGGGCCATTTTCTCCCAAAACACGAAATCAACATCAACACAGTGTTGTGGTTAGAGTAAACGCCCTCTTGCAGCATTGATCATGGTAGGGCATAGTTTTGTTATGGGACCGGGTTTGAGTTAAGAGTTTCTCTCTTTCTGTACTTTCCTGTGGATGCTCCATGATTCAACATATCCAATATAATCCAATTAAAAGTATATAAAAAAAGAAATATATAGTCAAATCGCCCACCACAAAGACTGCTTAACATTAGAGAAAGGAAGAATAATTGCACTAAAGTCTTGAGAAATGCATCTGGTAGAAAGGATGAGCAATTTGGGCTCCGTTTGAATCAATGTGAAATATAATTCTAACTAATTAGCTCCAAGATGTAGGTCAATATACATCTAGATATATACAATAAGATATATAGGCCTATCTAATTCCGTGTGTGTGTGTGTGTTTAATTCCCACGAGTCCCTGCACCTGTAAGGAAAAGACATTCCATCATTCTCACATCAAAAGAACATCAAGTCTCTACTGTATATCTACTCATCTGTTTACATTGCCTGTTGCTTCGTGCTGTCTGGAATAAACTCTGTTAACATTTCTCTTTGTGTTCTGAGTATACATTCCGTAACACTTATTTTAGTAATAACTATTGCATATCAAGTGAACTATATAACATCACTGTATTTATTGCGAATCATTACGATATACACCTTATTGACTACAATAGATGTCTAAATAAGTATATCAAAGACCTGTGTCTAATTACTAACAAATGTATATTTCTGATGAACCTAATTGGCTGGGCAAAACTGAATATATTGTGTCTTTATTTATATAAAGGGTATTTTTATATAGGTCTATTTATATAGGTCAGTTTTTCTAAAAGCAAGGGACAGGAGTGGTTGTGTGGGTGAGGTTAAGGGTAAAGTTAGGGACCGGTGTGGTGGTATGGGTAAGTTTAAGGGTAAAGTTAGGGACAGGTGTGGTGGTATGGGTGAGTTTAAGGGTAAAGTTAAGGACAGGTGTGGTGGTGTGGGTAAGTTTAAGGGTAAAGTTAAGGACAGGTGTGGTGGTGTGGGTAAGTTTAAGGGTAAATTTAGGGACAGGTGTGGTGGTATGGGTAAGTTTAAGGGTAAATTTAGGGACAGGTGTGGTGGTATGGGTAAGTTTAAGGGTAAAGTTAGGGACAGGTGTGGTGGTGTGGGTAAGTTTAAGGGTAAAGTTAAGGACAGGTGTGGTGGTGTGGGTAAGTTTAAGGGTAAAGTTAAGGACAGGTGTGGTGGTGTGGGTAAGTTTAAGGGTAAATTTAGGGACAGGTGTGGTGGTATGGGTAAGTTTAAGGGTAAAGTTAGGGACAGGTGTGGTGGTGTGGGTAAGTTTAAGGGTAAATTTAGGGACAGGTGTGGTGGTATGGGTAAGTTTAAGGGTAAAGTTAGGGACAGGTGTGGTGGTATGGGTGAGTTTAAGGGTAAAGTTAGGGACAGATGGGGTGGCATGGGTAAGTTTAAGGGTAAAGTTAGGGACAGTTGTGGTGGTATAGGTAAGTTTAAGGGTGTTAAGGACAGGTTTGGTGGTGTGGGTGTGTTTAAGGGTAAAGTTAGGGACAGGTGTGGTGGTATGGGTAAGTTTAAGGGTAAAGTTAGGGACAGTTGTGGTGGTATGGGTAAGTTTAAGGGTGTTAAGGACAGGTGTGGTGGTGTGGGTGTGTTTAAGGGTAAAGTCAGGGACAGGTGTGGTGGTCTGTGTAAGTTTGAGGTTAAGTTAGGGACAGGTGTGGTGGTATGGGTAAGTTTAAGGGTAAAGTTGGGGACAGGTGTGGTGGTATGGGTGAGTTTAAGGGTAAAGTTAGGGACAGGTGTGGTGGTATGGGTAAGTTTGAGGTTAAGTTAGGGACAGGTGTGGTGGTATGGGTAAGTTTAAGGGTAAAGTTAAGGACAGGTGTGGTGGTATGGTTGAGTTTAAGGGTAAAGTTAGGGACAGGTGTGGTGGTGTGGGTAAGTTTAAGGGTAAAGTTAGGGACAGGTGTGGTGGTATGGGTGAGTTTGAGGGTAAAGTTAGGGAGAGGTGGTGTGGTGTGGGTAAGTTTAAGGGTAAAGTTAGGGACAGTTGTGGTGGTATAGGTAAGTTTAAGGGTGTTAAGGACAGGTTTGGTGGTGTGGGTGTGTTTAAGGGTAAAGTTAGGGACAGGTGTGGTGGTATGGGTAAGTTTAAGGGTAAAGTTAGGGACAGTTGTGGTGGTATGGGTAAGTTTAAGGGTGTTAAGGACAGGTGTGGTGGTGTGGGTGTGTTTAAGGGTAAAGTCAGGGACAGGTGTGGTGGTCTGTGTAAGTTTGAGGTTAAGTTAGGGACAGGTGTGGTGGTATGGGTAAGTTTGAGGTTAAGTTAGGGACAGGTGTGGTGGTATGGGTAAGTTTAAGGGTAAAGTTGGGGACAGGTGTGGTGGTATGGGTGAGTTTAAGGGTAAAGTTAGGGACAGGTGTGGTGGTATGGGTAAGTTTAAGGGTAGGGTAAATAAATCCTACCCTTAATAAATGCTTTTATAAATCCTGTTTTTATTTCCTAATCAACTTTTTAGGATCAGTGTTACAGAATACCAGACCCAAGAATGGATTATGCAACGAAATTCACTGCCCTAGCCTGAGACGGGCTTCCTCTAATGGATTTTGCTAATTTCTGTCAGTTTGCTGTAAAGACTGCCTTTGATGATGAGACTTTAAAGTCTGTCTTCTGGGTCTTGGTGAACTACTTCTATCCTGTAGACCTCCCAAACACCACAGGACTTGATTGGAAGAAGGCCATCATCTGGTGTCTGGAGAGCACCAACCCCTGATCGAGACCACAGCCAGACCCAGAGCCCAGCTCACCACCACCCCTAACCACGGAGACAACAACGGCAGACCCTCCGCAGACAAAAAGCTTCCACCGGGTGCGAATACTGAGCCTATGAAGACAGCAATGAATAACACACTGGAGCCGAAGCCCCAAGGTAAGTCTGACCATGGCTGTGAGCCAGAAAACATTGTCCTCATGGGAGTCCTGGTGGAGCTTGAAACAGAAGACTGGCTGATTGATTGGGATTCTGAAGCGGTGCTTCACACCCTGTCCCACCCTGTCCCACCCTGAACTTTCATCAAAGCCATCATCTGAACTATTATCATTGCTGGTTTTATTCAGCGGAGAAACGTATCATCATCTAGCAAAAACACGGAATTATCAGTGATCCCACCCAGCCTTCCTCTCCCACCTCCAATGCAGATCTCAGCCCTGCCTCAGCTGGTTTCCTGCAGCTTTTCGCCCTCCCCCATAGCGCCTTGCGGCATTGTCAAGCCTCAGGCTGTGCACTCACCAGCTTCGCCTAAGCATGAGGATTGCTGGGCTCCGCCTCTGGCCGCTGATCTCGCCCGTCAACCAATCGGCAACGTCTTGGCACCTCCCACCCTAGGCTCCACCTGAGATCCTTGGCCTTGCGGCTCCAGGCTCCCTCGTCCCTCCGGCTCCACCTTCGGAGTGTCCGAACCAGCACAGTGGACACCCACCAAGTGAGTCTCTGTGTGTGTGTGTGTGTGTGTGTGTGTGTGTGTGTGTGTGTGTGTGTGTGTGTGTGTGTGTGTGTGTGTGCATGTGTGTTCTGCCAACTTGTAAGACCATTAATTTAAAGTATTCCAGGTCTGCAAATAACTCTCTATTTATCCACTTACCTGTTTATGGTCTGAGTTCCTGCCGCTTCATAAATAAACATACCTGTTTAACCCTTAATCGTCCCTCAAGTAGGGTTTACGTTTGAGTCCCTTGGGGTCAGATAGACCCCAAACTTTTACAGAGCGATTGCATAAGGAAATAAAAAATTTTTACATGGAAAACTATATATCATTTTTTTTATTTACTTCTCAACTATACATTTATGCTGTGTTTTTGTGGGTATTTGGTAGTTTTTTACCTATTTACTGCACAAATACTTAACTATGTCATAAATTGACTTATTAAAAATCATTTTTTTATGAAAAAATCACTTGAATGATGATCTTAAATAAATATAAATAGTTTTTGGACATTGCTCTATGTGTTAGGGATAGAATACCGGCATCTGTAGGTTTGTGGAAAAACTTTAGGAATTATAGTTAAAGAGAAAGAGAGTGCAATGACCACATTATCCACTAGAGGTCAATAGGGAAGTTATGCAAAAGTTAAGCTGCCTTTCATCTTTCTTTTATTTGCCCTTTTCCCTCTCTTTCTCATGATTGTTCCATGTTGCATTTGTGCTCTAGTATTTGTCCTTCATTTATGTATGGAATTTTTTTTCAGATTTATGCCAGTTTTGTTGATTTTATTTGCCAGTTTCTATAAAAATGCTCTCTGTTGCAGTCACACACGTGTGTGTTTGTGTGTGTGTGTGCGTGTGTGTATGAGACAGAAAGTTCGTTCCACTTTGTGTTTATGCTCTAGGACCAGATCTTGATATAAATGTAGACATTTTCAGATTTATACTGGATTTAGTTGATTTTTTTTTACAAACAAAGTGAAAAAAAAAGCATTTTTTACATTTTCCCATTCATTGCCAAAATCCAAAAAAATGCTCCAGACACCTGTGTTTGTGTTTGTGTGTGTGTGTGTTACCGGCCTCAGACCTAGGGGATATCTGGGCTGGCAGCAAAGGACACACAGACAGTGAAGTACTGTGTATCTGTGAAAACACTGTGAATAAATAAAGAGACAGACAAAATGAGTGTCGTTCCTTTGGTGCGTCAGTTTACTTCTGAGATCGCACCCGAGAAAAAGCTAGTCTCTATAGTGTGCTTCACAGGAGCGCTCAAGCGCCATCCGCTGGCGTGGCGGTGAACTGATTATGAACTATTGGTGTTCACATAAAAAAAATAGGGAGGTCTCAGTTTTCAATTAATTATTGAATAAACATTTTAACACCCTTTACATGTGCGTGTGAGTGAACATACTTGTTCCATATTGCAGTTGTGCTCTAGTATTAGTACTTCATTTATGTATGAAAATCTTTCAGATTTATGCCAGTTTTGTTGATTTTATTTGCCAGTTTCTATAAAAATGCTCTCTGTTGCAGTCACACACATGTGTGTGTTTGTGTGTGTGTGTGTGTGTGTGTGTGCGTGTGTGTATGAGACAGAAAGTTCGTTCTACTTTATGTTTATGCTCTAGGACCAGACCTTGATATAAATGTGGAAATTTTCAGATTTATACTGGATTTAGTAAAAAATATTTGACAAAAAATGTGATTTTTTTTTTTTTTTTTACACTTTCCCATTCATTTTCAATGTGGGGTCAATCTGACCCTGAGGGACTTATACGGTAAAAATTTTTTTTACACACCTTTAGAACAACCAAATCAAGCCCAGATTTTTTGTGCATGTTTAGATAGATTATTTAGGAAAAGTCACCGAGTCTCATGGCCCTGAGATGAAGGGAACACTTTTAAAAAATGGAGGAAAAGTCCAGTGGGGTCAGCTGGACCCCAAGGGACGATTAAGGGTTAAACTGATCCATCTCTGTTCCCATCATTATATCTCAGCCTGTATGTGACAGAAGGTCAGAACATGATGATGAACCAGGCTGGAACAAATCCTAAAAATCCTTTTCAAGAACTTGTGCATGTTTTATGGCAAACTCTCACTTCTTCTGTTCCCTCACAGACACTGAGAACCACCATCACTCTTCCTGGAACCACTTTGTCACTGGTGTACACCCTCAGTCCAGTGGTCAATCCAGCACCCTACTTTGGCTTGGCAGAGGACTGCAATGACTTCCTGCTTCAGTGTTCGCTCACCCTGGAAACGCAGCTGCAGCGCTTCACTCACTACAGACAGAGCAACAAAAATTATTAACTCTCTCATTATTCACTGGGCTTTTACAATGGGCAGAATCTGTCTGGAATCAAGGTGGTTCCGTTAAAACAGATTCATTCATCACCCACTTCAGTCAAGTGTTCGGATGACCACTGGTGACACTACAGTGAGTGAAACATTTATCAAAATTTGTCAAGGAAAGAATAATATTCTTGATTACTCTCTCAGGTTCAGAACTCTTGCTGCCGCTAGTGGATAAAATGAACCACTACCTGCCATCAAGGGCTAAATCAGTTTACCACCTACAATAACACAATTGGGCTAGAACATTGGGCTTCATCCGGCCCAAGGCATACGGGAACTAAGCGGCTGCTTAGGCCCCCAAGAGCACATGAAAATACTTTTTGCTGCATGTTATTTTATGATGATTGAAACCGTGAATTGGCCTTAAACAATTACTAAATAAACTGCAAAATGTTAAAGGGTTAGTTCACCCAAAAATGAAAATTGTGTCATTAATTACTCACCCTCACGTCGTTCGAGACCCGTAAGACCTCCGTTCATATTCGGAACACAAATGAAGATATTTTAGTTGAAAGCTGATGCTGAGAAAGGCTTCAGATAGGCCTCCATTGGAATTCAGTACACTTATACTCCCAAGACGGAAAAAAGCCACTCAAAACATCGTTACAAAGTCCATCTCACCACCAGGGCCGTGCAGAGAGTTCTTCAGGGGCAGGGGCTCAAATGTAAAAAAGGGGCAATATGTAAATATGTAAATGCTCATCAAGCCTGCATTTATTTAATCAAAAATACAGAAAAAAACAGTAGCCTAATATTGTGCAATTTTATTACATTATGTTCTTTTTAACTTTTTATTAATAAAAGAATCTTGAAAATAGTATCACAGTTTCCATCATTGACATTAAATCCTCATATTAGAATGATTTCTGAATGATCATGTGACACTGAAGAGTGGAGTAATGATGCTGAAAATACAGCTGTGATCACAGGAATAAATTATATTTTAAATTATTTTAAAATAGAAAACCATTATTTTAATAATATTTCACAAAATTGCAGTTTTTTATCAAATAAATGCAGGCTTGATGAACATAAGAGATTTTCATAATGCTGCATAATATTCAAAAATGGTAATATAATAAAGTCCTTTCACGTAACCATTTCGCCGGCCTACACTTCACATGATAGGCCTGTAGGTGCCGGTGGCACTTGGGGTTTGTTAACTTTGATAGTTTCATGAAATAGTAAACGGTGTATCAATATACATAAATATATTGAAATATATGAGCACTGATAGCACCGAAATTGCTAATGAATTTAATAGATATTTTGTCCAGTCTGTGGAAGAACTTGCTATATGTTTTGAACCAGTACAATTGCCTCAATATGCAGTAAAAGACACACCCTCATCCTTTCATATCTCTGAGGTTGATGAAGATAAGATACTCCAAATAATTAATCAATTGAATAACTCAAGAGCTAAAGACATATTTGGAATGGATACAGAATTTGTCAAAAAATATAGTGCTTGTTTGCTAAAGCCCTTGGTAAACTTGATAAATTCATCTATTAGAGAAAGTAAATTCCCCTCAGATTGGAAAACTTCAATTATAACCCCAATTTTCAAGGCAGGGTCGGTTGATGAGGTTCAGAATTATAGACCAATTTCTATACTCCCTGCAATTTCAAAAATTCTAGAAAAGTTGGTAGCTGAACAACTTATCAACTATCTAGAAAAAAATGGTCTACTTCACTCTAATCAGTTTGGTTTTAGGCCTAAGTACTCAACAGAAATGGCAAACTGCTATCTTACAGAGTTTATTAAGGGAGCTCTAGATAACGGTAATGTGGTAGGCGCAGTATTTTTAGACCTTAAAAAGGCATTTGATACTGTGAATCATGAAATACTCCTGCATAAATTAAATATGTTTAATTTTTCTCAGCAGGCAATCAATTGGTTCAGATCATATTTAGAATCTCGAGATCAGTGTGTTAAGATAAATAATTCAAGATCATCTTTACAAAACAATGAGACGGGTCTCCCTCAAGGGTCAATCTTAGGTCCACTGTTGTTTTCCTTGTATGTCAATGATTTACCAAATTGTTGTACAGAAACGAAATGTCAGTTATATGCAGATGACACGGTGATTTATGTATCAGCAAAGACTCCACGCTTGGCTGCAGATATATTAACACATGAAATGACTGGTGTGTCACAGTGGCTGAAAAACAACTGTTTGACCTTGAATTGTTCAAAAACTGTCTCAATGTGTTTTTCAATTAGAAGGAAGGAAATTAATGGTTTTATAATTCATATCAATCAAAAGGCAATAGAGACAATTAATGATTTTAAATATTTAGGTGTTATTTTAGATTCTCAATTAAAATTTGATCTGCATGTAAAAAGGTTGTGTAGTACCATCAGAACAAACTTGAATTGTTTTTATTTGATTAGGCCATATATACCCCTAAAGGCAGCTAAGTTATACATGCATGCAATGATCTTCTCACATTTATCTTATTGTGTGACTGTCTGGAGTCAGGTTTCTCAGACGACTATCAAACCGGTTACATCTCTATATAAACAAACGCTAAAAATCTTGGACAAGAAACCAGTTCGATGGCATCATTGTAATATTTTACAAAAGTATAATCTGCTTAGCTTTGAAAATGTTATAAGTTTGTCTCTTATTAAAATGGTTTTTAAATGTATAAACAATCTTGCTCCAGATATCATATGCCAATTAGTAACAAAACAACATAGTAAGGGGATGACCACAAGAGGTGCATCCAATCGGAATTGCAAAGTACCAAAGAGGAAAACTAAATTTGCACAATCCACATTTTCGGTTCAAGGTACACTGCTTTGGAACAGCCTGCCAGCTGAACTAAAAATGCAAACTGAGTTAAACATCTTTCAAACAAATATAAAAAAGTGGTTCAAACAAAAGCAGGTTTGTGAACATTGATGGTTATACACGGTCTTTTATTTTATCATTGTTTTTTATACATACATTTTTTGTTGCTTGTGCGATTTGTTTTATTGTTGTTAAAAAAGCCTAACCAGGGACTGGGGCTGAAAATTAGCCTTTGGCTAGAAGCCTATATGTGGAGCATCGGCTGCTTGAAATTGTAGCAATGTCTTTTCTGCATTATCCCTGTCAAATAAACTAATAAATAAATAAATAAATACAAGTGAATTTAACACTTACCATTAATGCGACTTTTGCTGCTGCTGCATGGTTTTGTGCAGGGATTTGTTTGTTAAAATCCAATTTGTCAGTGATGCAAAAAATTAGACAAACCGCAGGAAATCGTTCCACAAACGTTAGTTCGTCTGTCCATGTCATTTTCAACCGATTTATGAATAAGAACAGAAAATTACCGCTTCACATCGCCCAAAGGAATTTGAACTTGCTTTGCCAGATCACGATTGGTTGGTGTATATACATGACAAACGGGCATTGGTGAATTGTGTAATACTTTAAAATATATAATATATAGATTTGTAATTAAATCAACACATTAGCTTTGATTATGGATGAAAAAAAAATATTGGTTTACTTATTTCCCGTAAGGCCACACACTCTCTGAAAGGACCATATTTGGTTTGAGAGCCGCTTCCGAACAGTGGAAAATCAGCTGCCCATCAAAACGCACGCAACCCATAGCAACGCGTTACGGCAACGCCTCAACAGAAATTGTCCGACTTTTGAGCCGTTCGTTACAATTGTATACATTGTCATGTCATAATAATCACATTTATTTAGTTTTATTGACCACGATATTATCATTGATATTTGTCTGAGAGGGGCACTTTTGATTCATTTTGAAAAAGGGCAGGGGCTCGAGCACCCAAAGCCCCCCCCTCTGCATGTGCCTGCTCACCACAGTGACTCTACAATAATCTTACGATGCGACGACAATAGTTTTTGTGCGCAAAAAAAATCAAAATTACACCTTTTTCCAACTTGTTACTGCCTTCCGTGTGTGCCTCCACGACGCATGCGCGAGAATATGACGCAGATCCAGCGTTCGGACAGATGACCCAGAAGTGATTTGTTTACAATCAGAGGAAGACGCGCGTATCTCAGCTGTTGGATTCTACATTGATCGTGCTTTAGGTCTCGGCGTAGTGCTCAAAATGGGGTTAGAGTGTGCATTTCATGGATTCCCGAACCCCGGCGCTACGTCATATTCTCGCGCATGCGTCGTGGAGGCACACACGGAAGGCAAAAACAAGCTGGATAAAGGTGTTATTTAGATTTTTTTTTGCGCACAAAAACTATTGTCGTCGCATCGTAAGATTATTGTAGAGTCACTGTGGTGAGATGGACTTTGTAACGACATTTTAAGTGCCTTTTATCGGTCTTGGGAGTATAAGTGTACTGAATGCCAATGGAGGCCTTTCTGAAGCCTTTCTCAGCCATCAGCTTTCAACAAAAATATCTTCATTTGTGTTCCGAATATGAACGGAGGTCTTACGGGTCTCGAACGACATAAGGGTGAGTAATTAATGACAGAATTTTCATTTTTGGGTGAACTAACCCTTTAAGCTTTCTAATATATGCACTGATTGATTCTGACAGCACTGCATGAGCTTGCAGCACCATCGACTGGACTTCCCTATGGTTTAGAGCGAATATCTTGTCTGACGCGGTGCATGTTTTGGACGGAGTAGGCTACAGCATAGCTTCCAGTTTCTCAGTAAATGTTTTTCTGCAAGTGCTATATAGTCCCCTTGGAATTATAAGTTGTGTAGCCTACATTTTGGAAGTTTTTATTTAGAAAATAAAAAGGTTCTTTCTACACAGTTTAATGGAATGCAAAAAAAAGTATTTCTGCCAAAATAAAAGCTCTGTTTAATGTTTGAAAGAAATCAACATTTCTTGTTTTTAAAATAAGTGTCTTCTGCTCACCAAGGCATTTATTTAACCAAAAATAGCTACAGTAAAAACAGTAATATTGTGAAATATTATAATGTAAAACAGCTGTTCTCTATGTGAGTGAATATATAGTAAAGTGTAATTTATTCCTGTGATCAGAGCTGAATTTATCATCATTCCTCCAGTCTTCAGTGTCACATGATCCTTCAGAAATCATTCTAATATGATGATTTGATGCTCAACAAACATTTATGATTATCAGAGTTGAAAACAGTTATGTACACTGTTTTTAGGATTTTTGAAAGCTTTCTATTTCAGGGAAATGCTGTGCTTTTGAACCTTCTATTCATCAAAGAATCCTGGGGAAAAGTGAGCATATTCCGCATAAGAGAATACTTAAAAAAAAAAAGTACATATCCCAGTCTGAACTGTAGTACTGTAAGGCTTTGAATATTAACACCTGACCACTCTTGTGGGTTTGCTACTGTTACAATTAAAAACTTTATAAGGGTAAAAACATGACAGCCATACATGATGCAAGACACAGCTACAACTACTAACATTGATACTGGGTGTGCGAATTATCAAGAATTGACAATAGTCAATCGTATTAGTGGCACAGAGGGGCCCCCAAATAAAATTCTGCTTAGGGCCCCATAAGTGCTTGGGCCGGCCCTGGGCTTCATCCAATTATCCATCCGAGTAGCTCATTGAATGAGTATCTTTCTGGAAGACCAATCAGTCTTGCAGTCTATTCCAACTACCTGCCAGCCAGTTACGCAAGCTCCTCCAGAATCAGTGTCAGAGCCCATGCAAGTGGATGACCCAGTGGATTCACCTCTCCCCAAAAGAACGGGTGAATGACCCCATAATCTCAGGAGCGCACTGCCAAAAGCTCCAGCTCCAAAAGTAACGCTGCTCGTCTAAATACCTCATCCAATCCAGAATTGGAAAACCACTAGGGAGAGGCATTGTCAGTTCCTTGCAATTTCAAGTTGGAGGCCAACATGTGGAAACATCACACTGGTTTTGAAGCACCCAATGGCTGATGTGATCCTAGGGTGCCCATGACTTGTCCAGCACAATACAGTTATATCTTGGAGTATGGGCGACATCCTTACGTGGGGCACCACCTGTCGTTTTACCTGTTTTCCATTTCTGCCTATGACTAAGCGTCTATGCTATCCATCTGTGTTGGACAGTGTTGGGCACGTTACTTTAAAAAAGTTATTAGTTATAGTTACTAGTTACTTCTTACAAATAGTAACTGAGTTAGTAACTAAGTTACATCATTCTAAAAGTAACTAATTACCAGGGAAAGTAACTAATGTGTTACTTTTTTTTTTTCAAATGTTCAAATATGTCAAATAACTTGGATGCCCCCAATATTAAATATGTTAAATGAATGAATTGGACAATAAATAGAATAAATTATTATTATAAAACATTGTACATTAAATGTCCACTATTGTAATGTTGCTGTGGGACAATGTGAGAGACACCTATCAAATTCAATATATTATTGTAAATGTTATAACATTATTGTAAATATTATCAGTAGACCTACTATAGTGTAAATATTGTGTAAATAGTATCAGTACTTCTTTACTACTCCTCTGGTAGTGGAGCTCACGTTATCACCTGGGTTTTTAGCCACTAATGTTGTGGCTGTGATGACGTGAGGCTTCATTAGATTAGAAATAGAATTACTTGCCACCGACGTGGAGAGACTCTTTCTTCCTGGGCTTAAGCTGCACGTTACATAAACATTCTTACCTTTCACTTTTCCCTTTCGAGGGAAAAGTAGCGCTTATACTTTCAGTTTGCGAAAGCTACCTTTGAAGCCGTTGGACTGCCATCGCTGACTGTGCATATGCGTGTGCGTCATAGGTGTGTGTGTGAACTCAACCTATCAACCTCAACCTTCTTGTCTCCCACCCAACCCAACCCCCAACACGCATGGCTGGTGTGCGCACGCGCGCGCACACACACACACACGCGCGCGCGTTGCAGGTCCGACTGACAGAGAGCCTGTTCGGATGAAAACCGCTTCAATGAGCTCAATTATAGTAACGCCGCATTAACGGCGTTAACGCTAACGGCATTGTAACGGAAGAAACAGTAATTCGTTTGATTACTCGTTACTGAAAAAAGTAATTCCGTTATTAACGCCGTTTATCTATAACGCCGTTATTCCCAACACTGGTGTTGGAAATGTACTCAACCTCAATTGAATGTTCTATCCCTGCATGACAAGCTCACTTTCAGGATGTGTTCTGCCTGAGACAAGCCTCTCACTTACCACCACACCAACAATGGGACTGTGCTATAGATCTGATTCCTGGTGAACCAGTGCCCAGAGGTAAAATACATCCAGACCCCTGCTGCTTCCAGCTTCTTATTTGTGGCCAAGAAGATTGGAGGCTTGTGGCCCTGCATCGACTATCGATCACTTAACAAGATCACTGTCAAGTTTCGATACCCACTTCCCATCTTCCCTGGTGCACTGGAGCAGTTGTGTTGAGCCTGGTCATCAAACTAGCTCTTAAAGATTGGAGGCACTGGTTAGAGTGGGCATGTCATCCTTTCCTGGTCCTAACTGATTATCAGAAGCTGGAATTTCTAAGAGATGCCAAGAGACTGAATCCCCAGCAAGCCCAATGGGCCCTCTTCTTCACCCAGTTCAACTCTTCCATCATCCAGGGTTGAAGATCTGATATCAACTTCGGTCTTCCTGAGGATATCGTCTCTGATAGAGGACCAAAATTTACCTCCAGAGTACGGAAAGCCTTCTTCTCACTTCTGGGTGTGAGCATAAGCCTTTCGTCAGGATATCATCCCCAGACAATTGCGTAAACAGAGAGGAAAATCCAGGAAGTAGGACTTTGCCTTTAAACCTTCTGCCACATCCACCAGACCTCCTGGTCCCTGGCATGGGCCAAGTATGCACATAACTTACTTCGCCAACCTAAGACTGGATTAACACCATTCCAGTGCATTCTCTGCTACCAGCCACCATTGTTCCCTTTGGATGGGGAACCCTCTGAAGTTCTAGCAGTCAACCATTGGTTCTGTGAGAGCCAGAGGGTCTGGGACGCTGCACACCATCACCTGCAGCAAGTAGTGCGCCAGCACAAGAGCCATGTCAGGGGATCCTCAATTCCAATCTTCCAGCCCGGATGTGCACTCAAAAAAATGGTTTTGGGGGACTGTTCGTTCTACCCAAATGTTTTTTGTTAAAATAACCCACATATATTTATTTTCCCATCAAAACACTATTGTATTGCGTTTAAGTAACTTAAGTTGTGTAATGGTCCATTATACTTAATTGTCAAGCGTTAAACTAATGTAAGTGGTTTGATTGCGCGATTCAAAAAACCCGGATGTGACGATTTCCAACGTATTGGATGAATACGGCGTATTGGATGAATGTTGCCTCTGGCTTGGCGTGCTCAGTTGGGGACACTATATTTTCAACTAAACATCGAAATAAATCGAATTAATAAACTAATTCAACCATATAAACTACTGATCTAATTATTGATCTAAAGCCCACACTGTCACCGTATGGAAATTGACATGAACTGATGACATCAAATGGCTATACAGCTTAATAAAATGATGCTGCATTATTTTCCTGTTTAACACTGTAAAGCTGCTTTGAAACAATCTACATTGTTAAAAGCGCTATATAAATAAAGTTGACTTGACTTGACGGCGCGCACGCGCGTGAACGAGGTGACAACGAGGTGCATGGTGTCAGACCTAGAAGTACCAGCCAGGTAAGAAAAGTTCATTATAAAGTTATTCCGAATGCAAAGTGTTTAATTTATTTTAGTGTTTCGTTAAGTCTGTTATGGGATGCTTTTAATATTGTTTAACTATCAAATGTTGAATGTGTTGATTACGGTTAATTGATGATTGCATTCGATTAAAAAAGGACTTTGATTAAAAAGATGCGAGTTTAATTGTGGTTGTGGAAAACGCATGATTCTCTGTCGTGTAATTCTTAATATGTATGTGTGCTCGTGGAACAAATTATTTGACAATATTTCAAAATGGTTTTCAGTCGAATAATGAAATGACTAACGACGAGGGACATTCTAAAACGTTTAATGTGGCTAACAGTGATATTATACAAATCTAATAATAATATATATATATATATATATATATATATATATATATATATATATATATATATATATATATATATATATATATATATATATATATATATATATATATATATATATAATAAACCTTACAATGTGCAGATAAACAGACGAACTCAGCATATGAATGCAACGCGTTTAGTTATTATATTCTGGGTTAATCTGTTTAACGTCAGCCTGTGGTTTATTAATACGGTAGGCCTATGTAAGTTAAGTTAACGTTACAGAATTAGATCTTTTAATATTAATTTCTCAGTATTAAGTATTTAGCCAGCTTAAGCATTTATAACCTGTGAGTAAATTTGCTTTTCTGTACATAGTATGCTATATTATTATGATGTTGTATGGTTAGTATTAGTACATTAAACACATTAAGCGTTTTAGAATGTCTAATAACAAAATCTCCCAGTGCTTTAATCTAAGCTATAGTCCCAGTAAAATTGGCTGAAGCTCTGAAGCAAGCACAAATAAGGCCACATTCGCCTGTTGTAGACGGATATATTTTGGTATGTTTTCTGATGTGTTTTTTTTTTTATGACAGTATGTTTTTCATTATGGTTTTTCCAGTTCATCACTGCCTAAATTTGGTGAAATGAAGGAATGCCACAACTTTATTGATTGAGAAAACAACGTTTTGGCTAAGGTAAGTAAAGCTCCTTTTTAGGATTTATAAAAAGTAGTAATAATTTTGCAAACTTTGTTACAAGGCTCGGCACAATGATAGTATTTAAAGTTTTACGAATTACGCTAAAGCACTTATTATTGCACTGAATCAATGCACTGTAGAAAACAGTGACCATAAATGAGAAAAAAACAAAGTTGGAATGTTATTTAAATTAAATCAATTATTAAATGAAATTAAAGAAAACAAATGATAAATCAGTTCCATATCAGATTCCAGATGATTAATGGCTTATGCTGCGGCCACACTAGACTTTGAGCATGCAAATTTTCTTCGGACACTGCAACGATCGTGATATATGAAGTCTTTTTTTGATTAAGGAACCACTTATTGCAGACTTCAAAACCAGGTGGCCTGCTCTTTTCAGAACAGAAGAGGTAATTGAAAGTTTTTAATTTAAATTTGTGTTTGCTGTTAGACTATATTGGGTATTGTAACAAATTAATTTTCATGTGTTTGTAGGTTTGTGCAGAATTTGAGAGAATTACGACAATCCCATTGGTGTCAACATTCTTTGCCAAGCTGGATGGATACTCCGGAAAACTAATGAAGATGTTTGCAAACCGAGGAGGAGTCCTAGGACAAAGAATTAAAAACCTCTTGGTGCCCACTACACGGGTAAGAAAAACTGCACTCAACAAAACCTTTTATTAAAACATTATTCTCTCACTGGCCACTGAGTTTTGGGGTTATGGTCATGAGCATACATAAAAACAACCCACAGATTTAATAAGATAAGGTTTATTACCATAGTAATACTTTGTATTTATTGTAAACTGACCGATGTATCATACAGACCCTTTTCAAAAAATTAGAATATCATGGAAAAGTTTATTTATTTCCATAATTCCATTCAAAACGTTAAACTTCCATAGATTATAGATTCAGGGCCCACAACTTAAACAATTTCAAGTATTTAGTTGTTTATTTGTACATAATTTGGGCTTTCAGCTCATAAAACCCATGAAAACAGGATTTCAAAAAATTAGAAAATTACATATTACATGAAATCACACAGTAATTACACAGTGATACCATGGTCATTGAACCAGGTTTTGGCTCTTTTGGCAGTGTGGGCAGGTGCAAATCCTGCTGGGAAATGAAGGAAGCATCTCCATAAAGCTTGTCTGCTGAAGGAAGCATGAAGTGCTCTGGAAATGTCCTGGTAGACGGCTGCGTTGAGTGGACAGCGATTCTTCCATTCTTCCTCCAGACCCTGGGACCTTGGTTTCCAAATGAGATGCAAAATTTGCTCTCATCAGAGAACAGGACTTTGGTCCACCGTGCTTTATTAAATACAGAGTCAACGCAGCCATCTACCAGGACATTTCCAGACCACTTCAAGCTTCCTTCATTTTCCAGCAGGATTTGCACCTGCCCACACTGCCAAAAGAACCAAAACCTGGTTCAATGACCATGGTATCACTGTGTAATTACTGTGTGATTTCATGTAATATGTAATTTTCTAATTTTTTGAAATCCTGTTTTTGTGGGTTTTATGAGCTGGAAGCCCAAATTATGTACAAATAAACAACTAAATACTTGAAATCGTTTAAGTTGTGGGCCCTGAATCTATAATCTATGGAAGTTTAACGTTTTGAATGGAATTATGGAAATAAATAAACTTTTCCATGATATTCTAATTTTTTGGAAAAGGTCTGTATAACATTTTGTTCATCGTATTGAAAGACATTTTTAACCGCTGCTTTTCCACCATTGGATAGTTCACTTTAAAATGAAAATTCGGTCATCATATACTCACCCTTATATGAATTTCTTTCTTCTGCTGAACACAAAGGAAGATATTTTGAAGAATGTCGGTAACCAAACAGTTATCTGGTCCCATTGACTTACATATAAAAAAAAAATTCTACTATGCAAGTCAATGGGACCAGATAACTGTTTGGTTACTGACATTCTTCAAAATATCTTCCTTTGTGTTCAGCAGAAGAAAGAAATTCATACAGGTTTGAAACAACATGAGGGTGAGTATATGATGACCGAATTTTCATTTTAAAGTGAACTATCTCTTTAAGGAAATAATCAGGCAATGTAATAATAGATGAATATTGTTATTTGCATCTTTAGACTGATGACATTCAAGTGAGGAGAGCATGCATGATCAAATCTCTCTGTGCATACCTGAACGAAGACCCGTTACGACCCGTGAACGAAGACTAGCAGTCTGGTTTGGGAGTATATGGTGAGTATGTGCTTTTTAAAATGTTGCTATTTTTTCAAGGATACTTAATGTTTTGTTAAAGTAAATACACAGGAATTTAAGAGTACTTAGTAGTTATTTAAATATCCCCTCTAGGATACAGACGTTGCCAGCACTGAGGAGGCGATCCAGAAGACTGTGATGGGAATTTATGTCATAAGACATGAAGGTGCAGACATGGAAGACAACCCAGCAGATCTTGGAGTGGTATTAGAGGGTCAAAAGGTTCTTCAGGACCTTACCAGTGTCCCATATGCAGCAGCCATGTTGCTGGGACTGATTTATGGACTGAACCTGAGCTACCCTCCAGAACTAAGGTACACATTCGAAGTCCTTCAAAAAATTATTCTGGAGCTAGATGGCAACAAGTTGTCCAATAAAGTCCAAACACTGAAGACCAAGCTCTTCTCTGATGTGTTTGAGTAAGGACTCTTAGGACTGTTCCTGGAATGCCAGAATGTTAAAGGGTTAGTTCTCCCAAAAATGAAAATTGTCATTAATGACTCACCCTCATGTCGTTCCAAGCCCGTAAGACCTCCGTTCATCTTCGAAACACAGTTTAAGATATATTAGTTTTAGTCCGAGAGATTTCTGTCACTCAATTGAAAACCTATGGACGGTATACTGTCCATGTCCAGAAAGGCAATAAAAACATCATCAAAGTAGTCCATGTGACTACAGTGGCTCAATCTTAAGTTTATCAAGCGACGAGAATACTTTTTGTGCGCAAAAATAACGACTTTATTCCACTATTAATTTCCTTCTCTCTGTGCCTCGAGTGAGTTCACGTAGTGTGATAGCGCAGCGCGTCTGTGTTGTACGTCACACGCATCACACATGACCAGCGTCGGCCAATAGTGAGCCTACGTGTGATGTACAACACAGACACGCTGCGCTATCACACTACGTGAACTCACTGGAGGCCCAGAGAGAAGGAAATTTAATAGTGGAATAAAGTCGTTATTTTTGTTTACTTTTTGCGCACAAAAAAGTATTCTCGTCGCTTGATAAACTTAAGATTGAGCCACTGTAGTCACATGGACTACTTTGATGATGTTTTTATTGCCTTTCTAAACATGGACAGTATACCGTCCATAGGTTTTCAATGGAGTGACAGAAATCTCTCGAACTAAAACTAATATATCTTAAACTGTGTTTCGAAGATGAACGGAGGTCTTACGGGCTTGGAACGACATGAGGGTGAGTCATTAATTACATTATTTTCATTTTTGGGTGAACTAACCCGTTAATGTTACACATTACACTTTACAGGTTACACTTGTTTTATTTTTCAATGTTCAAAATTGTTGAACTTCGTTGCAAGCTGCCTTTCTGTGAAAGATGTCTAGTACATTTTAGCAGTAATGTCATCTGGACATTTTGGTTGCATGGAGGATTTTTTTTTATTGTATTGTGTAAATTTGTTTCAAAAAGGAAAGAAAAAAAGTTGTATTTCTTTTACCAAGTTTTATAGAGTTTTAATTTACACTGAATTTGCAGAAGTCTTTTGACTTTTTTGAACAATGTGTAAAAGTAATTTTTGCTGATGTTAATACATTTGCACAAGTTTAAAGAGTTGAATGTATGGGTGAGCAGGCTGTTAAAAACTGTTTATTGCAACTGTTGAACAAATACAGTTTGATCATTTGTTACATATCTTGTCTTTTTATGACTCTACAAGACAATCACACACAAACAAATGCTGCTTTGACAGGAGTAACTTTAAATAGATACTACTGAGTTAAAGTAACAAGAACTAATTGGATGGAACCACTGTCCATAATTTAAATGAGTTATTTGAAAGAAATCTCCTTGTGTTTGTTGAATGTAACCTATTTGGACAGTTTTAAATAAACTACTGCATGTTCATTTAACTTAACCGATTTAAGTTACAGGGAAGCAATTCCACTGATTTAGTTCGACATTACAATTTCACATAGATTCTTCCCCATTCAGTTGTGTTGTCCCAACACAAGGAGTTTACATAGATTAGAAAAAGTCCATTAATGTTAATAAAAAGCAATTTGCTTGTGTGGAACCACTGTCCATAATTAAATTAAGTAAGTTTAAAGAATCATTTTTTTGAGTGTGCCTGCCCTGTAAGAAACTAAGTACCACATAACATTGGTCCCTTCACCATCCTGTAACAGGTGAACCCTTACAAACTTAAATTACCTTCCCACTACAGAATTCACCCCACTTTTAAGAATCTCTTAATATTATAAATAATATTGTCTCTGAACTGAATCATGTACTAAATAATGAATTCAAACTTTTATCATCTAGATGGTGGTAGAGATATAATGGAACAAGACTAAAGCACTCATTTGTACATTAAGCTGTATTTTAATTGAATAAGGTATATACAAAATCAAATCTACACTAATTTATTTATTTTTTATTTATTGTCCATTGTGGAATTTTTTATTTTGTTTTATGTGAAAGTACAGTATTGTGTATTTTATTGCATTGGGGATTGTTAGGGATTGATCAGAAGAACCCTCCCCACCGGTGCTACTGGAGGATGGACCCATTTATGGCGTCAATGAAATCCTGGATTCCTGGTGCAGTGGGGGTCGTCTCGAGTATGTGGTCGACTGGGAAGGATACAGGCCAGATGAACACTCCTGGGTACCTCGAAATGACATCCTGGATCTGGTCTTCATCAAGCCTTCTACCTGAACCATCCTGATTGTCCAGCTCCACACCGGGGTGTACCACACACACACACACACACACACACACACACACACACACACACACACACACACACACACACACACACACACACACACACACACACACACACACACACACACACACACACACACAGTCTTTGTCTGGGCTCTTCTGTTGCTACAGACTCACTTGAGTCAGAAGGTTGAGGATCCAAACACAGTTCTATTCAGAGGGTAATCCACAATCGTAGTCAAAAGTACAGGCAAAAAGGTCATACACAGGAAAGCAGTCCAAACAGGCAAACAAGGCAGGAGAGACAGGCAAAAGGGTAATCCACGGAACGGGCAAGTAATCAAAGACCGATGCTGCATCCCAATTCGCCTACTATCCGTACTAAATAGTATTCGAAAAAAGAATTAGTATGTCCCAAATCGTAGTATGTTGAAAAGAGTATTCCAAAGATTCCCGGATGGTTTACTATTTCCGGTCAGAATCCGAAGTGCAGATCGATGCGCACTCTAACGGCTGATATTGCCCACAACCCATTGCGAGATGGACGAGGATTCGATTAGAACTACAAACGCGGATAAAAAGTGTTAAAAAAACTACAAACATGACGGTTACGCGAGTCTGACGGTTAAGTGGAGAGGATTAGATGAAGTGGTTTGAGTGAGCATTTATCAGTATTTAACCTGACGAAAAGATATTTATTCAATATTATCCACATTATATTTCACCTGCAGCAGCATTGAGAACTTTTGCAATGATACGTTTGGCCCTTAACTTTGCAAACACATGAGAGGAGTCTAAAGACCCACGAAAGGCAGATCAACGAGCGACTGTATTTCTCTCCGATACGGTAGGAAATTAAATTTAAAGTGGGGGATTTGAACTGACGATGATTGACAGTTTAAACGGTGACAGGACGCACGTAACAGAGTCCGTTAAAGATGACGAAGTAGTATGTCCCAAAGCTTGCATACTCTTCTGCTACACACTCAAAAGTATGTACTTTTTCTTCACAAAAAGAGTACATACTTTTAGGACGTAGTATAAGTAGGCGAATTGGGACGCAGCACAAGATACATGAAACCAGGGAACCGCTCAGAATTGCAGTAGAAACACTAAACAAGACTTAGCATTGATTGACAGAATGAACAGGCTTATATAGGGTGAGCTAACTAGGTAATGGGGTGCAGGTGGATGTAATCAATGGGTGTTGAAGAGTCCGGGCAAAGGATTTATGGGAGATGTAGTCCTTGATGGAGTGACAGTCTGGAGTGGAGTGCCCTCAGGTGGTTCTCATGGGCACTCACACAGGACAAATTGATTGATTGATTGATTGATTGTCATCCTTTGTCTTCTCGTCTGTGCCCTTATGTGTGTGTGTGTGTCTTCTATAAGACAAACTCAACATTAATATAAAGTATTCCAAGTCTGCCAGTAACTCTCTATTTACCCACTTACCTGTTTTTGGACTGAGTTCCTGCCGCTTCATAAATAAACATACCTGTTTAAACGGATCCATCTCTGTTCCCATCATTGTGTCTAAGCCTGTATGTGACAATTTTCAAAGGACATCACAATAAACATTAAGATGTTTCTGATGTTTACTTTATATAAAGTAAGTTAACTAAATTAAACATTGACTAACAAAATGTTTTTAGTTTAATGTTTTTAGTCAAGATAAAGTTGTAAAAAGCCAATTATTTTAAATATTATTATTATTATTATTATTATTATTATTATTATTATTATTATTATTATTATTATTATTATTATATTGACCTACATTAAATATAATTTTGGCTTATGTATAAAGCAAATATATTGATAATCCTTTTTACAATATATGAATGTGAATGTTTTTGCTTTTGGAAAAACAAATATTTTTTAATTAGTATTAACCCAAAATGGAATGGTGTCATCTTTATTGTTGTGTGCTACTTTTTAAGGGCCAGATTTACTAAACAGGGCAAATTAGCGTGAGAGAGCAACTCCAAAACCGTGCAGATGGGAGTAGAAAGTTCAGCGAATGATCGTGCAAATGACAGCGTGCAAATTAAAGATCACAGACGCAGTCAGATCATTTCCATAATGACCAACGCAATCTACCAGATAACAACTGGCTTAAGACTTTTTTGGGCTGTAAATAATGGTGGTAAATTGTAAGTAAAAGTAAATTGACGAATGCTAACTTAAGTAAATCACCTTGCATGATTAATTTAAATACTCTCCTCCCATAAATGTTGTCTAAAAGGGAAAATCCTACAAATGCATATGCAATAAGGTCACTGCATGTCTTTAGTAACAAAAAAAAAGTTTTTTAATGCCAAAAGAGGGTTTGCGCTGGTGCAAGCTGTTAGTAAATCTGGCCCTAAGTGTCTTTGACATGAGAAGTGATGACAATAAACAAATTGTCTCATCTTTCGTGTCATAACTGTTCCCCATGGAGTTCTTTTAATGGTTCCCACATCTTCAGCATTCACCTATGAAACCACCTTTTGTGTTTGTCTCCCTTTAATACAATAGAGTCTTGCTTTTATTATCATCACGTCACGGATCTAACAGCCTTTCTGGGTCTGAGAATCAGGAAACATTAATGAGCTTTGGGGAACGTCTGCAGTGTTTTGCTGTCTAATGTGATTTTGATAACTTACTGAACTAGTTATTTTAAATTATTTAAAATTATTGAGAGCAACTTTATAATTCTAGAATAATTTTAGTAGAGGTTTTGAGGGCCACCTGCTGTTGTTCTATTCTTTTGCATTCAGTGCTGTATGTCTTGTACAAAGGGAGAGCACACAAAACCAAACTTTATTTCCCCCAAAAACTTCCGGTAAGTCAGACTGCAGTTTGGACATACAGACGATATTGGACCACCCAGTCATAAAATACAGCAAATAATATGTTTCTAGACTTCTGGGAAACTCAATGTGAGCATGATTCTATATCAATCTCTTGTGTGGCAACGAGTATCAAATCACATCAGTAAACATGCTGACTTTTTATGTTTCTTTGTTGACACAACAATCAACCAAGTCATGTTTCCCAGACTGAACAGAATGTGGACCATTTGAGTAGCTAATCGACATTCAATCTCATGAACAGAAAGCTCAATGTCGAAGCTCAATTTCTAAGCTTTTTTTAAACCCTTTGACAGCCCCAAGGAAAAAGCAAGAAAGAGGCAACATACAACAGAGCGAAGGTATTCATGGTAGCATGTACCGTATACGTTCAATATTAAACGCCTTTCATTGTCATGAGTTCTTTTGTCTGTGGCATTCAGTTCCCCTTTAAAACAGAAATGGACATTTTTGTGTGTAAAATGATTGAAATACAAAACAAGTAAACTGTTTATATCATTAAACAACTTGATATGAACCCGGATTAGCGCACGTTTCTTAATTATCGTTTTATATTAAAACCCCAAATCAGAAAAAGTTGGGACAGTATGGAAAACGCAAAAAAAAAAAAAAAAAAGTGATTTCTAAATTTACTTTGACTTGTATTTCATTGCAGACAATATGAACACAAAATATTTCATGTTTTGTCTGGTCAACTTCATGTCATTTTTAAATATGCATCCTTTCCTGTCATTCAGACCTGCAACACATTTCAAAAAAAGTTTAAACCATTCAGTGCTTTGTCAGTAATTAGCAAGATTTTAAATTGTATGCAATGTTTAATAGGGAGCCAATGCAGTGTTGACATAACCAGCTAATATGGCCATACATCCTAGTAGTAATAACTCTAGCTACTGCGTTTTTGACCAGCTGGAGTTTATTAATTAAGCGAGCAGGGCAACCACCCAGTAGATTATTATAATAATCTAGCCTCAGGTCATGAACGCTCGAACAAACTATGCAGTATTACAAATGGGTAATTTACAATGACTTTGAATGCGGCTCAACCAATCATATGAACTTAAATAGGTTACAGCTCAGTCTGATATCATTATGAATTATCAATTGACAAGTAACAAGCACTAGAAAATAAGGAAGATTATGCAGACCCTTAATATGTATTGATCAGCAAGACGTTTTATTTCATTACTAAAACTTCTCAAACACTGATAACTATTACTGATAATAATGCAAATGTACAAACAATTGAACATAATAAAATATACCACACAGCCTAGTATATAGAAATGAGGAAAAAGAAAATGTGTGTAAATGTGTTTAGAAAAAAAAAACATAATAATAATTATATATATATATATATATATATATATATATATATATATATATATATATATATATATATATATATATATATATATATATATATATATATATATATATATATATATATATATATATATATATAAAAACAGATGTAACACAGGTAGGGCAAAGCATTACCATTTTATGAATAATGCTATGCAAGCATACTAGTTTTACATCATTTGATCCTCATACTGAATCGTACACTGCTATCACGTCTCAGAGCAGGTGGCGGTTTATTCAGTTAAAACTAATGAGGAGTTACATGTATTTATGAAATGTAGTGGACTAAAAAATATATTATGCTTTGGGATGTTGTCACAATGAGTCTCGGAGTCAAATGCAAGTTCAATGTTTATTTAGAAGTTACAATGAGAAGTCTAGGCAAGGCACATATCACACTCCACAGAATTGAGTCCACACGCGGCGTCCCACGACGTAATCCACTCTGGTGGGTAACCGGAGAGAAATCCTCACTTTGAATGACTGACGAAATACTCCATGCACTGGACAGAAGACGAGGCAGCGCCCGGCAGAAAAAGCAGTTTGTGGAACCTGGATGAGACTGGATCTCGCCTAAAAACGAAGCGCACCAGTCACACCGGAAAGGCAGGGTAGAGTTCTCTCGAGGACAGATCTCGAACATCCACAGACGTGTGAATTCCGGGCAAAGACAAGCCTCCAGACGCCTGCGACCGAACCTGAGAATCGCTAAGAGAGAACAAAAACAAGAACCTCCGACTGGACCGAGAGAGTGACTGAGACCAAACAAGACAATGAGCACGCGACGAGAGACAGGACACTGTGCTATAAAAAGGGAAATAACTGATGAGACACGACCACAAACAATTAGTGAAACGAGTGGGAGGGACCAGTGAACCCGTGAGGAACCACCACCAACAGGTAAAAATTACATACACACAAACACGATCACCCAGGAATCCTGACAGATGTAGTTAATTAAAAGTAAAGTTTCCCAAAATAAAAATACACAGATAAAGTACAGATACTTGACAAATTTAGTACAGTAACAAAATAAAAATACTGTTCACCACTGCCTGCAAGTATCCATCCATCCATCCTCCTTTGCTTATCCTGGACCGGGTCACGGTGGCAGCAGACTAAGTAAGGTGGTCCATACGTCCTTTTCCCCAACTTCTTTTCTCTTGCTCCTCCTGGGGAATCCCAAGGCGTTTCCAGGCCAGTTGAGAGATAATACCTTCAGTGTGTCCTGAGTCTGCCCCAGGGTCTCTTCCCAGTTGGACATGGAAGATGTCCGGAGGCATTCTGAACAAATGCCTGAACCCCCTCAACTGGCTTCGCAGCCCAGACATCCTAAGGAGAAAAGTTATTTTGGCCGCTTGTATCCCTAATCTCGTTCTTTTGGTCAATACTCAAAGATTATAACCATAGGCGAGGTTTGGAACATAGATCGACTGGTAAATCGAGAGCTTTGCCCTCAGACTCAGCTCTCTCTTCACCACAATGGTCTGGTACAATGACAGCATTACTGCCGCCACCGCACTGATCTGCCTGTCAAACTCATGCTATGACCTACCCTCACTCGTAAACAAGACCCCCAAGATACTCGTCCTCTTAGGAAAGCAACTCACTTTCCACTTGAAGTGGGCAATCCACAGTTTCCAGCTAAGAACCATGGCCTCAGATTTGGAGGTGCTGCTGACCCTTATTCCAACCACTTCAAACTCAGCTGCGAACCTCCCATGTAAGTGCAGATGAGGCCATCAGGACAACATCATTCACAAAGAGCAGAGATACCACCCAAAGATTCCCAAACTCAACACCCTCTATCCCCGGCTGTGCTTTGAAATCCCATCCATGAATATCACAAACAGAATTGGTGACAAGAAACAACCCTAGTGGAGTCCAGCAATCACTGGAAACAAGTTTGACTTACTGCAGAGAATGTAAATGTAGCTTTCACACTATTAGCAGTCTTGGTACCCCATACTCTTGAAGCACCCCCCACAAGACACCCCAGGGAACATGGTCATAAGCCTTCTCCAAGTCTAAAAATCACATGTTGACAGGATAAGGAAACTCCCATGCCCCAACCAGGATATTTGTCAGGGTAAAAAGCTGGTCCCCTGTTCCACATCTGAGACAGAATCCGCTTTGTTCATCCTCAAGCTGAGGTTCAAGAATCGGTCGGATTCTCCTTTCCAACACTCTGGCATTGGCTTTCCCATGCAGGCTGAGGAGTGTGATCCCTCTATAATTGGAACACACTCTCTGGTCCCCTATTTTTTAAAAATGGGTACCACCACACCCATCTTCCAGTCAACAGGTGCTGTCCAGGATTCCCATGCAACGTTGAACAGGCATGTCTGCCAAGACAGCCCGACTTCATCCAGGGCCATCAGTACCTCAGGGTGAATCTTGTCCGGCTCCTTGCCACTTTGGAGCTTACCTGACTTCCACCAGGTAATATCTGCATGTAGGTTTTAAAAGATATACTTTTATGATTTGAAGTACACTGTAGCGAGGTTAGTTAATAAGAGAAGAAGGAGACAGGAACCGGCAAACGTTCAACACTTTAATCACATAAAATAAACAAACAACAAAATGAAAGTAAACGTGACAGCTTTTACCATTTTCACGGCCCTTGGCCTCATCCTGATTGTCACATACCCCCATCGCCCCTCGCAGGCTGGGGGGTACCCTCGAAACTGCGCTCTACTCCCCTCCCCCCACCTCTCCAGGAGGGACGGCCGCAGCACCTGGGGGTAAGGACAGACGAGGCGAGAGAAAAGGAGACAATAGCATGAGGAGCAACAGAGACGAGAAAGAAAAAACTATTCTCGGACACACTACCGCTCGGTCCTCAACTAGCTAGTTGACTTGTTGAGACTTGTTGTAGTCCTCAACTAGTCTCTCAACTAGCTGAGAGAATATCACTTGTGGTGCCATGCAATGGTACTGGACATCCTTTGGTGGACGGCTCCTCCGCCCCCTTTCTGACGCCGATGGCTCCTCCGGTTGAGGGCAGTCGGCAGCGAGTCCCCTGTTCCCTGCTCCTCCCCAAACATGGCGGACGGCAGCGGGCTCTGGCCTCCTGACAAACAGTGCCGACGACTTTGCTCCCTCTCGGATGGCAGCCATCCCTACTTGACCTAGGAGCATGGCAACGAGGTCAGTCCAACCTGTTCTTCCTTCAGCGTCACTGCCTCGGGCAGCCACTGTCGGTCTCCCCTCCTTTGTGCTGCCGCAACCTCCTCATCACCACAATCCCTCACAGCAGCGAGGGCTCTCCAACAGCATGTCCCTCCTTCCTCAGGTTTCGGTACCAGTATAACAAGGTTAGTTAATAAAGTAACACGGAGGCGGGAACCAGCGAAGGTTCAAAACTTTAAATGCTGTTTCACTAAACGAGGTTCGGGAGGAACATGTCAGATAATTGACACAGGTGGAGAGTACTCAGCTAATCAACAAAGAGGTATATATACGCAGCCGTCCTACCTCCATTTTGTTGACAGTTTTTCAGCATGGAGGGCATTTCCGGCAGGTCGCCCCGCCCGCCCACGCTGTCTGCACGGCTCGAAGCAACTCTACAATACTAAAATCTTTTTCTTACAAATTTATAAGCTATCTAAAAACCCCTTTCGGCCGCTTCCATCAGCATTCACGAGCCTACCGCGAGAGCAGTGCTCGGACAGTGTAAAGGAGTGCACACAGCACAGACTTGCAACAGGGAGAACTACAACAGTTCCTGTCTTAAGATAAAGTATTACAGCTCTTTTACTTTTCTTTTCTTGCGATCTTTCCGCCTCTGTGTACTACAGTACAGGCAGATACTTTCACAGAGGAGAAATGCGTTCATCATGTACGCGCGTGCGGTCGCCGTGGTGATGAACGATCAATTTACTCGCTGGTAAAGCGAGCGAACGTATTGTGAGGCTAAATCACTAAAAATGCTGTCAATGCAACAGTGCATATTATGCCAAACAATCAGCTACTAGTTGGAATCAGCTGATAATCACCGCCTTGATTCAATACTTCTCAACTTGACGCTCACATAAGCTCACAGGGCTCAACACAGTGCGACATACTCGCTTTTGTGACTATAAATAGACGTGTGCGAACTGAACAATGTTTGGGAGCACACGCTTTCTTAAATGTAACATCAATACCTTATAGTAGGGCAGGCTATTGTATAACAAGCGAATCAATGATTGTTATACCATCTTATATATATATATATATATATATATATATATATATATATATATATATATATATATATATATAAATATATATATATATATATTTTTATGAAACAGAAAAAATTCAAAGGCTATGATTTCATTGAATTAATGTGAGAGATCACGTTTCTGAATGTGGCACTGTTGTGCGTTCTACTGGCTTGAACAATGCTTCAGAATACTTCAGTTCAGAGCATTTCACAATCAATGAATAGCATACATTTATGCAAAGCGAATTCGTATCAACAATGACAACATATTACGATATAAATCACAGAAAAGAAAACGGTGTATACTGTTATAAGACTGAATTTTCTCTGTGGCTGCGCCACGCCTCCAGAATAGCCTCCCTCGGCATATCAGATCTTGTGAATCCTTAGGATGTTTTAAATCTGTGTCGAAAACACATCTCTTCTCTCTTGCTTACAACTGCCCATAAGGACTGGGAGTTTGAGATGTGTGTTTGTGTTTTGTGTTTTTATATCGGGGTGTTTTGTCAATGTTTTATTAGTTCTGTTGAGAGAGTAAAGCACTTTGGTCAACTTATGTTGTTTTTTCACGTGCTATAGAAATAAAGGTTGTTGTTGTTTTATCTCTTTCATATGAATTTGAATGAGCATCTGCAATAATAAGACATCCATTCAAAATAAGAGTCCATTCGGTTACACAATGTGTTTCTCCATTTGTCTGTCTAACTTTTTCTCCTTTTTTCTACCACAGGAGCTCAGTTTTCTCTGGCTAATTTTCTCCACTGCCACAGCAGTGCTGTTCCCTCGGCTCCCACAGGAGCTGAGTTTCTCTGGCTAATGTTCTCCTACTACAGCAGTGCTGTTCCCTCGGCTCCCACAGGAGCTGAGTTTCTCTGGCTAATTTTCTCCTACTACAGCAGTGCTGTTCCCTCGGCTCCCACAGGAGCTGAGTTTCTCTGGCTAATTTTCTCCTACTACAGCAGTGCTGTTCCCTCGGCTCCCACAGGAGCTTCGTTTCTCTGGCTAATTTTCTCCTACTACAGCAGTGCTGTTCCCTCGGCTCCCACAGGAGCTTCGTTTCTCTAGCTAATTTTCTCCTACTACAGCAGTGCTGTTCCCTCTGCTCCCCACAGGAGCTGAGTTTCCCCGGCTAATTTTCTCCTACTACAGCAGTGCTGTTCCCTCGGCTCCCACAGGAGCTTCGTTTCTCTGGCTAATTTTTCTCCTACTACAGCAGTGCTGTTCCCTCTGCTCCCACAGGAGCTTCGTTTCTCCAGCTAATTTTCTCCACTGCATCAGCAGTGCCATTTTCTCTGCTCCCTCAGGTTCTCCGGCTAGTTTTCTCCACTGCTACAGCAGTGCTGGCCCCTCTGCTCTCACAAGAGCTCAGTTTCTCTGGCTAATTTTCTCCACTGCCAAAGCAGTGATGTTCTTTCCCAGAAACCTCAATCCTACATGACGACCTGGAGATGTTTAAAGCATTTTACTTCTCTTATAAACAAACCGTTCCCTGATTTTTCTCTCCTTTCAATCACCTCATTTATTTTCTACCTTAATACATCAAAGGTGACTTGAGCTGCATCCAGTTTTTCCACAATTGATGTACGGCGATTCCTCCCCCGAGATAAACAATTCACCAACCTCTCTCTGATCAAAGGGATTCAAAGATCCCAGCCCACCCGTCCCGACACTAGACAACCTATATCGCTGGTATCCTCAAAGGTATTGACACCCTCCGCACAGACTACCAGCCCCTCAATACCGCCCGAACACTCAACGCCATGTCCTCCTAGCTTTTCTGGTTTCCTTAGATGCTTGGATTTCATCTACATTTTCAACCTCTCATCGCCAATCTAATCATATCAGTCAGAATCAAATTCTGCATTATTTTCTGTTTAACACTGTGAAGCTGCTTTGAACCAATCGGCATCGTAAAAAGCGCTTTAACTAAAGGCGAGATGACTGACCAGTCAGTTCTGGCTTAATTTTAAATGGAGAAGTTCTCCCCTGGAACCCCAGTTTCAGATGAATCTAACAAAACTGTGACACGCTTTTGGTTCCAAAAACACCTCAAATCCGTTCTCCAACCATCAGGGGTCCCAGCAAAGAACTTTTCAAGCCACTCCTTCCGTATTGGGGCAGCAACCTCAGCAGCTCAAAAAGTCCTCTTCCAACAGCAGATCCAAGCTCTCAGGAGATGGTCCTCCGACGCTTTCCAAAGCAATATCAGGACCAATCGGTTCCACATCAAAAAAGCCCACCAAACCCTTATTGACTAGTACACAGTAAGAATCTCCCGACCAATCACTCTTATCTTTCTCCTTTATGTTCTCAGGTTCCAATAAGAAATGGAAAGTTTCCATGGACGCAGCTCAAGGGGAAGTTCCTTACAGCTTGAAAGAGTGGAACGTTTCCGTGCAGTATGAAAGAGTGGAAGTTCCATGCAGTACGGAAGAGCTGAAGTTTCACGCAGCACGAAAGGGCGGAAGTTCCACGTAGCGCGAAAGAGTGGAAAGTTTCCACGCAGCGCGAAAGAGTGGAAGTTCCACGCAGCGCGAAAGAGTGGAAGTTCCACGCAGAACGAAAGAGTGGAAGTTCCACGCAGCGCGAAAGAGTGGAAGTTTCCATGCAGCGCGAAAGAGTGTAAAGTTTCAACGCAGTGCGAAAGAGTGGAAAGTTTCCACGCAGTACGAAAGAGTGGAAAGTTTCCACGCAGCGCGAAAGAGTGGAAAGTTTCCACGCAGCGCAAAAGAGTGGAAAGTACGAAAGAGTGTAAAGTTTCCACGCAGCGCAAAAGAGTGTAAAGTTTCCACGCAGCGCGAAAGAGTGTAAAGTTTCAACGCATGACGAAAGAGTGGAAAGTTTCCACGCAGCGCAAAAGAGTGGAAGTTCCACGCAGCGCAAAAGAGTGGAAAGTACGAAAGAGTGTAAAGTTTCCACGCAGCGCGAAAGAGTGGAAAGTACGAAAGAGTGTAAAGTTTCCACGCAGCGCGAAAGAGTGGAATGTACGAAAGTGTGTAAAGTTTCCACGCAGCGTGAAAGAGTGGAATGTACGAAAGAGTGTAAAGTTTCCACGCAGCGCGAAAGAGTGGAATGTACGAAAGAGTGTAAAGTTTCCACGCAGCGTGAAAGAGTGGAAAGTACGAAAGAGTGTAAAGTTTCCACGCAGCGCGAAAGAGGGTAAAGTTTCCACGCAGCACGAAAGAGTGGAAAGTTTTCTCACAGTACGAAAGAGTGTAAAGTTTCAACGCAGTGCGAAAGAGTGGAAAGTTTCCACGCAGTACGAAAGAGTGGAAAGTTTCCACGCAGCGCGAAAGAGTGGAAGTTCCACGCAGCGTGAAAGAGTGGAAAGTACGAAAGAGTGGAAAGTTTCCACGCAGCGCAAAAGAGTGTAAAGTTTCCACGCAGCGCGAAAGTGTAAAGTTTCAACGCAGCGAGTCAGTGGAAAAGTCTCCACGCAGCGAGTCAGTGGAAAAGTCTCCACGCCAGTGGAAAAGTCTCCACGCAGCGAGTCAGTGGAAAAGTCTCCACGCAGCGAGTCAGTGGAAAGTCTCCACGCAGCGAGTCAGTGGAAAGTCTCCACGCAGCGAGTCAGTGGAAAGTCTCCACGCAGCGAGTCAGTGGAAAGTCTCCACGCAGCGAGTCAGTGGAAAGTTTCCACGCAGCCAGAAAGTGGAAAGTTTCCACGCTGCCAGAAAGTGGAAAGTTTCCACGCAGCCAGAAAGTGGAAAGTTTCCACGCAGCCAGAAAGTGGAAAGTTTCCACGCAGCCAGAAAGTGGAAAGTTTCCACATAGCCAGAAAGTGGAAAGTTTCCACGCTGCCAGAAAGTGGAAAGTTTCCACGCTGCCAGAAGTGGAAAGTTTCCACGCAGCCAGAAAGTGGAAAGTTTCCACGCAGCCAGAAAGTGGAAAGTTTCCACGCTGCCAGAAAGTGGAAAGTTTCCACGCAGCCAGAAAGTGGAAAGTTTCCACGCAGCCAGAAAGTGGAAAGTTTCCACGCAGCCAGAAAGTGGAAAGTTTCCACGCTGCCAAAAAGTGGACAGTTTCCACGCAGATAGAAAGTGGAAAGTTTCCACGCAGCCAGAAAGTGGAAAGTTTCCACGCAGCCAGAAAGTGGAAAGTTTCCACATAGCCAGAAAGTGGAAAGTTTCCACGCTGCCAGAAAGTGGAAAGTTTCCACGCTGCCAGAAGTGGAAAGTTTCCACGCAGCCAGAAAGTGGAAAGTTTCCACGCAGCCAGAAAGTGGAAAGTTTCCACGCTGCCAGAAAGTGGAAAGTTTCCACGCAGCCAGAAAGTGGAAAGTTTCCACGCAGCCAGAAAGTGGAAAGTTTCCACGCAGCCAGAAAGTGGAAAGTTTCCACGCTGCCAAAAAGTGGACAGTTTCCACGCAGATAGAAAGTGGAAAGTTTCCACGCAGCCAGAAAGTGGAAAGTTTCCACGCAGCCAGAAAGTGGAAAGTTTCCACGCAGCCAGAAAGTGGAAAGTTTCCACGCTGCCAGAAGTGGAAAGTTTCCACGCAGCCAGAAAGTGGAAAGTTTCCACGCAGCCAGAAAGTGGAAAGTTTCCACGCAGCCAGAAGTGGAAAGTTTCCACGCAGCCAGAAAGTGGAAAGTTTCCACGCAGCCAGAAAGTGGAAAGTTTCCACGCAGCCAGAAAGTGGAAAGTTTCCACGCAGCCAGAAAGTGGAAAGTTTCCACGCTGCCAAAAAGTGGACAGTTTCCACGCAGATAGAAAGTGGAAAGTTTCCACGCAGCCAGAAAGTGGAAAGTTTCCACGCAGCCAGAAAGTGGAAAGTTTCCACGCAGCCAGAAAGTGGAAAGTTTCCACGCAGCCAGAAAGTGGAAAGTTTCCACGCAGCCAGAAAGTGGAAAGTGTCCACGCTGCCAAAAAGTGGAAAGTTTCCACGAAGACAGAAAGTGGAAAGTTTCCACGAAGCCAGAAAGTGGAAAGTTTCCACGAAGCCAGAAAGTGGAAAGCACGCAGTAAAAAGTGGCACATTTCCACGCAGTAAACCAACAGAACGTTTCCACAAAGCAGGGAAGTGGAAAGTTCCACGCAAGAAGTCAGTGGAAGTTTCCACAGAGCAAAGCAGTACGTTCCTTGCAGTGAATAAGTGAACGTTCCCACGCAGTAAGGCAGCGGAAATTTCCACACAGTGAAAAGTGGATCAGTTTCAACACAACAAGGAAGTATAAAAAAAAAAAAAAATAAATAAAAAAAATTCACACAGCGAGAAGTGGGCAGTTTTCTACAAAGCAAAGAAAGGTTGGTCTCCCACATACAAGACCACACCCGGCTCTCACCATGAACCGTGCGATTCCTGAACCAACAGGGCCGCCCATCCGTGACACAAGCCGCTCACGGGCCCTCCCGGTCAAACAACCAGGCCCCTCTCTCATGCCAGCCGCCAAGCTGGGCACTTCTTGGGGGGTAATTAGCAGGCGGCTGTCCTATGTTTACTAGCTTTTTGGGGGGTACTCTGGGTTCGGGCCGAAGTCCGAGCTCGAAGCCCCCCCCCCCCGGACAGCACGCCAAATACGCAATTCAATTAACTCTCTACAAATTATATGTAAGTGTGAACTCGTGAAATGCTGTTTCACTAAACGAGGTTCGGGAGGAACATGTCAGATAATTGACACAGGTGGAGAGTACTCAGCTAATCAACAAAGAGGTATATATACGCAGCCGTCCTACCTCCATTTTGTTGACAGTTTTTCAGCATCCCTCCACCACCCCTTCTCCACATCTTGCCCTATCTTTTAGTTCTAAACCACTTACATACGGGGGGTACTCTGGGTTCGGGCCGAAGTCCGAGCTCGAAGCCCTCCCCCCCGGACAGCACGCCAAATACGCAATTCAATTAACTCTCTACAAATTATATGTAAGTGTGAACTCGTGAATACATATTTAATACATAAAATAAACAAACAACAAAACAAAAGTTCCCGGCCTGGTCCTCTCTCGTCCTTCACTGTCGTCGCTCCTCCTTTTATGCTTCCGAAGCTCCTCCGTGAGATACTCGAGACCGGTGCGACACGCAGGTGATGCTCATTATCAATCATGCCACCGGTCTCGCCCCATTCTCACTGCCCTTTGGCCTCTTCCTGCTTGCCACATACACTACAAGTGCACACTGAGTACAATTAAGCACACATCTTTTTCACAAGAGGGAACACTGCTTAACCAATCACATTTAACAACAGAGCTGTTGCAACATGTAACCCCTCAGGTTCTACTTGCCCGTGCTGTGTGGGCCTCAAACCTGGGTCGCTGGCATGGTCGGTGGGCGTGTTAACAAGGGAGCTAAAGAGATCCTCTTGAGATCAGGGGAATGAGGTTTTACCCTGCACAGCTCTCACTATCTGGCCTCTTTTACATCATATCATAAATATTAATTAGGTTCATGTCTTGTTAATCGAACTGTTTTATAAAAACAGCATCACACATGCAATCATGCTGTTGTTCTGAATATCAGCATGGTTGTAATCAAGGCCGCCGATAAAGGGGGACAACTGGACCTTTTGTCTCTGTGCCTGGCACGAGGACCCAGAAAGTGACTTAAATCGAAAATATTTGTTCTTGCTGAGATCCAGTTTCCAAAGTTAACACAGATATCTTTAGTTTCACCATCACCGTGGTCTCAAAGCTGGCAGCTCCTCCCTCTTGTTTATCTGCATCTTTAACAGGTCAAGTCCTACTGTTCCCAGCCTTTGTTCCCAGCGCAAAGGATCTCTCATCTGCCATATTCATTTCACATAGGAGCTTTAAGAAATCATAAAAGTTATATGAGGATGTTTTACACAACACTTGTTTCTGGGTTAGGTTGAATACCCATGGCCATAAAATTCACAAAGTATGTGACACAGTTTGTTGAAAGCAGGGCAGCTCAGACTACAACTGTCATATCCGTCTTCATGAAGATGTCTATCATGCAAAATCTGGAATAACTACACAAGTAGACAATTTTAGATAACATTATAGGTTGATAAAAGTCAGCCAAGTCATGAATATTACATGTAATATCCCTTTATTTTAAGGTGAAGTAGTTACGCGTTACTACATGTACTTACTCTAGTATTAACAGTAAATGATGCATAATTTCAAGTACCTAACCCTAAACCAAACCCTTACCATTACTCTATAGTAAGTTCATGTTTATAATTAATATTACTCAGTACTTATTTGAGTAAGTACAATGTAACTATCTCACCTTAAAATAGTGTAGCCTTGCATTTTCCTACATACATCAATCAGTATGAATTTAAGAGAACTTATTATCTGTACTATAGGTTGCAGTGAAATTACCTCAATGCAAGCACTCCCAAGTTCACCCAAAAAGGGAAAAAAAATACCCTCATGCCATACCAAATCTGATTATGACATTTTATTCAGTAGAACACAAAATTATACATTTTGTTAAAAGTATACATTTTTTTCCTTACAATAAAATTATACAGAGTGCTGTCAAGGATGAACAAAATCTGATTAAGAATTTTCTGTCATTTATTACACAATGCTTTTGTGATTTTCTGGCAATCCAAGTTTTCACAGTTATACGGTTGGGGGCGCTATTACACATCTTCAGAGAGAGTACAGAATCTTTCAGACGAAGAAGAAGCAGAAACAAGTTATATAAGCATTGTTTATGCCCATGTAAAATGATGTGATCGTCAAACATTAAACAGCATATAAACCGGGGGTATTGATGGATGCTCAAACTACACCATCTGTGTTTTGATCATCGTTCTGAATCTGATCTGGATGCAGCTTTTTGTTCAAATCTAAGTTTTTAAGGCCCAAAATATTTCAAGCAAAAGGTTTGAAACAACTTTCCAAAGCAAACTTCCCGGAAATCGGCTGTTAAACATCTTCAAACTGCCATTGGTCCATGACGATTATGTAGTAAGTACATGTTCTCTGCAGCTTCCACCTCTTTGACATGGAAATCTTTTCATGTTCACGTCTTCATTCAGTACGTCAAAGTGAGCAAAAACATGAACACAATAAAGAACTATTTTATAGCTGAAATGTAATTTATAATTATAACTGAAATTCTGATTCTTGAAATGTAAGAACTTTGCAACACTCATGCTAAATTACAAACTGAAACTGAATTGTATAAAGTGCAACACTGAAGAAATCTGGAGTAGGATTTACTTGAAAAAAGCCGGGATACAATTTTCCATCCATAATGGATAGTAGATATCACAAATAATTACAAAGACACAGCAAGAAACACATTGAATTAAACGTGAAACTTTAAGTAATTTGAGAAATCTCTCGCCACGAGATACAACCCATGTTAATATCTTTGTATTCCTTTATGCTAGATTTGAACAAATGAGGATACTTTCTAACCTCTTCGCACAATCTCTCGTCTATGTGTGCCTCCATTGTACTGATGATGAAATACACACCACCCGCTGTATATTGACCCTTGTGTACGCGTAAAAAGTGAAGTATACTTTGGCCTTAAGCAACGGCTCCACCATATCAGTGTACAAAGAGACATTTACGATTATTTACAAATCACCACTTTTACCAAAAATTGGAATAGAATTTCAAGAATTTCAAGAATTTCATTTTTTTAATTTTATTTACTTTAAAGTGGGTAACACTTTTGTATGGGGAACATATATTCACTATTAACTATGACTTTTGCCTCAATAAACTCCTAATTTACTGCTTATTAATAGTTAGTAAGGTAGTAAGGTCTTTTTAGCGTTTAAATTTAGGTATTGGGTAGGATTTAGGGATGTTGAATAAGGTCATGCAGAATAAGGCATTGATATGTGCTTTATAAGCTAATACTAATAAACAGCCAATATCCCAGTAATAGGCCTATGCATACTAATAAGCAACTAGTTAATAGTGAGAATTGAACCCTAAAATAAAGAGTTACCTTAAAGGGTTACTATTTTAACATGTCATATTTTTTGTGCAGAGTAAATCCAGCATTTATATGTAGATGGCACTTCCAAAACTTTTTTTTATTTAATGGATTATAAATGCTGTAGCCTTGAAAGTGAGCCAAGACCGCTCACTTTTCAATCTCTAATACACTGTCACTTTGTCAGTTCATTGTGATCACCAAGTTCTGTTGTAATCAATGAAGCTGCCAACACTAAATAAATCTTTTAATTACATTGTGTCGACACTTTGTCTAATTCAAGATTTTGCGAGCCTGCATAACTCAGCACTGAATAAAACCCATTTAGACCGGTGAGTGGATTCTGACTAACTTAAACACCTCTGATTGGCCATTGGCCATTCAAGAGATCAACAGCTATGTCTGTGATTGGCTACATTGCTCACCACTGCAAAAGCATGTTGTAAATAGATACAATTGATGTTCTCCAGAGCGCACAAATATACACTGGAGCGTTTGCCAAATCTGTTTCGCCAATATATTATTACAGTCAGTGTTGGGAAGGTTACTTTGGAAATGTAATGGGTTACAGATGACAAGTTACCCTATTTAAAATGTAATAAGTAGTGTAACTATTTCAATTACTTTATTAAAAAGTAATGTATCTGATTACTTTTTGATTACTTCTCTAAATTTCAGGGGAATTGGTGTCCTGAATTTCACAACTCAATGACCTTCATACCTGGTCACACCAGATACTGTCTTGTTTAAGTTACAAACCTGTCAAAGCCAATCAAAAGAAAATCTTCATATTCAAACAAGAGAGCAATCTAAAGCATCAGAATTGCATCGTGTCACTAAACGGCCTTTAAATGGCAGGAGACATTGTGCACATCAAAAACAGGCAAAGAAACAAATTAATATTATTCAACATATCCTAGCTTTTTACAGAAAATATTTAGATGTAACCCCCTTTGTAATCGTGAACTAATTATACAGTTACACATTTTGTCTTAGTAACTGTAACAGATTACAGTTTTAGTATTTTTTACATTTATTTTGTAATTCAATTACGTAACACCGTTACATGTAACTAGTTACTCCCCAACACTGATTACAGTATCAACTGAGGGTGCTCTTGTTTGCATTTGAGGGTACTTATCAGGGTGCTAAGAACCAGCTCTGATGTCAACTAACATGTTTTAAATAATACAATTAATATTATACTATTGATTGTTTTTTATTTTATACAAAGTTTTTGAAAAGACTTCAACTAAAGTTCCGATTTACGAAAGCTGACTAATCATGACGATGACATTTTCTCTCAGTTCCTCCCTCTCGTTATATATTTCTTCCTATCAGTCCCTCCCTCTCTTCTTTTCTCTGTTATCCTCCCATATCTCACAGGTCCTCAGGGAATTAAGGAGGAAAGGATGGGCCCCTGCGGGCTCTACTGATTGGCTCTTTGGCCACAGGTGTTCCTGCTCTATAGCTCAAAAGAATTGAAAACACCTTTTGTGTCTGACTACCATGTAAACCCCTTTTTTTAATATTTCAGGTATTGTCAAAGATGAGAGTGCTGGAGACACTAGGTGTTGTAGTTTTGGTGACTCTAACTCAGGTAGATTTATGATTCTGTTCAATTAAAATATTTGTATACTTATGAATGCTTATTTTTTTTAAACGGATTACATGTCTTTAAATTATTTTATTGATTTGTTGTTTTTGATTGTTCTTTCTTTCGGTGCAGATATGGAGCACTCAGGCACAAGGTAAGTTAACTCAGATTTTTGTCATTGCAGAACAGGTCATTCAGGGGTCCAGTCACATTTCATAGGTCTAAATTTATGACTGTATGAAGTATTGATAGTAAAATAAATCTAAAAGCATTTTTGTTTTTTTAAACTGATGATCATTTAGTATTATGTTCCAGAGATCATCTGATCTTTTTTTTACATATCAGTTAATATGTTTACATATCAGTTATGTCACAAAAATACATACAAAAATGATTTCGTACTAGAACACGGCTTTTATGAGTGATCCTTTCTTTTTTCAGACTGCACCATCACTTCTGTAACTTCTCCTACGGCATCATCCCTGTTGGTTCAATGGAACAGAGTCCAGGGAGCATCAAATTTTGTTTTGGACCTTCGGGTTGTGAACGACACAAACTCCAGTCCAGTTATAGTGTTTACCACTGGGAATAATGTAAAGAAAGAGGTCTTTGGTTTGAAGACGGGGACATTGTACACCGTCACACTTAAAGCCTTTCAGCTTTATACTGTATTGTGTTCCGATTCAAAATTAGCAAGGACAGGTAATTTGCTGTGTTTAAATGTATGCGAGTCAACAATCACAATTCATCATTTACTGAAGAAAAACAAAAGAATAGACAACTGATTGTTGGCAATATAATAAGATATCATTTGATATGGCTTTCTTCAGCCTTCTTCACAACACAGCAATAAATTATGTGCAGATGATATGATAACAACACTCTTTTCCTTTTGTTCCTACTGTAGCACCGGGTACATCTCAGATAACCTATTCAAAGGCAATATCATGTACAGCCATCAGGCTAGAATGGGATTTGATACAAACAGCACAACAATACTTTTTGCTGATAAATTCAACAATGACCGGGGAACAGTACAACATGTCTTTTACAAACAATAGTGCAGTGGTTGGAAATCTTCAACCGTCAACTACATATGACTGTTATGTGGTCACATCCAATCCTGGAGGTCTAGGAGCAAGAAGCAAAGTACGAACCGTTACTACATGTAAGCGAACCTTACCACACTTCTTCACTTTGAAAGTCTGAAAAAATCGAATTGAATGTTATAGTGTACCTCACTACTCAGATAAATGTTAACCCTGCACTGATCAATGTCTTGACTCTCAGTGATACAGCCTCCGGCAGTGATCACAGCCGAACAGCTGGGGCCCCAGTCTTTCCGCATCAGTTGGCAACCTGTAGACAAGGTTCTAGTCTACAAAGTTACGGTCAAAAATTGGAATTCCCAAAACAGTACAATATATTCAGACAATGTGTTCGGCACCACATTGGATATGCAGACTATTTCACCCTGTTCTTCATACCAAATCTCAGTGTCTTCACTTAATGCTTTCTTGGAACCTGGAGATCTCAAGCAAGTCAACTATACAACAAACAGTAAGCAAATTATTTTTTTGTTTAGTTTTTTATTAATATGATGATTATTATAACAGACATTTATAGTTATCACATTGTCATATCTGATGGTACTCTAGATGCACTTAATGTAAATGGTATATGTAAATGGATAATGTAAATGGTGTACAGTGTGATTTGCCAAATAGGGCATCCTTTTTTTGGTCCAGGAACAAAATTCCTACCAAAATAATAATCGTAACCAACCCCCGAATCAGAGGGAGACGATAGGTTATGTTTACACCTGGTAATAAGATTTGTTTTCGTTGATCCGATCACAAGTGGACAACGCTAAAAATAGGTGTACATTTTCTATCTTGTCCACTTTCAAACACTTCCAAAGGTAGATGAATACACATTCATCTCATGTGGCCTAATGTGTTTGAACAGCCTCTAATGAAAGTCTATTCTCAGGGCCAGATTTACTAACAGCTTGCACCAGCGCAAACCCTCTTTTGGCGTTAAAAACTACTGTCAGGATTTACTAACGTCACGCAGTGAAATATTGGCACTGGAAAGGCGTGGACAGGGTTATTTTTGCAGTTGACCTTATTGCATAGGTATTGGAGTTTATGGGATTTAAATTAATGGGAGGAGAGTATTTAAATGAATCATGCAAGGTGATTTACTAAGGTTTGCGCTCGTCAATTTACTGGTGTTTGCACCATTATTTAACGGCCAATGAAAGCATGTCTTAAACCAGACGCTAATTTGCGCTGCTGTTGGTAAATTGTGTTGGTCATTATGGAAATGATCCGGCTGCGTCTGTGTTCTTTCATTTGTGTGTCGTCAGTAGATCACACGCTGAACTTTCCACTCCCATTGGCGCTTTTATGGGATTGCGCTCTCACGCTATTTTGCCCTGTTTAATCAATTTGGCCCTTAATATGTAATCATTCCCACATGAAATAATACTATAGTATATTATAGTAAAATTACAGTAAAATTACTCTTGTAAATACTATAGTGTTTTTGAACCATACTATAGTAAAGATACTACAGTAAATTGTAGTATATTTTAGTATATTATAGTATTTAATACACTTTGTTCATTTACTGTAGTATATTTACTATAGTACGGTTCAAAAACACTATAGTATTTACTAGAGTAATTTTACTATAATATACTATAGTATTTTTTCATGTGGGTTGTGGAAATTGTGGACATGAAACAGTACCAAAACACAGACCATGGTTGAAGACATTTTAACCCCAACCCCAGCGATAAATGCAATCTTAACCTTAAAATATGACTGGTTGTTTACAATGTTGTTTTAGACTTAGTTCTTCAGTCAAATCCTGGTTATAAATTTGGTTGTGTCTTCCTTCTTTTGGCCCTGAAAATTTAACAAACTTACCCTGATTTTAAATGAAACTTTTAGCTCTATCTTTTTGGACAATAGCATACCACGTAAAGATTATACCTGATTTTAAATTCTAGAATATTCTGGGTAGGTTATTAACCAAGAGACCAGGGATTGAACACAGCTGAGGGTCCTTCTTACCACATTATTAAGTTCACAGTGGCATAAAGAACAAGAAAATCCCATCTATTACGGCGGTAGATTGACTCTCTAGAAATACAGAAAAGCAGAGATTTACATTTGATTTAGAGTTACTTCTTGAGATTATCATGTTTCTTTCTTTGGATTAACATCGAAATCCTTGCCTTCACCTATCCATACAAACCCTAACCAAAACCCTACAGCCTGGTTGGTTGATAAAATGCTGTTTAAACCCCAACCCCAGCCCTAAACCTAACCATAATCTTTAAATCTGATCATTTGATAGCAATATTGTTCCAGGGCTAACAAAGCTGTCGATCCACAAACTTGCCCTACTTGGGTAAATCAAGCTTGAAATGGTAGTGTGATATGATAAAATCATTGTGGGAAACTGTAAGAATGCTTTGCTTTGAACAAATAAAGCCTGGCATAATAGTACCCATAAATTGTTAACTCTCTTCAAGTTCAGTTTTGTCCATTAATTCAAAAGCTCTCACACACGTCTCTCTCTCTCTCTCTCTCTCTCTCTCTCTCTCTCTCTCTCTCTCTCTCTCTCTCTCTCTCTCTCTCTCTCTCTCTCTCTCTCTCTCTCTCTCTCCACCAGCTGTGGGTCCAATGACATCAGCATCGGTGAACTACTACTGTGCTAGTAATACTGCTAGGGTCTACTGGACAGCTGTGTTTGGAGCCACTGCCTACCGTGTCCATGCCATAAGTCAGAGTGGTGCAATTGTGTCCTGCACCTCAAACACTCAAAACTGCCTACTCAGAAATCTACCATGTGGGGCGAACTTTATGGTGTATGTCAAAGCCCTGTCAAATAACTGTGAGAGCACCGACAATGCCACCACTTCCTTCCAAACAGGTGAGATGTTGGGACAACAAAATCTCCCACCAGTTTTCCATCTTTCATAACCCTACGTGTTGCATTCAGGGAAAATAATCTGAACTAGAATCAGCATTGTGGTGTGCATCCTGTATATCTATACCCCTACACTTCTGATTATCAATGCCCTCTATTCATCCATGATGTTTAAAGACACCCGATCCAATATAAAGAAGTCACGCTTTCCCTGGAGGTACCATTGTCTCTGCTGAATTGTTTTGAATAGTCTCACAACAGCAAGCGTTCTTTTCTGTTATGCTGACCCATTTCAGATAGATTTGTGTTGTTAGACAAAGAGTCGGGTCACAGTTTGGGTGGGAAGTGAGAAATTGCTCTTCATTCAATAGAGCTGTATTTATTACATGAAAGGGTAGCACTTTATTTTACAGTCCTGTGTCCCATGTACATACTATGTACTTATTATAATAATTGCAGGTAATAACTAGGTATTAACTAGTATATATGTATTAACCAGTACTTTCTTGGGTAAGTACACGCAAGTACTACTCATGAAAGATATGATGCTTATTGCTATTCATCTTGAATGTAAAGTCATGGATGTGGCGTATAAGAAGGCATTGACAGTTTGGTGATTATCCATTTTAATGGTATTCATTCTCAAATAATGATATTTTAGCTCCAGTGCTCAAGGGGGCGACAGAGGTATCTTCAATTGTCTGCAAATTAATCTGGATGTTCAGTTATTTAAGCAGCAAGCAATAAAGATGTTTAACTATATGTTTACATTTTTAATGTTCACTTTTTTTAGTTACGTTTTAACCAAATTTTTATCAAACTGTTGCTGCGTTATAATTATAGACAAAATGTTATAGTGCCACTTGTGGCAATGCTGAGAATGCAATGAATACTTCTAAATTGTACTCTGGCACATTTAGGAGGATGACCGTTAGAATCAAGTTCATGTACTTTGCAGAGTATGTTTCAGGCCAGGGCATATACCTGGTTTCGGTGCAGTTTCAGTTCTCTACATCTGAGAGACTGACCTTAGACGTGACAAAATTCCACTGGGCCAGTGCATTGTTCCCTGTTTTTGAAACTTGAGGACAGGCAGTATGAGTACACGTTCAGTAAACTCTCAAAATGAAAGCTTCTTCTTTTCAAAATCAGACAAGAGCTATCCCGGGTGTTGTGTGATCTCAGGCAGGGAGCTGGTACACAGCCTTTTCTCTGCCAGGGAGAATGTAGTCCCTAGAGAACAACTTCTTTTTTGAGTCTTGTGGTCTATGTTACATGCATCACTCTTTTCAGAGCAGCAATAATTGGAGTAACAATACACTGAAACCCATTATAGAAATTCACAGTACAAGATTAAAAGATTGAAGACGCCAGGGACTAATATTTGCTTTGTGTTGCCTTTTTTCTTTGTTCTTCCTTTCATGCTTAACATTAATCCTTCTCTTTCCACGCTTGCATACAGTTCCCTGCTCCCCATCCAATATGATGCTGTACCGTGAATGCAGCAGCAATGTCATTGTCTTTTCCTGGGCTCCGAATAATGACTCAGCTTACTACCTTGCGAGGGCCATTGACTCCAACAACCATGTACAGGAATGTCTCACCAAAGACACGTCCTGCTTTTTTACCTACACCACATGTGGACTCCTTTACACCTTCACGGTCACTGGTTTATCATCGTTGACTAGCGACCAGTGTAGAACTGAAACCAGTTCAGCAATACAAATACGAACCGGTAATAATAAATATTTGCTGTCAAAGTGTATATACGTTTATCTTGACTGTAGGCTTTAGTAAGCCTAAATCTTGACTTTAGGCTTGACTAAACTCACATTATAACACTTCTTTTGCTATAATCTCACCCCTAAGCACCTTGCCAAGCAAGGAACATGGATTCGTCAACGGACTGTCAGACAGGTCTTCTGACTAGCACCTGGGAAGCTGCAGAAGGAGCACTGAGTTACACAGTGGAGGCCTTTGGTAACAATGATAATCAGAGCTACTATATGTGTAGCACACTGACGCACAGCTGCACAATCTCTGGCATTCACTGTGGGGAGAGTCTCACCATGACAATCACTGCTTCTGATGATGAGTGCTCCAGTGTTCTGTCTCTGGGAGAAGTAGGATCTACAGGTGAGAGACAACACCCCCTGGTGGACAAAAAATATGGGTGCGTGCACACGATTAGTCTATCAGAGCAAAATGAAAAATGAATCATTTGTGAAATAGGTGGCACGGTGACTCAGTGGATAGCAGAGAAGAAGTCCCTGGTTTCAAATTGTTGAATCAATACGACAAGTGATTCTTAGACGCTATAAATGACATTTAGCTTACTTGCACCAGACTTAGCCACTGAATTAGACCGCCCTTGATTGCTATGCAGAGAACTTTGCTGGTTGGCTGAGTGTTCTGATTGGCTATAAATGTGCAGGCAGTGCTCAGGTTCATCTTTTGCCATTTACAGTTACATTTCCACAAGCTTTAAATATTCTTATGTTGTTTTTTATGTTTTGTTTTTTTTAATCTAGCCCCCTGCACACCTCAAAATGTGACTTCAGTGATGGACTGCAGCTCAAATTCCATCAGTCTGAGATGGGAAGCCTCATTAGGTGCTACATTATACTTTGCCGCGGTGACGGATCAGTTCGGCACTGTTCAAACTTGTAGATCAGACGATCTAAATTGCCAGATAACTGGGCTTAGCTGTGGAACCATGTACAACGCCTTTGTGATTGCATCCAACTTAAAATGCAACAGCTCCATCAGTGACACCATCGCTGTAGAAACAGGTACAACACACACAGATATACAAGAGTGTAGTTATCTTGACGTCTGACACCTCATAACTAACTTCCTGCCCCCTCTTTCAGCTCCGTGTCCCCCTGGGTATGTACAAGCTCTGCTGGACTGTCAAGAGAACCAGGCGTTGGTGAGCTGGCTTGGATCTCGGGGCATAATATCCTTCACTGCCACCATGGAGGACCAGGTCGGCGGTCTTCTGAGCTGCAGTACCACTGCCAGCAGCTGCCGGATCCCCAGTCTGAAGTGTGGCCAAGATTATGCCATTAGTGTCATTCACCATAATGGAATCTGTCCCAGTATGCCTTCCCATGCCATACAAATGAAGTCTGGTAAGGAAGGTTTAGTGCTCTTTGCTTTGCTGTTATAGATCTTTGAAGGTGCGTTCACACTAAAAACAAATAAATCACTGGAGGTCACCAGTCTCTGAGCTGTTGGTTTCTAGTAGGTGTTCATACTCAACTAGTTCAAAGGAACACACTCCATATTAATTGTCTTTAACTATGTCCTAACGTTTAAATTGATAATTTGATCAAATGCACTGATTGTGTACATACATGTTTTTACATTGCACTTACTTGGCATGTAATTACAGCTCTAATTCATTTCTGTAATTACATCTATAATTGCACGCTATCCTTACACCTTAACCCACCCTTAAACCTACCCATTTTTTTTTATTCATAAGACTCGCTATTTTTCTACTCACCATTTTGCCCTGCCAGCTGTTGTGTAGTTACTCGCTTATGTTTTTACATTTGAATATTCCAATGTTAGCACACTCCTGTCAATCATGCAAGATCTACTTTTGAAATATATTTATTCCTCTAAGTCAGAAAATAGTTTAGAATAATTTAATGAATAAAGCTGGAAAATGAAAAAGATGTTGAAAAACAAAACTTTATTTCAAGTTGTGTTTCCATTTAAGCAGCACTGTTGCTATTTTCAATGGAAAAGTAGCTAATTCCTGCTTGAAAAGTCATTAAATGTTGCTAGATTTTGTAATGTGGCAACTGTCTGCACTTTACATCTGTTTTCTTCCTTAAAGGGTTAGTTCACCCAAAAATGAAAATGCTGTCATTAATTACTCACCCTCATGTCGTTCGACACCCGTAAGACCTCCGTTCATATTCGGAACACAAATGAAGATATTTTTGGCTTCAGATAGGGCTCCATTGGCATTCAGTACAATTACACTCCCAAGACCCATAAAAGGCACTTTAAACGTCGTTACAAAGTCCATCTCACCACAGTGACTCTACAATAATTTTACGATGCGACGACAATAGTTTTTGTGCGCAAAAAAAAATCAAAATAACACCTTTATCCAACTTGTTCTTGTCTTCCGTGTGTGCCTCCACGACGCATGCGTGAGAATATGACGCAGATCCGGTGCTCGGACACATGACCCAGAAGGGATTTGTTTACAAGCAGAGGAAGACGCGCGTATCTAAGCTGTTGAATTCTACATTGATCGTGCTTTAGGTCTCGGCGTAGTTATCAAAATCGGGCTAAAGTGTGCATTTCATGGATTCCCGAAACCCGGCGCTACGTCATATTCTCGCGCATGCGTCGTGGAGGCACACACAGAAGACAAGAACAAGTTGGATGAAGGTGTTATTTTTTATTTTTTTTTGCGCACAAAAACTATTGTCGTCGCATCGTAAAATTATTGTAGAGTCACTGTGGTGAGATGGACTTTGTAACGACGTTTTAAGTGCCTTTTATGGGTCTTGGGAGTGTAAATGTACTGAATGCCAATGGAGGCCTATCTGAAGCCTTTCTCAGCCATCAGCTTTCAACAAAAATATCTTCATTTGTGTTCAGAATATGAACGGAGGTCTTACGGGTGTCGAACTACATGAGGGTGAGTAATTACTGACAGAATTTTCATTTTTGGGTGAAATAACCCTTTAATCTGTGCTCACATAATGTATTTAAATATAAAATGTATTTTAATATACAGCCGAATGTCCAATAAAGCTGTTCTCATTTACATATTTTCTGTCAGACAACGGAATGAATATTAAATAGTGACTGACTATGTTAACCAGCAGTCCTAAGAGTTGCTAGATTAGTCCCTAGTCGCTTTTTGAGAAAAGTCACCAAAGGAGTCTGAAAAGTCCTTAATCTGGTGATTAAGTTAGCAAAACTGGTCGGCTCCAAACCCGAATCAAACACACTGCAATCAACTAATCAGTGGCCCACCCCTGACCCCCAGCATTGTGGTTGGAAGCTTTGTGTGGACAAGTGTAACCGGTCCTACTCGAACAAGTACGCTAAAGGCCGCAGCCTCTAGCATTGATGCCAGGGAGTGAGGTTTACACGCACAGCTCTTACTGGCCTACATCCATTACATTCACCCCCATAAACCCCACTCCCACTCGGGTCAATGTCACCAAATGTGACCGGCACTTCTCGACCCATTCCGAGCAGGACTCAAACCGGAGTGGGAGGTGGGCGTGCTAACAAAGACGATAAAGACCGCAGCCTCTAGCATCAGTCTCTAGCACACCTCTTGAGATCAGGGGAGTGAGGTTTACACACACAGCTCTTACCGACCTATGTCCGTCACACTCACCCCCCTAAACCGCATTCCCATCCGGATCAACGTCACCAAATGTAACTGGTCCTACTCGACCTGCTCCAGGCAGGACTCAAAACGGCGTCTCCGGCGTGGAAGGCAGGCGCTAACAAGGACACTAAAGACCAAAGCCTCTAGCATCAGTCACTAGCGCACCTCTTGAGGACATGGTAGTTTGGTTTACACGCACAGCTCTTACTGACCTACGACGTTACACTCACCTCCCATCCAAGTCAACATCACCAAATGTTACCGGTCCTACTCGACCTGCTCCAAGCAGGACTTGAACCGGTGTCTCTGGTATGAGAGGCGGGCGCGTTAACAAGGACGATAAAGACCGCAGCCGTTAGCGCCTCTTGAGATCAGGGGAGTGAGGTTTACACGCACAGCTCTTACTGGCCTACGTCCGTCACACTCACCCCCCTAACCCTCACTCCCATCCGGCTCAACGTCACCAAATGTAACTGGTCCTACTCGACCTGCTCCAAGCAGGACTCAAACCGCGGTCTCCGGCATGGAAGGCAGGCGCTAACAAGGACACTAAAGACCAAAGCCTCTAGCATCAGTCACTAGCGCACCTCTTGAGGACATGGTAGTTTGGTTTACACGCACAGCTCTTACTGACCTACGACGTTACACTCACCTCCCATCCAAGTCAACATCACCAAATGTAACCGGTCCTACTCGACCTGCTCCAAGCAGGACTTGAACCGGTGTCTCTGGTATGAGAGGCGGGCGCGTTAACAAGGACGCTAAAGACCGCAGCCGTTAGCGCCTCTTGAGATCAGGGGAGTGAGGTTTACACGCACAGCTCTTACTGGCCTACGTCCGTCACACTCACCCCCCTAACCCTCACTCCCATCCGGCTCAACGTCACCAAATGTAACTGGTCCTACTCGACCTGCTCCAAGCAGGACTCAAACCGCGGTCTCCGGCATGGAAGGCAAGCGCTAAAAAGGACACTAAAGACCGCAGCCTCTAGCATCAGTCACTAGCGCACCTCTTGAGGACATGGTAGTGTGGTTTACACGCACAGCTCTTACTGACCTACGTCCGTTACACTCACCTCCCATCCAAGTCAACATCACCAAATGTAACCGGTCCTACTCAACCTGCTCCAAGCAGGACTTAAACCGGCATCTCCGGCATGGGAGGCAGGTGCAAACAAGGACGCTAAAGACCACAGCCATTAGAATGCCTCTTGAGATCAGGGGAGTGAGGTTTACACACACAGCTCTTACTGGCCTACATCCGTTACACTCACCCCCCTAAAAGCTCACACCCATCCGGGCCACAGCACCAAATGTAACTGGTCCTATTTGACCTGATCCGAGCAGGATTCTAACCAGAGTTTCCGGTGTGGGAGGCGGGTGTGATAACAAGGACGCTAAAGACTGCAGCTTCTAGCGTCAGTCGCTAGTGCACCTATTGAGGCCAGGGGAGTGAGTTTTACACGCACAGCTCTTACTGGCCACGTCCATTACACAAGCACCCTCAAAATCTTGATTTGCTGTTGTGTTTTCTCTCAAACTCCTTTCATACAACTAGATAATAAACTAGATAAAATGATCTATCCACAGTGCCGTGTGGTCCAACAAATGTTTGGGGTGAGGTACAGTGCCCCTCAGGCATTCTCTCAATGAGCTGGGACATGACAGAAGATGCTACCGATTATATCACCACTGTGGTTTCCATGAGCACCGGAGAGCTGGTTTACTGCAACTCTACCTTGCCTGCCTGTAACGTGAGCGATCTGCAGTGTGGCGATTCGTACTCTGTGCAGGTCAGGTCATACAACGGCTCATGTCTGAGCATGCCGAGTGAACCTATAGTGATTAGAGAAGGTGAGGCAGCTGATTCACTCTCAAAACATTAGTTTCATATCATCATTTGACTTCAGTGCTGCCGTTTGCGTGTTAATCTAACGCTTTCTTCCCTGCCCCACTAGTGCCATGTGTGCCTACTGATGTGACAGCTCAACGGACCTGTGGCAAAAGCTCAGTGGAGGTATCATGGAATGCAAGTCGTGGGGCTCAGTCCTATGTTGCTGTGGCTGTGGGTGAAAGCGGGCACCGTACAAAGTGTTCCTCCAACACAACGTCATGCAGCATCCTTGACCTGCGCTGTAGCAGTGTGTACTCCATCAGCTTGACGGCTGTAGATGACAACTGCTCCAGCCTGGCGAGTCAGAGCATAACCCTGCACACAGGTGAGGCTGTCTGGGTGCACTCTCAGAAAAAAAGGTACAGGGCTGTCACTGGGGCGGTACCCTAAGGAACAAAAGTGAAAAGGTACATCTTTGTACCTTACTCACCCCTGAAAGGTACATTTTAGTACCTCAAAAGGTACATATCAGTACTTTAAGAGTGCATATTAGTACCTTAAAGGTACATATTAATACCTTAAAGGTACATATTAGTACCTTTTTTGTTATGTACCTTAGGGTACCGCCCCAGTGACAGCAATGTACCTTTTTTTCTGACAGTGTGGTGGTGTCTGATTTACAAACAAATCGTTGAATACATACAGGCCATATGTAAAGCTTCAAAAAAGGTGTTTTTTTATTTTATAAAAAAGTAACACATATTTTTTATTTATTCAATTCAATTAAATTCACATTTATTTGTATAGTGCTTTTCACAACACAAAGCAGAAATAGTACAATTTATTGTATTATTATTATTAAGACACTATTTAAAATAGTTTTCTTAGGCTGATCATTTGTCCGGACAGTTGCACCACCTGACATTTTGGGGGTTTAAGAGAACAAAACAAAAAATAATGATTTAAATGCACTAAAATGAATTCGAACTAAATAGGTTTTATAGAATAAAGTGATATATAACATGAATTTATCAAATTATTTTAAAAGGAAATAATGAAAAATATGCACACATTATCACAGCTTATTCGCTATAGTTTAGAAAATGGTAATAAAATATGACAAGAAATTTGATAGAAAGCTATGCGATGGATTACAATCAACCAATCAGCTGTCAGCTGTTAAATTTATGTACACAATTAGATAATACCAATTTAGGTCAACCAATTACCAAGCAATGGTTCATTTTGTTCAGTCTGTGGTGTAAAAGGTCACATTAGCAATTAAATAAAAAACACTTCAGCAAAACATGGTCAGGTCAAAATGTCTGAATCATTTTGGTCCCAAATTTTTGTATATATATATATATATAAGAACCTTTTGTGCAATGGAAAGATTCCATGAATGGTATTTCATGGAACCATTAATGCAATTAAAGAAACTTTATTTTTAAGAGTGTAGGCCATTTTTATTTGGTTCTGCAGTTTGACAAATTAATATTTGTAATATTACAAAGCATACTTGAATTATTTTTCATTTAAGCATGTCACACCACAGGACATGTCAAGTCAACTGCCCATAAAATATATGAAACTATTTTTATCCCTACTTAGGACCCTATCATACACCCAGTGCAATGCGACGCCAGGCGTGACACAAGTGTTTTTTTGCTTGTTTCAGCCTGACGCATTTTCATGTACAGTGCCACGTTGTTTAACCCTTAATCACCCCTCAAGTAGGGTTTACGTTTGTGATCCTTGGGGTCAAATAAACCCCAAACATTTACAGAGCGATTGCATAATGAAATATACATTTTTTACATGGAAAACTAAATATAATTTTTTTTATTTACTTCTCAACTTTACATTTATGCTGTGTTTTTGTGGATATTTTTTATTTTTATTTTTTACCTATTTACGGCACAATTACTTAACTAGGCCATAAATTGGCTCATTAAAATGTATTTTATGACAAAATCACTTAAATGATGATCTTAATTAAATCTAAATTGTTTTTGGACATTGCTCTATGTGTTAGGGATAGAATACTGCCATCTGCAGGTTTGTGGAAAAACCTTAGGAATTATAGTTAAAGAAAGAAAGTGCAATGACCACATATATCCAGCAGAGGTCCATAGGAACTTAATTTTCACTTTGTTGATTGTATGTGTGTGTGTGTGTGTGTGTGTGTGTGTGTGTGTGTGTGTGTGTGTGTGTGTGTGTGTGTGTGGGCATGTTTTTGTGAAATATCTGGACACAAATGTGTATAATGACATGGGTATGACATAGGTATTACAAAAAGAGGGTGAAATATGAGGACGTTCCCCATGTCCTCACTTTTCAAAATGCTTATAAATCATACAGAACAAGTTTTTTTTCACAGAAAGTAAACTGCACAGTCTCCTGTGAGGGCTAGGTTTAGGGGCAGGGGCAGTGTAAGGGGATAGAAAATACGGTTTGTACGGTATAAAAACCATTACGCCTATGGAATGTCCTCACATTTCACAAAAACAGTGTCTGTGTGTAATGTGTGTGTGTGTGTGTGTGTGTGTGTGTGTGTGTGTGTGTGTGTCTGTGTGTGTGAACATGGATGTTGCATTTGTGCTCTAGTATTAGTTGATTGTAGTTGAATTGTTGATTGTATTTGCCAATTTCGATAAAAAATGCTCTCTGTTGCATTCACACACGTGTGTATTTGTGTGTGTATGTGAGAGAGAGAGATGCTCTAGGACCAGACCTTGATTTAAATGTAGAAATTTTCAGATTTATACTGGATTTATAAAAAAATTTTGACAAACAAATATATATATTTTTTTAATATATATATTTTTCCATTCATTACCAAAATCTAAAAAATGCCCCAGACATCCTGTTTGTGTTTGTGTGTGTGAGTGAACATGCTTGTTCCATGTTGCATTTGTGCTCTAGTATTAGGCCTTCATTTATGTATGCCAATTTTTCAGATTTATGCCAGTTTTGTTGATTTTATTTGCCAATTTCTATACAAATGCACTCTGTTGCAGTCACACGTGTGTTTGTGCGCGTATTTGCGTGTGTGTGTATGAGATAGAAAGTTTGTTCCACTTTGTGTTTATGCTCTAGGCCAGACCTTGATTTAAATGTAGAAATTTGAATGGGAGATGAGACTCTATCGCACATTGCGCCCAAAAAACACACATATCTCATTAAGAGACTAGGTACAACCCTTTTTGACAATGCGCCTGGAGCATCCACCCTTTGTTCCGTCGTTAAACTAGCAAAAGTGGATTTGAACACTCCCAAAGAGTACCTGCGCCATGTGCTTCAGATCATGCGCTCAGATTGTTAAAATAGGGCCCATTATGTTTACTCAGAATTCACTCATACATTTTTATTTGTAATTTAATGTCTATGTACTCCAAAGTTTAGTCTTTCACATGTTAATGATTTATTTTTTTAGCATTTTTTAAATGACTTTTACTTTTAAATGTTTTTAAACGTAAGCTAATGGTTTAATACAAATGTCAAAATGTCTTAGTATATGTACAAAAGAACACAAATCAGGGGCTCTGTAATATAAGGTACACAAAATATTGATGGAAAGGGCACTGACTCACTCTAATTGATTCATTTTCTCTTTCCTCTCTTTCTCCTGTTCAATAGTTCCCTGCACACCAACTGACGTCCAGAGCACTGTGAACTGTAGCACCAACTCCGCCACCCTGTCCTGGAGTGCCAGTCTTAACGCTGTGTCTTACAGAGGCAGGGCATTAGGCAGAGATGGCCACAATGTGACGTGTGATAGCACAACTCCAGGGTGCCAGTTGAACGGCCTGCACTGTGGACAGGAGTATGTGTTTGTCGTAACTGCTTCTGACGGTAGCTGTGAAAGTCCAAACAGCGTGGAGTACAGGCATGAGACAGGTATCACATTTAAAAGCAAACAAACTCTGAACTTCTTTTTCTTTCTCGTTTCTTTCTCTTATCTAAGTTACCCTTGTGTAAAAGAAGTGCACTTACTTGTATTAAATAGGAACTCTTTTCATATCCGTAAATAGAGAAAAGTTGCCCCGGCTCCTTTAACGCGTGTCTGGTGTGGGAGTGGCATAGGTTAGTTGTCACAGCGATTGGAGCAGCTAAATCTCAAACCTCAGTGGAATCCCCCCTTTAAAGTTTAAAACAAATGCAGAATAGCGGAGAGTCTGCTGGTGAAAATAACTTGTAATAAAACAAGAATCAACATTGGCCTGGCTTTTCGGAGATGGCGAGAACTGAGGGATTTGAAATGTTGTAAAAGCGTTTTAATTACTCAACAGGTGAGTAAGATATTTTATTGAACAGATAAATAGCCATATGTAGTTATTTATCAGAGTTATCTATTGTGAAGGGTCATTTCATTATGGTTGTTGTAGCGTTGTGCTGGAATTAATTTTCAAGGAAGTATGGTGTCTATTAATGGGTAAAGCTACAGTAATGTCTTCAGCTAAACAGCTTGAGACCTAAACTGGTGGTTATATCTCTTAAGCCTAGAAGTGAATGTTTTATGAGCACTAGGATAACCATATTCATCCGCAGAGCCAAAGCACAACCAAAACAGTGTTCTTCTGCAAAATGCAGTTTTGTTTTTTGTTAACCGCTAGAGGGCCAAAATTTACATAGTGTACCTTTACATGTACTTAGAGTATACTTTCATGGGTGTTTCTTAACACATAAGTGAACTTTCAAAGGTGCACTGTGTAAATTTCAGTGGCATCTAGTGGTGAGTTTGCGTATTACAACTGTCCACCGCTCACCCCTCGCTTTCGAAGCACAGAGAGAAGCTACGGTGACACGGGACAAAATGTTGCCGTCTGAGAGAGCAGAGAGTAGCTAGCGCTCTGTGGAGAAGTTTGTCCCTTTAGGGCTACTGTAGAAACATGACGACGCAAAATGGCGATTTCACTGTAAGGGGACCCGCGGTGTATGGAGATAAAAATGGCTCATTCTAAGGTAATAAAATATAATGGTTCATTATGTAAGGTCTTTATACACCACTGAAAACATAGTGGTGTATATTATATTGTATTTCTGTTAATAGATCCTCATAAATACTACACACTGCACCTTTAAAACATGTCATAATGACAAATTAAAAGGTCTTCATAAAAGTACATTTAAATCGTGTTTTAAAAATATTGTGTCGTGCTTTAAAAAAGTACACTTATTTTGATTTGTTAACTAACATGCTATAAAGCATATGTTCAAAGCATATTAATTGTAACAGTAGTGTGTTATTCAATAGTACATGCAAACTTCAAATGTACTAAATTGCAACAACAATATATTTAAATACATGCCATACAAGTTTCAATAGAAATTACATTAAAGTACATTTTAGTTTACCATTAATTCTTGTCAGTACATGCAACAGTACCATATTTCAAATAAATCATGATATTACATATAAAGATGTAATTAAACGAGTTCAACTAATTGGTTAATATAAATGTAAACATGAATACGTATCATTGAATTATAAATTACATACAATTAAGTGTCCAAAAACATTACATTCAGTTCATGCATAAGTATATTCTTTGTGTGATACGTTATTTTTAATGTTAAAGTGTACTTCTTTATCACAAGGGTAAATTGTAAGTAGTTGAAAAGTAGTGACTCAATGAGATAAGACAAAATAATCAGAGTATTGGTTAAAGAAAAGTTAAGCTGTCCCACAGATTTCCATTGTACTGTAAGTAAATACAATTTTCTATGCAATTGTTTTGCAATCAGAACATTACATAGAGTCTCTCTCTCTCTCTCTCTCTCTCTCTCTCTCCTCATGCGTTGTTTTCCAGCACCCTGTGCCCCCCAGAATGTGGCCCAATTCCTGGACTGCGCCTCTGACAGCCTGACCGTAAGCTGGGCTCTTGCTCTCCAAGCTGTAAACTACACCGTCCTCGCCAGGACTGCAGGTGGCGATGTGCTCAGCTGTACCACAATGACCTCCAGTTGCGTCATCGCTGGCCTGCCGTGTGGTCAGAACTACACCGCCGTCGTCACAGCAACCAATGGAGAGTGTCAAGGGCCAGAGAGCGTAACCCGTCCTGTCCAAACAGGTGAGATCAGATCCCGACATGCCAGAAGAGCAAAAAAGACTGCATTTAAAATGAGAGATTTCCAAGTCATGTTTCACCCAAATAAAAGCAAAGAAAGAAATTACAGATACGAAATACTTCCTCTCTCTCTCTTCTGACAGTGCCGTGTATGCCCACATCGGTCCGCGCCAACGTGGAGTGTGCGAGTAACACGGTGAAGGCATCATGGGGTCCAGCAGCTGGAGCTTTGTCCTACATCAGTGTTCTGACCGGCCCAGGCTATTACAGACAATCCTGCATGACCTCTGACCTCTCCTGCTCCTTCAAGGGCCTGACCTGTGCGCAGACCTACACCCTAAATATCATCTCTCAAGACAACCAATGCAACAGCTCAGTCAGCCCCAACATCTCTGTGACAACAGGTAGGAATTACAATCCGTTTGACCTTGAGCTCTGTGAGCTGCCTTGCTCTCTATTGCCTACATAGGTAGTTTCCTTCTAAGATTTTGATGTCCACAGTTGATTCTGGTATAGTTTGCCATTAGTACATTGCTAAGCTAATGATTCAACAGTCTAAAGACAAAAGTAAACTTCCCATGTCCGTGTTTTGTTCCAGCAAGTGGACAGTTCACATGCAGCCGGATTTTTTTGCGACTGATTTTGTGCTAAAAGAGTCTATCCGCGCTCAAGATCAATAGAACGGCTTGCACATTCAACTGTAAATTAGACAGAGCGGAGCGTGGAAAATGAAGCATAGCCAGGCCTTAAAGGGATAGTTCACCCAAAAATGAAAATTAGCCCATGATTTACTCGCCCTCAAGTCGTCCTAGGTGTGTATGACTTTCTTCTTTCAAACGAATACAGTTATATTTAAAAATGTCCTGGCTAATCCAAGCTTTATAATGGCAGTTAATGGGAGTGAATCAATGGGTTTGTGTAAGAAAAATATTAATATAAAAAACTTTATAAGGTAAAATATCTAGCTTCCGGTGGACCACCTTCTGTATTACACTTACGGAAAAAGCATGACTGGCGCGGCGCATGACGTCGGACGTAGCGTAAGCGTTTTGAACTGCGACAAGCATTACACTTTCTTCATAAGTTGAATATGGAAGGCGCTCTGGCGGAAGCTAGATATTTTACTTCATAACATGTTAAATATGGATATTGTTCTTACACAAACGCATGGCTTCACTTTAGAAAGTCTTTATTAACCCCCCGGAGCCGTGTGGAGCACTTTTATGAGGATAGATGTGCTGGTGGATCATATAACAATGACAACTTGGCGAATGTAGTACGTCCAGATTACATTCATACTATATAGAACATACTTTTTAGTGGTCATGAAGTAATTACTTATTCAAAATAAGTAACTACTCAAGAGAGTACATGATTTCGGACGCAGCCGCAGTTTCATGTAGCAGCAGAGGCTCTGGGCATGTGGCTAGAAGCGCAAATGTGATCCTGGACCACAAAACCAGTCATATGAGACAATATTTTGAGATTTATACATCACCTGGAAAGTAATAAGAATAAAGCTTTCCACTGATGTATGGTTTGTTAGGATGGGACAATATTTGGCTGAGATAAAACTATTTGAAAATCTGGAATTTAAACTCCTTTAAAGTTGTCCAAATGAAGTCCTTAGCAATGCATATTATTACTACTAATAATACATTTTGTATATATTTACGGTAGGAAATGTACAAAATATCTTCATGAAACATGATCTTTACTTAATATCCTAATGATTTTTGGCATAAAAGAAAAATTAATAATTTTGACCAATACAATTTATACCCGTGAGACGCATGACACAAATGGGGTTAGGGTCCCAAATGTTAATTATAATTGTTTATTGCATCAAATTTTCTCACCGAATATTCATCTTGGTGGAAACAGGCCTTTAATAAATATTATTAAATCTTCTCTGTCAGGGATACAGGCAACACTGCCAAAAGATGCTTAGAAGGCAACATACTTATGCATATACAGCATAAAATGTCTAGGTAGGCAGAAACTGGGCCTTGGAATAGAGCTTTGGACTAACCTTTGACCTTTTCCAGCTCCCTGCAACCCTGCGAGCGTGACTGCAGTGCTCGATTGTGACTCGAGTAGGGTAAATGTGTCATGGCATGCTGGCGCTGGTGCCAGCATCTACACTGTCCTGGCACAAACACAGAATCAGAGCATTCCTTCCTCTTCCTGTCGTACCTCGGCCACTTCCTGTGACCTCACGCAGCTCCACTGCGGGGAGGTTTTTAATGTCACAGTGCTTGCTGAGGATGGAACCTGCAACAGCTCAGCGCGGGCCAGCACTACACTGGAGACGGGTATGGAGAGTTGCAGTTTACAGTCCAGTTTACAGCGTTTAACTCACTGTAATTTAGCCGAATCTGACTTAATTTTCCTTCCTTTCTCTTCCCGTGTATTGTCTCAGCGCCATGTGCTCCGACAATGAGGTCTCCGTCACTGAGCTGCAGAACTAATTTGGCCCTGGTGTCTTGGGTGGTGGACCCAGATGCTGTGAGGGTCCGTGTCAATGCCACCTCTGCCCTGGGACAGACTGACACCTGCAGCTCGTCTGCAGACAACTGTTCCCTGAGTGCCTTACTGTGTGGTCAGACGTACAGTGTGTCTGGTGTGGCCCAGGGCCCTCAGTGTGAGAGCACACCTAGTGCTCCATTCAGTATTATCACAGGTAGGTACACCAAACAAGTCTGAAATGAGTCTGATTTTTTCCTGCAACTGGTGGTTAATTCTGGCAGAAGTTACCAAAACAGCTGAAATAAATATAGCACCTTTAAGCACCTTTATAGCACCATAATTTTTTGAAAAAAGCCAGAAGGAAAAAAGTTTTAGTGCATCAAAATGTTTACTGATATTGATGATGGAATTGATGTCGATACAATCGTTTTTTTGTTTAAGTTTAGTGCATATATTCAATTTTAATACTTCAAATGTTGCAAAAACTAATTTGGAAACATTTTCTGCTAGAAAAAGAGATTTAATGCAAATAAATGTGGTGTCACATGACAAACTTACAATGTAGCCGCATTCATAAATTGCTCCCATTAGCAAGGGTATATACGTTCAATTTATTATTTATCTGGACAAAAACGAACTACTAACTAACAACTCAATTCTGAACATTTTTCACTGTATCAGTAATTTAATGGTCATATGAACTCCACATTGCATATTACAGTTCAATGAACCAAGTTGCTTCGGGGCAGCTTGTCTCATAACGATTAAAAATGGTTCAAAAAACGAAAATGAACACTTTTTTTGCAGAACTTAATAGAATATTAGAGATATTTAATTTAATTTGAGTACAGATATAATTAATCTCAACATATGACAATATGTCAAATATATGAAATACTATTTGTTACACTTTATTTTAAGGTGCCCTTGTTACAGTGTAAATACACAAATAAGTATAGAATAATATGAGAGAATTTGTTAGTTGCTTGTAGTTATGCATAATTTACTGTTATTACTATAGTAGGTACATGCAACATGTGCAACAAGGGCACTGTAAAATAAAGTGTTACCATAGTATTTAAGATAGTTGATATCCATGTACAATACTTACCAATTTTAGTTAATGAAATATGAAATGACAATTAAAATGAAAGTCAACTGTCTACTACGGAAGCTTGTTTCCGCCACAGAATAAAAAAATTAAAAAGGTGATTTTTTCTTGCAATATAGAGTCACAATTGTGAATTATAAAGTCAGAATTGTGTGGTAAAAAGTGTATCTAAAAAGTCAATCTCTATTAGGGATGCACAATATATCAGCCATTGGTTTTGGCCAATGTATGTTCATTTTTAATGTTATCGTTATCGGTCCGATAAGTAAATTTAGCTGATATATCAAAGCCGATAAATAATGGATTATTTCCTTCAGCTGAGACATGATGTTCACTGTTTGCCATAATGGTTTTGAATTGATTGAAATCACTTCAAAAAGGAAAATACAGTTTAGAACAACATGTGCAATGCAAGTCTGTCATAAGATGTGAACATTATAATTGTGTGCTTGAGACATGGCTTTTAATGGTGAGACTTTTATTTTTGTAATCAGGATCTCAAAATGTATATTAAAAAATGGTTTTAAATTTATCGCCAAGATACCAGTTATCGGCTTTCAAGTATAAAGAATTATCTTTATCGGACAAAATTTTAATATCGGTAAATCCATAATATCTATAAATTCCAAAGTTTAAATTTAAACTCGTAATTCTGACTATATAACATGCAATTGCGAATTTATATCGCGAAATTCTGAGAAAAAAAAGTTAGAATTGATTATATCTCGCAATTATGACTTTATAATGCGCGTTTCTGATTTTCTGTCGTAATTATGACTTTATAACTCACGTTTCTGACTTTTTCTTGTAATTATGACTTTATAACTCATGTTTCTGACTTTTTCTCGTAATTATGACTTTATAACTCACGTTTCTGACTTTTCTCGCAAGTTTTGACTTTCTAACACGTTTCCAACTATTTTCTCGCAATAATGACTATAACTCACGTTTCTGACTTTTTCTCGTAATTATGACTTTATAACTCACGTTTCTGACTTTTCTCGCAAATTTTGACTTTCTAACTCACGTTTCTGACTTTTTCTCATAATTATGACTTTATAACTCACGTTTCTGACTTTTCTCGAAAACTTTGACTTTATAACACGTTTCTGACTTTTTTCTTGCAATTATGACTTTAAAACTCACACTTATGACTTTTTTCTCGCAATTATGACTTTAAACACGTTTCTAAACTTTTTTCTCACAATTATGACTAACTCAAATGTTTTTTTCTCGCAATTATGACTTTATTCAGATTTTTGCAAGCTATAAAGTCATAATTGTGAGATTTAAACTAACAATTGTGAGAAAAAAGTCTGAATTGTGACAAAAAGTTTGAATTGTGACATTTATCTTTTAAATTGTTTTATTCCGTGGCGGAAACAAGCTTCCATAGTCGGCATTATTGACAGACTTATAAATCAGCCAGGCCAATTAGTCTTTAGTTCTATTTTATAGTCTCAACATAAACATTTAGAGCAGAATAAAACTGCTATTCTGCGTCTGTTTGCCAGCCCCCTGCACCCCTGCTGAAGTGAGAGCCAACTACAGCTGCGGCACCAGCACGGCTCTGCTGAGCTGGACTGAGAGTCTGGGCCGAGACAGCTTCTATGTGAAGGTGGATACAAGCGGCCACTCAGACTCCTGCAGCACAAACAAAACCCAATGCTCCATCAATACGCTGAGGTGCGGAAGTCTTTACAATGTCTCTGTGGATTCAATTTCTGGACGCTGCAACAGCAGCAACGCAGCTCGCACGCAACTGCAGACAGGTGATCATGCATAAACACACCACTAATGCGGGATGCACTCTGGGATCATTTGCAAATGTGCATGCTTTTCCAGGTTACTTGCACCAAAACAGTATTTATGTTTAATCTTTATGATCCTTAAAATTCAAACTTTTTTTGCTGCTGTACATTTAAGATTTATTTGAATGTTGCCTTATTGCATATGCAATTAATTTCAGTAAATACTGTTTAGAAAAAAAAAGACAATAATGACACTTCTCTCGCTTCTCTATCTCTCAGCCCCTTGTGCCCCACAGAATGTGACTGTAAGACTACAGTGTGCAAACAACACTGCCTCTGTGTCCTGGGATGGAAGTCCTGGTGCCGTGGGCTATAACGTCACTGCCGTTGGCCGTGATGGGGATGTCAGATACAGTATCGTCACTGGCACCAGCTGTCAACTACCCAACATGCACTGTTCTCAGACCTATGACATTGTAATCATACCCTTCTCTCAAACGTGTGCTGGGTTCCCAAGCGCTCCCTACACTTTCAATGCAGGTGTGTATTTGCAGTTTCCACAAATCACAAATTGCTGTCCCGTTACGTTTTAAGCAATAAAAGCACGATCACTATGTTTTTTTGCAGTGAGAACTATAGAGTGCAACATTCGGGTTCCGGAAGTAAAAACTCCATTAATTTTCTCCAGAAGGAAATTGATTTTGAATGATAACTTAAACACCTTTAAAAACAGCCTTACTGTGAGCTACGAAGTTGTTAATCTGCTGAAGTCGTCAGCCTGGATTATTTCAGTTTATTAAATAAAAAAAAAATGTTGTTTAGCAGCGGAATTCATGGTGAAAAACCACATTATCCATGATGCTGTACAGAAATTTACACCAATCAGACAGTAGAAAAAAGCAACACGCAACAAAAGATCTCTTTAGCTCCTCCCACTGCCCTGAAAGCACTGCAAATTACGTAACCAAGTCTATTTGTTTGTATATAAATGCATATTTTGCAATAAATGTAAAATATATTGTTTTTATACATATAATCAATATTTGTAAATTAGTATTTTTATATTTCGCCATCGTTTTTAATTAGATTATGCTGTTCACAAAGCTTCTTTTTGTCCGGTTTTCAAAACCTTTTTTTTGCTTCAAATCAAAGTTTGTAGTGTTGTGATTCACCTCATAGCTGATTGACTTGGTTCATGGCTTATAATTCTTTAACAAAGACCATTTTAAAATGCCTATAGGGAAAATGAATGAAAAAAAATATGCCGCTGAAAAACGGGGCAGGCACTGTTGTACTCTATTAGATAAACTATTGTGTAACATAAAATGAACATACAGTAACTTAAAAAGATAAATATATCAAATGTTTATGGTCTGCGTCTCGACTGTGTCCAAACATCATAATTCTGTAAATTGATTGTGGAAAAAAAAAAATGCACTCACTTTAAGTGGCCTTAACTACTATGTACTAACATTTAAATTAATCATTTGATACAATGCACTGATTGTGTACATACATGTCTTTACATTGTACTTACATTTTTAAATTGACCTGCATGTAATTACATCTGTAATTAATTTCTGTAGTTACATTTATAATGACACTGTTAACACTTCCCTTACACCTAACCCTACCCTTAAACTTACCCATGCCACCCCATCTGTCCCTAACTTTACCCTTAAACCACATCTGTCCCTAACTTTACCCTTAAACTTACCCATACCACCCCACCTGTCCCTAACTTTACCCTTAAACCACACCTGTCCCTAACTTTACCCTTAAACTGACCCATACCACCACACCTGTCCCTAACTTTACCCTTAAACTCACCCATACCACCACACCTGTCCCTAACTTTACCCTTAAACTTACCCATACCACCACACCTGTCCCTAACTTTACCCTTAAACTGACCCATACCACCACACCTGTCCCTAACTTTACCCTTAAACTCACCCATACCACCACACCTGTCCCTAACTTTACCCTTAAACTTACCCATACCACCACACCTGTCCCTAACTTTACCCTTAAACTTACCCATACCACCACACCTGTCCCTAACTTTACCCTTAAACTCACCCATACCACCACACCTGTCCCTAACTTTACCCTTAAACTGACCCATACCACCACACCTGTCCCTAACTTTACCCTTAAACTCACCCATACCACCACACCTGTCCCTAACTTTACCCTTAAACTCACCCATACCACCACACCTGTCCCTAACTTTACCCTTAAGCTTACCCATACCACCACACCTGTCCCTAACTTTACCCTTAAACTTACCCGTACCACCACACCTGTCCCTAACTTTACCCTTAAACTCACCCATACCACCACACCTGTCCCTAACTTTACCCTTAAACTCACCCGTACCACCACACCTGTCCCTAACTTTACCCTTAAACTTACCCACACCACCACACCTGTCCCTAACGTTATCCTTAAACTTACCCATACCACCACACCTGTCCCTAACTTTACCCTTAAACTCACCCATACCACCACACCTGTCCCTAACTTTACCCTTAAACTTACCCATACCACCACACCTGTCCCTAACTTTACCCTTAAACTTACCCACACCACCACACCTGTCCCTAACGTTATCCTTAAACTTACCCATACCACCACACCTGTCCCTAACGTTATCCTTAAACTTACCCATACCACCACACCTGTCCCTAACTTTACCCTTAAACTTACCCATACCACCACACCTGTCCCTAACTTTACCCTTAAACTTACCCACACCACCACACCTGTCCCTAACGTTATCCTTAAACTTACCCATACCACCACACCTGTCCCTAACTTTACCCTTAAACTTACCCATACCACCACACCTGTCCCTAACTTTACCCTTAAACTTACCCACACCACCACACCTGTCCCTAACTTTACCCTTAAACTTACCCATACCACCACACCTGTCCCTAACTTTACCCTTAAACTTACCCATACCACCACACCTGTCCCTAACTTTACCCTTAAACTCACCCATACCACCACACCTGTCCCTAACGTTATCCTTAAACTTACCCATACCACCACACCTGTCCCTAACTTTACCCTTAAACTCACCCATACCGCCACACCTGTCCCTAACTTTACCCTTAAACTCACCCATACCACCACACCTGTCCCTAACGTTATCCTTAAACTTACCCATACCACCACACCTGTCCCTAACTTTACCCTTAAACTTACCCACACCACCACACCTGTCCCTAACTTTACCCTTAAACTTACCCATACCACCACACCTGTCCCTAACTTTACCCTTAAACTTACCCATACCACCACACCTGTCCCTAACTTTACCCTTAAACTCACCCATACCACCACACCTGTCCCTAACTTTACCCTTAAACTCACCCATACCACCACACCTGTCCCTAACTTTACCCTTAAACTCACCCATACCACCACACCTGTCCCTAACGTTATCCTTAAACTTACCCACACCACCACTCCTGTCCCTTACTTTACCCGTATCCACTTCAATATCAGCAAAAGTGTTTTGCAATACAATATGAACTCAATAAGCACATTATACTTATTTTTTGATGTAAGTACATAGTAGTTAAGGTCACCTAATATAAAGTGGGACCAAAAAGTATAATTCTTTATCTATTTTACTTACCAAGCACGCAACCAAGTTACCATATCATTTTCAAGCCATCACAAAGATGGAACAGTAGATATATTTGTGACAAAATTTAGACTTACAGCATTGTGAAAAACCAGTAACGACTATGTAATGACTTTTTAATAGAGTTGTGCACCCTATCTGTGAAAGATTCCTGTTACAAAGGAAGGACGCACTAAGGGGCTTTAGTTTTGTAACCATAAATGTGTTACTTTTGGGACTAAGAAAACCATTTTCTCCCCTTCAGGTTCTTGTCCTCCCAGTAGCGTTGACGTTTCTCTACAGTGCAGTGGTAATGTTGGACTTGTCCAATGGACTGCCGCCAAGAATCCTGAAACGTACATTGCCACAGCAAAGGGTTTGAATGGCCACACCCACACTTGCACCTCCAATGGCACCAGCTGCACCTTCAGTGAACTGCACTGCGGTGAAAATTACACTGTAACTGTGGCTACGGTGGAACGTGGCTGCCAGAGTCAACCCAGCACACCTGTCAATCTAAAATCAGGTCAGGAAACTGGACACATAGTATTATATGATTTTCTTTGTTTTTAAACTGGCATTACACAACCTGTCTCATCAATTTAAAGTGTCACTTGTGCTTGATATTGACCCAATTCCTCATTCTTCTAGCTATCTGCCCACCTTCCAATCTGGCTGGTCATACCAACTGCGCTACTAATGACATCAACATTACATGGGACCCCAGCAATGTGTCTGGAGTCACTTACTTCCTGTTCATCCGTCAGGTGAATGGGCTGAACTCCACCACCAGCACAGTACAAACATCCTACGCTCTAACAGGGTTGAACTGTGGAATGAGCTTCATCGCACAAGTTGCTGCTCAGGACAGCACATGCACTAGTCCGTACGGAAGCCCAACACAGATCTACACAGGTACACACACCATTGGTCTACCTACTGTATATGATCAAATATGTAATGAATAACGTATGGTAAGCCAGCTATTATGGCAACATAATCCTAGACAGGATGATCAGGGTCTTGATTGTTTATTTAGTGCTAATGATCTGGATGTACATTATCCTGATTTTTGCATGGCTACAAACCAAATAAGTTTTAAAAAAAAGTGTACTAGGGGTGTAATGGTACATTGAGGTCTCGGTTTGGTGCATACCTCGGTTTTGGGGTCACTGTTCGATACAAGTTTGATACAGCAAGAAAAAGCAACAAATCCCTAATGCTTGGTTTCTTTTCATTTATTCTGAACAGAAAGCAGTGCAAATTACAGTTTGTCCCACCTAGCAGCATTTAGTCCCCTAGTTGGTATAGTACAGTACAGTTTAGTGTATTAAGCACTAAGCAGTAAATGGAATGCACTCTCGCATAGCTCATATTTTTTTGTTGGGCTGATTTTAAAAACAAAAGATATTTGGTCACAATCAACTACAAAGCTGAAAAGCATTAGCCTGACAAGCCAGACCCACATCAAGATGTTGGGTCTGGGAACTCACCATTGGCAGGGCTCAATCTGAGGGGCGGGACAAACGGTTGTCTTTCAAATTCCCTCTGCATGTAATAGGATAGCGCTACAACCAACCAGAGCAACGAAGAAGGTGAAGCGGAGCTAGTTGATAGATTAAAGCTTTGCCATATCCGGTCAGCAAAACTCCAATTCTTAAGAATGACTTCAGTGCCGTTCTTTGTTCTTTTCTCAAAGAAAAGCTGAACTCCAAGTCTTCCAGAGTTGCGGCCAAAGCCGATTTGAAAGACCGCCGTTCGCCAACTTATGGTTTACGAGTAGCAACGTGGAAGAGCCGCAACTCTGCCGTCATTATGTTAAGCCCGCCCACTGACTCTATACACGATGTGATTGGCCTGACCAGAGCTTGGTTTTTCTAGCTCGCAAGCCAATGGAGAGTTGATAGACGCCCTGGCTGCAAATTATATTTGCTGCTGCTAGGGTGCATCTAGATTTCTAGGCTAGAAAAGCATCTCTTGTGTTATAAAAGTACAAAATAAAAAGAATAATGAAAAGTAAAACTTTTGCAGGGATTAGTTTTTTGCATTAACATGCGATGACGATGGCGGATGCACAAAGTTCAATAGTACGCTTTTTCAAGAAATCATGGAAAGATGAACGAGGAGGATAAAAAGGTGCCATCTACATCTGAGTCTACTTCACCTTTCCACCTGAGGCTTCTCATTTCCATGACACACATATTTCCTCACTGGACTGTAGTGAGACTTCCACCCAAATCGGCACAATGCCAAATGATTTTCTCATTATAACAGCGGAAACAGCTTAAAATACTCCGTCATTTAAGGTCAAGATAAGAGTAAGACATAATTTGTAAAGAGTGTATTTTTATGTGTGTACACTACACTCACGATAAAAACAAAATGTGCTTTTATAAAATAAAGAAAACAAACGGTCCCCCTTTCCTTTCTGTGAAGTTTGTGGAGCGCGTCACAAAAATGAATCGAAACTCAGTGTACAGGCTACTAGCAAGCTCTTGCGTGTCACCTCAACTCTTGGTGCGTAGATCGTCTCATCTTCTTCTGCTCTTTTTCCTGTGGTGGCAGTTAGCAAACAGCGTTGCATTACTGTGCATGCCCCCTACTGGATTGGAGTGTGGATCGCTTGTGACTGACTGTATTTGTCGTCTGACTGTATGCATCAAACCGTGAATACATGCAAATACATGCAAATACATGTATCGTTACACCCCTAGGACCATGATGAAACGAGTCCTTCTTTCTACATAAAAGAGCCAATCGCCAAAATGGAAAAGCCACCATGTCACTGCAGTCATTGTTTTATGCTCCAGTTCCCATTGATCATCACAGAGTCGTGTGCTTAGGACTGCACATAGGCTAGTTTTTAATGCTATTTGGGTGTAAGAAACAACATTTATGGGTCAGTTCTTGTGAGAATCTATAAAATATGTTATTGAAATGTGAAGTTTTTGAGATTTCAGTATTTTCCATTCAAGTACATAGGAGTTGGTCTTGCATGCGGAGGCATTGCAAATATGGCCACCAAGTGAGCTGACTTTCCTTGAAAGGGACTTTGGTTAGGGTTATGAGCCCATGAAGAAACCATGGAGTGATATGAGAGTTAAGAAACTAGCACAGCTATGTAGGAAATCTCTTCGACTGCAACAGCTAGAGTTTACACATTGTTTCATTGCTCAGTTGCATTTACTCCCATTAAAAAATAATGTTGAAGAATTTTCTGAATCCCTATGAATGTAATATTAAATATGCTGATGAAGTGTCAATATCTGAGTCTCATGAATTGATCCACAGCTCCCTGTCCACCCAGTAGCCTGGCAGCTACTGCTAGCTGTGGCACAAACAGGGGGACCATCAGCTGGCAGACTGGAGCAGGAGCAGGAGCACAGTCCTATACTGCCAATCTAGTGGGCAACAATGGACACACGGTTTCCTGCACATCCAACACCACTTCCTGTTCTGTGAAGCTCGAGTGTGGACTTAGATATACAGCCACTTTGGTTTCCACGGTTGGCCTCTGCAACAGCACCGCTAACGACAGCGTCCAGTTTGACTCAGGTAATTTAAAACACTAATCTACAATCATACTTTAATTGCTTTAAGCAGACTTTTTGGCCAAAATTGGTAACATTTTTTCCTTTGTTTTACCTTCACATGTGTGTCACAGCACTGTGCCTGCCAAGTAACGTGACAGCGCAGTTGGATTGTAATTCTAACACGGTAGCTGTACGTTGGGACCCCAGTGCAAACAACCCTGACACCTATACAGCCCTGGCCATCGGTACGGATGGCACTCGGTTTTCCTGTAACACAAGCTCTACTTCCTGTGCCATTACGAACCTGAGATGTGGCCGTACCTATAGCATTGCTGTGACAACATCCAAAATTAACTGTGGAATCGTTGAGGGTTCAGACTATCATATCGAGACAGGTAAACTGATTAGATTAATCCTAACAATCCTAAACCAACCCCAACCCAAAAAAGCTGAGTTACTGTAACCCTCTATCATTTGTATCCCATCAGCCCCCTGCCACCCACAGAGCCCATTTGTTCTAATGGATTGCCGCACTAACATTGCTACGGTAACATGGGACAATAATGGGGCGGATCAGTTTGACATGGTGACTGCGCTTAACATTACCGGTGATGCGGCGGTGTGCAACAGCACAAATAGATCCTGCAAATTCACACAGCTCCACTGTGGAGAGTCGTACTCACTCAGTGTGACTGGATACCATGGAAACTGCACCAGTAATCCCAGCGAAACCTTCGGTCTTGATACAGGTGAGACAAAGCTGCACACAGGTTAGGCTACTTTTTATAAACTTTAGCCTGAGACTGATATAGCTGATAATTAACTGATCATAGAGCAGTTTTGAGAATCTTCCCCCAAAAACTTGATGAAGTATGGAATCTTGTTTCCACCACAGAATAAAAGGTAACTTACTTTCCAAAAACTTACAAAAACCTCAAAAGCTTACAATGACTTCAGTCATTACTAGAGAGTAATCATGTTTTTCACTTTAGAAAACTGATCCAAATATTTAGTAATTCCTTCTGAAGGATTTGGTAATACTTGAGTCATTACTAGCGGGTTACTATAACCTTCACTTTTGAATTAATTATACATTATGCATTATTCATGTTAATTATGAATCTGTATAGAGTAGTTCTTAGTAGTCTCTGGGAGGTGTGAAAAAATAGCACTGTTTTGCTAATAGTGAACATTCGCTTAAACACTATTACTTACTAATTCATTAATTATCATTTACTGTTAGTTACTAGAGTGTTAATAATGCATTACTCATTTGTTCCTGTGTAGTTATTCATTAATGACGGAACAGTATTTTAAAGTGTTACAGAATAAAAAGTAATTGCAACTTTTTATCTGACTTTTTTTTTCTCAGAATTGTGTGATATAAAGTTGCAATTGCGAGCTATAAAGTCAGAATTGTGACTTGTGAGTTTATATCTCGCAATTCTGACTTTATAACATGCAATTGCTTTTCCCCCCTCAGAATTGGACTTTATAAGCTCGCAATTGGTGTCCAAAACCATAGTGGGCGTTATTGAGTGCACTCATTCAATCCCATAATGCACCACAATAACGAGTGTACAACTGATGTATGCTAAACGCCTAGAGAATACCCATAATGCACTATGAAGGTCACACACCAAATTAAGTTGAATTTTGCCATCAGTTGAATCCTCCATCCATTTTCCAAACCGCTGGTCCAATGTTGGTACAGTGTAATATCATACAGATATAAATTCATTTTTAATTGATTATCAAATAGTTTAGTTAAGGTTTATACATGCTAATTTCCATGACAGTGTTCTAGATAAATCTGTTCATTTCTACGGGAGCTGCCAGTTTGCTAAGTTTCAAAGGATTATTAAACAGCAAACACAAACTATGTGGCAGCCCTTCTGGTGCACTCAGTGTCCGAATTCACTCACTCGTTTTCATTCACTCCTTCAAATGGTCTATATTAGCGGATTCATGTAGGGAATTAGGGTATAGGGCACAGACACAGCCTTTGACATAATATTTTTTTAAATGAAACTTACCTACATTGTATTGATTTAAAAAAATAAAAAAAAGTATATATATCTAAATATAATTTAAAAAAAGCGATTTAATTATTTTCCTTTTAAACACTTATTCAATAGACAATTTCATTGTAGGTGCAGTTCTCTGCACACATTTTTCCTTTGTTTTGTTGAAACTGCTTTCTGTGATAATTGACAGCACACCACATCTTTAAAAAGTTGAAAGGTACAGAGCAATATTCATGAAGACGCCACATGGGATTCTTGGGTTTATTCCTGAAAATCCAGTCCACACTTTCCAAATCTTTCTATTTAGTGAACACACAGCAGCCACATAGCTTTCATTATACTGCTTCAAGAAAAAAAAAATATTCTGCCCATGTTTGTGGACCAATGGCTTTCCTAACACACACTGCTGTCTCTCTCAGCTCCCTGTGTGCCCACTTATGTTGAGGCGACAACAGACTGCGAGACGTCCATCACCACCGTGACCTGGGAATCTACCCGTGGTGCCAGCAGTTACACTGTTCATGCCGTGACCGCCGGGGGGCACAACAGCACATATCCCAGCACAGACACCCACTACTCTTGCTCAGACCTGGACTGTGGACAAAACTACACCATAACAGTCACAGCTGAGGATGGCAACTGTATGAGCCTGACCAGTGCACCCATCACTGTCACAACAGGTACTGGTCACAGACACTTACAGTGGGATAAACTTCTGTTAAACAGCCAGTTGAAAAAGCACTAACTGAGTGCACATTAAAAAATTGTGAAATAATGCCTTTTGTTTACTAGTATCAGGGTTTATGAAGGTAAATTTAAGACCTTTTTAAGACCAATTGGAGAAAATGTCACATACACGTCAGTATGTTCTCTAAATGTAAAAACAAAGCACACAATGACTTGTATTAGCGACACTTCAAAGTTTGAAAGTACAATTTCCATTACTTTTTCATTCATTTTACAAAAAAATAGCTTACAGTTTGAGATAAGAAATAGTGTGATCTTTGATAGTGTGAAATAGTGTGATCAACTTAATTCAAATGTAAGTAATTTTCTTACTCAATGACAGATATTTGTTCTTGTTTAAAGCATAAGCTCACTTAATTTTGTTAAACTTTTCAGAAAACAACTTAATTTCTTAATTTTGCATATCATTAAATGTATCTTCATCTAAGGATGTTTTAAATTTGTACTGGAAAACAAAAAACCTGAGGAAGAACATCTTTTTTTTTTTTGCAGCACATGCAACTTAATTTTGCAATTAAATGTAGGGCCCTAGGAAATCTGTTTTATTTTATTTGTTTTATAGTTTATTCTGTTTAATTTTTTCTTGGCTCTGCTTGTTTTAATGGCTATATTAAATTTGACAGATTTTCGTTCATCTTCGGAAACACGAATTAATATAGTTTTAATAAAATCGGAAAGATTTCGGTCCCTCCATTGACAGCTAGACAACTACCACTTTGTTCCCTTGAAAAAGTTTATAAATAGATCGTAAAACGAACTAATCCATACATTTTTGGTTTATTCCAAATTTTCTGAAGAGACTTGATGGCTTTATTTGATGAACAAATGGGTTTGGAACGACATTAGGGCGAGTAAATTATGACAGAATGAAAATATTTGGGTGAACTATCCCTATAAGTGTAATGACCAAATTGATTTATTCATCCAAAATTTGACAAATTCTGTGACATTATCCATTATACAGTAAATACGCTCCACATTTTCTGCATCACAGAAATCATAGGGCGCTAATTTAATGCCATGATATTGAATTGAAGTCTTTCTGATCCAATTTAAGACATTTTTAAGGCCTTGAATTGTGGGAAACCCTGTAGTATGCTACATTGTTGATATTCTAGTGGTGGAGAAATGACACCCAGCAGCTTTAACAAAACTACAACCTGTTTGTATCTCCTTTTACTAGTTCCATGTCCACACTCCAATCTGCAAGCTACTCTGAACTGCAGCACCGACTCTGCTCTGATCTCATGGACGCCCGGTAGAGGCACTCTGAAGTACAACGTTTCTGCCGAGGGCTTTGATGTAGATCACCAAGTCAACTGCCAAACATCTGGCTCCGCTTGCAATATCACCAACCTGCACTGCAGCAGCCGTTACCAAGTTAGCTTGAGTGGAGAAGGGCTCCTCTGCCCCAGCCAATCATATAACTGGATTGCTCTCAAGTCAGGTAAGTCAAGCCACTAGTTTATATTCTTGTGCATGATTCTTCAGTGTGTGCTGTTCTGAGGAAAAAAAGTCACCTCAGACAGTGCGCGATCCCGATATACACAGAATTACAGTATTTCATAATATCTGTCTTGGCGAGTATTCACGCAAACATTATCTTATGTGATAATAAGTGTCTGAAGTGAACTGATGGGGAGAAACATCTGATGTGTGACTATATTATATCCGTGCGGTAGGGCTGGTCCGAATACCATTTTTTGAGCTTCGAAGCTTTGGTAGTGATCAACATCGAATATTCGAAGCTTCGGAGGGAAGGAGCTGAACATATCCTTCTCTCTAATAAAGGCTGGAATCTGGAGAAGTGGCGCGCCTCACGCGGGCAGGGCTTTTATGCTCCGCGAACGGGCAATGAACTAGTGATACAAAACACACAGATCTGTTACGCCCCAGTTTTGATATATTACAGTAGCTAGTAAAAATAATTCTGTTCAGTTATAGAACAGACTAAGAGCCCCTATTTCTGCCCCTGGGGCCGGGCTTCGGGCCAATTTTCACGTCATACCTCAAACGCAGGCTTTTTCCTTCATTTTATATTTTAGACATTCATTAATTAAAAAAAACAATGAGGTGTGCAGCGCTGGTGGAAACAACATGAGACTATGAAAATACGACTGTCAAGATGGCTCGCAGTGTTTAGAGTATCGCCGCAAATGAGTAAAGCAAGCCAACACGCAAACTGCCGAACCTCTTAGATGCTCAAAAACACAATCATCTTCATTAATGAGACTCAATGCTCTTACAGTGCTTAGATCACTTGTTCTGATATTACGGTCTTTGATCTTGAAATGAGCTGATGAATAGCCTATAATGCAGCTCATATCTGTTGCTTTCGTTGACATGAACTCCGTTAAATGTGTATATAGCGCAAGAATTGAAGATCGGATTTATATTAATTTTGCGGAGAGGTGTAAGTTAAGACAACCTGCCTAATTTTTATTTATTTCTTTTTGAACACGTTTCCTCAACAAAAAAAAAAAGTATTATAAGCAAGACAAGTTAAGTGTTGATTTAAGAGGATAAATGGATCAAACATGTGTTGTTACTCACTCAGTCCGCTTGGTCGTTACTTAAAAAAAAGAAAACTTTAATTTAACAATCAAAAAAATGCTTTAAACATTTTTCTAAATTAACTTAATAATGAAACAAAACGAAATATAACTACTTTGACATTAAAAACAAAATTTTAATGGCTGCAACAATGTGTAATAGGGAGGAATGTTTACTCAAAAAAAAAGGTTCTATATGGCACTAAAATAAAAAAACAAATTAAATTAAAAATTAATTAATTAATTTAATTAGACACGTCACGTCACTTCATTTTATTTGTTTCATTTGCGCCGTTGCGAGCAGCATCAGCCTCAGCTTGTCAAAAATGCCTTTTTACTGTGGTGGTGGTGGTCAGGGCCGGCGTTTGCTATAGGCGAGCTAGGCGGTTGCCTAGGGCGACAAATGTGTTGGGGGCGCAGCCAGGCGCCCTCTTGTGGCGCACTTAAACTTACTTCCCATTAAGCATAGAATTAAAACAAGCGAAATAAAACATACTGTTTATTAAACATGATCATTCTTGGGCGCCCCCTCAGCCGCACGTTTAATTACTTAACCTGATTATTAGATTGAATTGATAGTGAGTATTGTCGAGCACAGGCGTTCAGGCGGTTGGTCAGGCATGAGCTCATCACTGGCGCGTTCATCAAAAATGAAGCGGTCTAAACCCTCGAGTGCACAGGGACGGAAAAAGAGAAAGGCAGACGATCAAAAGAAAGCACAGTATAGTGGTAAGTCTTCTCATCTCAGCCATAAAGGTGTCAAACTAAATAAATTTACTTCGTATTATCGATATTATCAACTAATATTGGACGGCATTGGACGTTTTATTGCTGTCATTAAGCTATCACACTAGCTAGCTAGTTATCTACATATTTCTACGCATTTCACTGACAATAAGGAAATCCAGACGAGCCAAATTTTAATGCTGCGTCAATTTTGAAGGTGAATAGAAATGCCAGAAACAACTGTTCATCTTTTATTATTTAAGATAGGGATAGAGCTACAAGAACTTATATATTTTAATTTTGTTGTGGTAAGTACAGTGTATCCATAATAGCACTTTTGTTTGTAGAGGGTATAGTTAATCCAGTTTATGGGTCATAATTTGCTTAAGTGTCTTTACAGGTGCTTAAGAGAGTTTTTGCACAGTTTATGGAGTTAATATTTGGTAAATATCCTTGAACATTCTTTCTAGCATTTGTGTATGAACAATTTATTACAGTTGATCCTTCAAGTCTTCATTTTCTTGATTAAGTGTTGGAGTGACTATAAAAGCCTTTTTGTTTGTTCATCCATAGTTTGAGTCATAATTTGTTAAATATCCTCCAACGTTCTTTGTAGCATTTTTGTATGTGCAATTTATTAGAGTGTATCATTTAAGTCATAATTAGCTTTTTAAGTCTTGGAGTAACTATAGGAGCATTTTTGTTTATATAGTTTTTATAAATACTTAACCCATCTGAATGGCTTGTTCTGCATTTATTTTCCCCAGGTTTTTGTATGTTTTCTTGAAAATCGTATTTGAATCTGTGGCAACTATAGTTGCCGGTGGGCAAATATGTTGTATGCACCCCTTCAATGTCAAATATGTATAAGAGGAGAACATTTAGCATCTAACTCAAAATAACTGCTTTCAACAGATCAATCTGTATTCATAATCAAATTTATTATGTCTGACTAAGTATACTAAAAACTATAGATCTGTTGTAAGATTTGTTATGTTTGGATGATTCTAGAGACCTTCATGATTATGTTGATATATGTCAACAAAAAATACTTATTAGTAACATGAAAATATCCTTTCTTTGGGAGGGTTTGCCTTCGTTGTGCTCCCTGGAAGTAGGGGTAGGAAGTGGGCAGTCTCATGTGACAGGAAGGAAATTAATACTTTTTTTTTTTTCTTGAAATCCTTTATTTGGTTGTCTGCTTGTGTGTCATTAAGATATAAAACATGGATAATATCTAGAAAAATACTTACAGAAGGAAAATGACAACTATACACTGGCAACTATAGTTGCCGGTGGGCTTAACAATTAAGGGGGGGGGGGGGGGGGGGGGGCAAAACTCAATCTCGCCTAGGGCAACCAAAGAGCTAGAGCCGGCCCTGGTGGTGGTGGTGATAGTAGGCTAAATGTTTAAACCAACATTGTGATGCTTGAAGTGTTTTATATCTATGGATTTCATTACAAGTAAGACAAGTCCAGTGTTGATTTGAGAGGCTAAATAGATCCAACACGCGGTTAACTCACTGTCAGCTGCTGTCCGCTTGGTCATTACTTTAAAACAACTAAAACTTTAATTTAACGAACAAAAAAATGCTTTAAACATTTTTCTAAATTAACTTAATAAAGAAACGAAACAAAATATAACTACTTTGACATTTAAAACAAAACTGAACTATTTTAATGGCTGCAACGATGTGTAGGCCTAATAGGGAGGATAAAAAAAAATAAAAAATCACGGGACTCCGGCCGATAGTTTTGGTAAGCTGTTTGACACGGCCAGGGTAGGGTCTAAGACTAACTACAATTAAAAAACTGAACGTGCCACTCGAGCCAAACTAACGGGCGTCTCAGCACATCAGCAGCAGCAGTCAGATCATATTCTACACGAGAGCGAGGAGCTAAATTACAAGATGATCGCGGAATATTTGGTTTTAAAGCGATGTAAAAGCGCCTACTTAAGGGAGTTTGTCATTGTACTGTTTTGTTGCTATGTTTTTCATTATAGAATAATAGCTAATGAACCCAAAATTCAAGCAACCAGCCCCTGAATTGGCAAACCGAAAGTAAACGCGGCGCAGAGCTGCATGCGTTCAGCCGCTCCAGCGCACAAGCACAGCATTGAGGGAAACGCTGAGGGAATATTTTTTCACCGTCACATCCCTAACGTATAAAAAGGATAATACATTTTGATTATATTATTCTATTTTCCACAATGTCAAACGAACGCAGTTTAACCCAAAATGCAAGCTCAGACACGGCTTCTGCCACATAAGCTTGTGCAGTTGTGCGCTCTGGTGCACTGAACACTAAGAAGAAGCAAATATATTTATTAAGTATAACGAGGCTATTAAAATGGCTTGGCTATAAGATAATTGAAAAAAAGTATTGTATTTTATAGTGATTTTATAGTGTAAACATATGCAAGCGCGAATGAGAGCCGTTTTGAGCGGGATGCCAGGTGTTCACGAAAAAAACAACAACAACGAATATTCGAATCACAAATTTGAAAATCGAATACCAACCCATCGAACGAATATTCGAATATTCGAATATTCTGGTACAGCCCTACCGTGCGGTACAGCAGGTTAGGCTGTCTGTTTCATTAATGTTAATCAAACAATTGTGGTATCATGGGAAAAAAGTAGTGCTGGGCAATCGATTATTCACAATTAATCGCATTCAAAATAAACTTTTGTGTTTACATAATATATGTGTGTGTACTGTGTATAATTATTATGAATATATAAATACACACTCCTTAATGTGTATATTTAAGAAATGTGTGCATTTATATGCTATTTATATATTTATAAAATGTATCTTATATATAAATATTTTATACATACATATATATATTAAAAATATATACATAAATGTGTGTGTATTTATATATACATAATAATTATACACAGTACACACATAAATTATGTACACACAAACTTTTATTTTGGATGCGATTAATCGTGATTAATCGATTGCCCAGCACTAAAAAAAAGTTGAATATATATTTTCCAATAGATATTTGGTTTTGACTTGGTGTGTGTTGAATTTGGTGTTATTATCAGTGATTTGAAGGTATGGCTACTGGTGATTTTGTTTTGGGACCTTCAGAAAACTTTAACTTGCAGCCTTTACTGATTAAATCGACTTCAAACAGGTTTAGCTCATTCATTTTTGAACATTGACTCTCAGTCATTATTCACCCTTTTCTCATGGTTTCTCAATACAATTAATAAAAGTATAGAATATAATAGTAATGGTGTTGTGAACTTCTGTTGTTTCTTGAAGTAGAGACCAGGAGAACTTGGATAGGTTTTTCAGCAGGATTCTTTATTGAGAAAAACGTGCTGTCTTTCCGCTGAGGTTCCAAGTCTGACTAAAGCCAGTTGAGCATTGTATTTTATATACATTTCAAGGGGGGGGGGGGGGGGGGGGGGGGGATCAAGCATGCAATGCTTGATTTAATCAGCATAACAGTGTCAATCAAATGCATAGATGCTAATCCAATCTCTCAGCATAACAGTGTCACTCAAATGCATAGATTCAATCAGCCTACCACCCAGGGGCTCCAAAAGTCATTAAAGACAAATGGTGCTCATTTTAGAAACAATGAAGAGAACAGGAACAGGCCTGGAAAATACAGGTTTTGGGAAACCTGCCCAGACAGAGTATCACCAATCTCTGAGCTTGTTATGCTAAATGGTCAGGAAGTGCATAAAGACAAAAGACTTAATGTCTCCAACCCATGAGCTGATTAACTTGATCATGTTAGAATGTAGTCAATCTTTACCTTAAACTGTTCCACAATATATTTCAAACATGAATAAATGTGTAATCCCACACTGGCATGTGTGGAAAGTTTTAAACCATGTGTGTTACAACTAGCCCCGCGTTGGGTTGTGCCCCGCTCACCCCTAAATAACAATAACTCATTTTGCCAGCACAGGTCACATATAGTATTAGTTTCAGGTAATATTCTTATACTGCCAACTCCCAATAGTCTTAATGCAAGTTTTGAAATACAATATCTGACCTGTTTTTTGTTTACTTTGGTTAAGCATGAAGAGATGTCTAAAGGATATTTAACTGTTATAAATGTTGACATTACTGATTAGCATGTGTTCTTTTGCTTCTCCAGCACCATGTCCACCCACTAATGTTTCCATCCAGTCATCCTGTAACTCAAACACTGTGTCCGTTTCCTGGGAAGCCTCTCAGGGCTCGGTGTCCTACATGGCTGTTGCCGAGGGCAGCGGAGGTCATCGGGCAACTTGCGAAACCACCCAGCAAACTTGCGATATTATCGGCCTGCAGTGTGGCCAGACTTATCAAATTTATGTTTCTGGTGTGGATAATGGCTGTATTGGATCCAAGAGTGAAGTTCGCGTTCTTGAAACAGGTAAGACTTAAAGGTCCCGTTCTTCGTGTTTTTTTGAAGCTTTGATTGTGTTTACAGTGTGCAATATAACATGTGTTCATGTTTTGCGTTTAAAAAAACAGTATTTTTCACACAATGTACTTATCTGTGTACCGCTGTTTTCACTGTCCTAAAAACGGCTGGTGATTTCCTCTTTCTATGAAGTCCCTCCTTCAGAAATACGTAACGAGTTCTGATTGTGCCAGCGCTTACCGTGTTGTAATTCGACCGCAGCTTAGCGCACGTGCCAGCAGTTCCTGTGTTGTGATTCGACAGCAGCTTAGTGCATGTTGGAAAGGTCACGCCTCTTAACGGAGAGATGTATGCGTTCAATAATCTCTACAGCGTCCCTGGGAAAGCCAAACAAAGGTGATTTGACTCCTGGATGAAAATAACAGCGTCTCGATGACATGGCGATAAACACACTCAACGCAACAGTTCCTTTTCTCCACGCGACACGTCCGCTTCTCCACGTGGGACAGCAACAAGACCGCGCCCCCTTTTTCGCGTTTCTTTGTGGGCGGAGGTTAGTCTGTTCTACTGCTCTACTGACGTAATTAAAGAAGGAAGTACCAGGATGTAGTCCAAGCCAGCCGTTCGCTGTAGGCTTTGAAAGGGAACTTCTGTTAAATAAAATATCTCGCTTGGCATTGAACTTTGAGCTTTATAATTTTACAGGTATTATTTATGCTCTAACAGCAACATTACACACTAACTAAAGTTTGAACAATGGGATCATGCGGAATGGGACCTTTAAAGCCTCTTTTTGACATCCATTTGCAATATTTAATGCAACTAAAAATCTCTTAGCTATTGTATAATGACAGCAACTGCAAAAAATGCCAGTATTTTATTTTATGCTAGTATCTTGTTTCCAATCTAAATATCTGGGCTGGGCTGGGCTGGGCTTGATTTTGTTTTTGTTTATAACAAAAAAGTTATATTTTTGTGCAACAGTGAAGACCTCTTCATACCAAAGTTGAAATAATAAGCCCCAGGCTGAGGTAAAAATGCAAATTCACGCATGAACAGTAGAGGGCGCAGCTCTGCTGCCATTCTGGATAACGGTAGAATAGGACGCAGGAGAAAAAAGTTTTACCAATAAAAACAAAAAATCTAGTTATTTTCATCATCAAAGGTCAGCAGCAAGACATTGGTAAATTAAATATAAAGGTAGATTATGCATACAAATAGTTGTTTTATTTAACATTTAATTATTGGAGGTTTGCATAGTATTCTGATTTTGCATTTGACTGATTTTATTCATTTTGAGGAGTACTGAATCTTTATTGTGAGATAAGTGAGATAAATAAATGCTCACATTTAGTCTGGAACTACAATAACCCTCATGTTTACACACAACGCCTCTGCACTTATTATTCTCAACATGGGGCAGGAGAGCTGTCAGTCAAATTAATGTGAAAAAGTAACTTGCGTTAGTTTTTTGAAAAAGTAACTGAGATATTTTGTTGTAAATTTGAAAAGTAATGCGTCACTTTACTAGTTACTTGGAAAAAGTAATATTATTACGTAACTCAAGTTACTTGTAATGCGTTACCCCCAACACTGCCGATTGCCAACAAAACACAGACATTTAATGCGGTTTCACTCAACGCCTGCAGTTTCAACTCGTGACCGGGAACAAACAAACACACTTGCAGAACTCCGTTGCTGCTCCGGAAAAACAAACTGCATCCACTGTTTCCTTAACACTGGGTTATTTGGGAAGTTGACCATGGTTACCTTTCCCTCACAACCAGAAACACACTTCTTTAGTGACATTGTTCATTTCGTGGTCTAAAAACAAAATGGCTTCCGTAACCCGAGTGAAGCTCGTTGATGGGCGCGCTCTTGCTCTCGCTCTGGTTGATGTGCACACGCTCATCCAGGAGAAGTTTCCATACAAGGAATTCTGCCCTTTATGACTTCATACAGGGCCATACTAATTTTTTTTTTTCCAAAATGTATTCGAATCCTGAAGGGGTGTATTTGGCACATGAATACTCATTTTTTGACATTTTGGCCATGTATAGCATGAAAATCCAACTCTTTAACAGTGTAATAAGTCAGAATGCATGAAATAGCATTAGAAACTAGTGTTTGCTGTGTGTTCAACGTTTTGTCCCAGACACAGCTGACATGAGGCAAAAAACGTGTTGCGAGTTTATTGATGTCGGTTTGGTGTGTCCGGGTTTTTCGGAGGGTGGTCCACTTGTAGTGACCTTTGACTTCTGTGTCCCCTTCAGCCCCTTGCGTGCCTCAGAACGTGCAGACCATCATAGAATGTCAATCTACTGTTCTCAACATTACCTGGCAACAGAGCGGTCAAGCCAATCACTACCACACCACAGTGAGAAGCAGTGATGGACAAGTGCTGGGGTTTGACACTAATGCAACCCTCTGCCAAGTGCCTCACATTCTTTGCGGCCTGACTTACATTGTGACAGTGGTTGCCTATAGTCAAACCTGCAACAGTTCCCAAAGCTCTGTGCAACACGTCACCTCAGGTATCTGTGAACAATATAATATATGGTGTATAATACTTAGTATTTAATGTAATATCTCTAACTTCTCTTTTCTGGTTTCTTCAGCCCCCTGCCCACCAAAGGCTATCGTTCCAGTCTTGAACTGTGAATCAAACACTGTGTCAGTGTCCTGGGACTCTAGTGAAAATGGTGTCCTCTACATTGCAAAGGCCTTTTATTCCAACAACGACCACGATTACTACATGTGTAACACCACAGGGACCATCTGTGACATCACTTTGACCTGTGGCATGAATTATAACGTGACTGTAGTGCCATTAAGGGATGGCTGCACTGGGGCAAATGCACCAGTCCAGTATGTTATGGCAGGTTAGTCACGTTTAATGTAATTTTAATGCATCCTACTATTGCTTTTTTTTTTTTTATCTGTCACCAATTTCACTTTTGGGATGTGTGTTTGTGTATGCAGCTCCTTGCGTTCCCCTCATGTTGGACGTTGAGATGGATTGCCTGTCTGATTCGGCTTGGCTGACATGGGAAGAATCAGCAGGGGCGGAGCTCTACATCGCCATGGCAACTGACAGTGAAGGACACATGTACCAGTGTAACTCAACTGAAAACCAGTGCACAGTTGAAGAGCTACAATGTGGACGATTCTACAACTTCAGCATCACTGCTTCTAACAGTCAGTGCGACAGCCCCGTGAGCAACACTATGGAATCTGAAACAGGTGAGAGAGTGAGACGGGAAGCTTTCCAGCGTACAAATGTTACATCATAAGATCATTTCACACGTTTTCCACTCTCTTTTTCCCTTTCAGCCCCCTGTCCACCTCAGTATGTGGTTACGTCCGTGGGGTGTGACACGGGTACGGTGATTGTGTCGTGGGATGAGAGCGTTGGCGCATTGAGCTACACCGCCACTTTGGAGCGCACAGACGGAGAGACCACCTGCTGCACGGCAAACTCCACTTCCTGTGAGGTCACTTCCCTTCCCTGCGGCCAGATGTACATCCTGACGGTCACTGCTGAGGGACGGACATGCAACAGCTCTCAGAGTATTGAGGTCATCGTACGGTCAGGTAAAACACACTGACCATTCAACCCTGTTACCAATGCTGCTTAATAAAATTAATATTGGTAACACTTTTTTATGAAGTCCATGCTTTCTTCAATGAATTATAGCTCCATTTATACTTATTTATAAGTATTACTATTCTATAAATATGTTTATAAAGACTCATTAAGACCTATACTGCATTATAAGAACAGTTATAGTTACATTGAAATTATTTGTATAATTATAAATCAGTGTATGATGGAGTATGAGCATGTGCATTGAAAAGCAAATGCATGATATATAAGTAGAGGTGGGCATAGATTCATTTTTTTAATCTAGATTAATCTCACTGTAATCTTGGCATTAATCTAGATTAAAATGGCTCATTTGAATTCTGCCGAAGGCATTCAGAAAATGTGTACTCGTAAGTGATCGTTTGTCTTTTTGTAGTTTGAATAATAAATAACTTCTGTCCCTTTAAGACCTGACGCACACATTGATCCCAAACACTGTTCCTGTGAGCTGGTCATGACTGTGTTTACGTTAAAACTCACCAAGATGGGCATTGCGACATTATTGAGTGTATTTGACCATTAATAAGCTGGAAAAAGGAGCTCATTTTTGCACTTGTATGTCAGAGGCGGCTTTATTACGGTATGTGTGTGTGCGCTTAAGATGAGAGCGCAAAATCTGCTGGAATTAGTAGAATTAACGTTATGTGCAACCCCGAGCGAAATTCAGAATACGCTGTCATGAGGAAAAATTCAGCAGAACACCCGTCCGCCGTGTTCAGAGGGTTAACCGGACTGAATGAGAGGAGGCGGGTGCATGTCAACTCGCTGTCGGTCGGAGAGGAGAGGGCAGCTGATATCGATACTGTAGAAAATGAGTATCGTATCGTTTCAGATATTTCAGTATCGATACATATCGAAATATGGATATTTTTGACAACACTAGTAGCATACACACAGGTTCGAAGACTCGTTCTCTCGCCCCTACAGTGCAATTCGGCTAGGTATCAGTGATGCGCGGGTTGATCCAAAATGAGCGGGTGCCCGCGGCCACCCGCGGTTACCCGCGGTTACGAGTCATCCAAAAATATTTTTAATGATATTCGGGTCACGGTCGGTCGGATCGTCAATAAATCCTTATTTACCTTTTGAATGTTGAGCGTTATTAACTTTTGAATAAATGCTGACGCGGGACAAAATGCCCGATTTCCCAAAACGTTGAACTGAGCAATGCCATTGTACCATTTTAATAGGCTACTTTTAAACGCATTTAAAGTCAGTTTTATGTATTTTCTGAGAGGGGGCGGGATTTTTGTTGGGAAAGTCGGGGGAGAGACGCACACTTCGATTAGACTGGATAAACACATGCAGCATCTTAATTGTTAAGAAAATTAAACGAAATAAATGAATAAATCAAGCCTGTATTACATAACACTAGGCTATATCATACAGCATTCAGAAAAATAACAGTTTGCGCTCCTAAGGGCTTTCACACTTTTCCAAATGTTTTCCAAATGTGGGCTGATGAATTCTTCAAGCCGGGTCGAAACATAAACATCGCGTTCATCAATAATATGCATCTGGAGCTGAAATGGAAAATGATGGGCCGCCTCAAGAACTGCCTGCTCTCGCTGCTGCACCTCTGAGCGCACCACGCCAGGGCCTGAAACATTTTCTCAATTGCCCAATGAGCTACGATGAGCATTTACTACTTTTAAAAAATGCGGGTCAGGAAGCGGGTCGGGTACAATATTTTCTTCTTTTTTTTTGCGGTCCGAGTTGCGGGCGGGTTAGTTGAAAACGTCGGTCGGGTGCGGGTTGTTTATACATTGACCCGCGCATCACTGCTAGGTATACATCCGCGCTAAACTATCAAGGTGAAAGTCATCATAGCTTGCGTAGTATAGACCCAGCTCCCAACCCAACTTTGATAATAGATTAAATAGTTTTTATAAGAGTTTTACGTTAACGCAGCACGTTAACGCCGATAACGGCCCACCACTACTTATAAGTATCAATTAGTCAGCCGAACACTGTAAAAAATAAATCCGTAAAAATTACGGAAAAAGTACCGGCAGGTTATTACCTGGACATTATCCAGTAATTTACAGACATTTTCTGTTAACCCTAACATAGAAGGCAATAAAGTTCAAAATTCGAAATAAAAAAAAACCTGTAAAAAAATTAATATGGAAAATTACGTTAAATTATTACAGTACATTGTACCCTATTTTTACAGATTTATTTTTTTACAGACCATGTAAAAAGTCTATCCATGAATGTATTTATAAAGATGCAACCTGCATTGCTATATTGTTATTATATAATAGTTGCAATGGCATTTTAGTAATTCAGATTTATTTCTGTCAAATAAGTGAATTTATTATAATTAATAGCTGTGTTGTTCTGATAAATACTTATTGTGAGTGATAATAGTTACTAACCCTTTATAATTGCTAAAGCAAATGTTAAGAAATCATGAAGATGTGCTCATTAAACATTTTAAGTTGTTTATTTGTAAATGTAATGAACAATAATTCCAGTAATAAAAATAAAACATTTTTTAAAGCTGCAATATGTAAAATTTTTGCAGTAAATATCCAAAAACCACTAGGCCAGTGTTATATATTTTGTTCAGTTGAGTACTTACAATATCCCAAATGTTTCCAACCATTTGTAAATCGTGAGAAAATTACTATTTTAACCAAGGAACCGGGACGTGTGAGGGAGTCGCCTGTCAATTGTGTCATATCTGCGTCACTCTTGGTTTTGCTTGCGAGGCAAAACCAAGAGCGATTGTTAATAAGATTGCGTTCATCTTATTAACAATCGCTCTTATTAAGCGGCCTTGCTCAGCTCCACAACACTCGGTCCTGCTCTACTTCAGACAACAGTAACGTTAATAATCACATCCATGATTTCTGCCCGAGTTCTATCCCGATTCTTTCCCACCGGCTGTGAGGTGAAGACCACATGTCCCAAGATTCTGGAACTTCTGGAACTTTTTTATATTTGATCATATAAATATCAATGTATAAAGGGTTATGAGCATGTGCATTGAAAAAGCAAATCCATGACTGTAATTATAAATATATATAAATATATATATATATATATATATATATATATACATACACATACACATGTAACTATAACTGTTCTTATAATACAGTATACGTCTTTATAAGTATATTTACAGAATAGTAGTACTTACTTATAGATAAGTATAAATGGGGCTATAATTCATTTTAAGCATAGACTTCATAGGTGTTACCAAAATAATCTAAATTTGATATATGCGTGTATGATTTATTTGTATTTACTGTAACTGTTACTGTAATTTGCTTGTTCATTAAATCTTAGTTTTTATTGGTAAATTGAATTGATGTCCTAAATTTTACTAACAGGGTTGCAAAACTAAAGAGTGAATGAATAAAAGTGAATGAATGATGAATGAGGTTTACGTACATGTACTGCTGTAATAGAAAATAAAATGTGCTCATTTTCTCAATGCTTGGCACCTCCTTCCTCTTACTCAAGAAATTGTGCTCCTTTTGAAAGAGTTTCAAACCCCATTTCTTTCCCTCTCTGTGAAAAATGCCATATACCCTGGGGACGCTCTTTCAGTCATCAACGTATATTTCAACCCACAGTTCCCTGTATTCCGGAGAGTCTGGTGTCCAGCACGAGCTGCAGTGATAATGTAGCCACCATGTCATGGGTGAGCAATGAAGTTGGTGTGCTCTACAGGGTCAGGGCCATCAGCGATGACGGGGTTTACTCTGACAGCTGCTCCGGGTTTGGTCTGTCATGTGATCTATCAATGTTGAAGTGTGGCGTGCCATACACTGCCACAGTAATGGCACAAGACAGCATCTGCACCAGTCCACACAGTCAAACTGCTCCAATCAGGACAGGTTTGTGTGATTTTTACTGCAATGCATTGTAAATGCTGATGAACCAGATGGTGCGGAAACAACTGTTCTTGTTTCTAATCACTCGATTTTACTGACAGTCACTTCTCTCATGTTCAGTGCCATGTGTGCCGGCTTTTGTGACCGCTAATGTGACCTGCCAAGGGAACGGCCTGTCCGTGTTCTGGCAGGAGAGCGCAGGAGCAGACTCTTACACGGCTATGCTTGAGGACAGTTACGGCCATCGCACCAACTGTCAGAGCATGAACGACACCACCTGTACAGTTAACACACTCGCCTGCGGAGAGACCTACCATGTCAGCGTGATGGCATCGGATGGATACTGTGACAGCCCGCCCAGTGCCGTCATTACCGCAGATTCAGGTAGAAAGCAATGCGATCAGATTTACTCACTTTACACACACCAGTCAAATTCCCCTAAAAGTTTTTGTCGTAAATTATCACTGGGTCACACTCCCCACAGTATGTTGAATTGGAATTTGAATCAGAACAACAGGAAGGAAAATTTACTGAATTACAAATTAAGGATATTCAAAGAAGAAAAGGAACAGCCCAACACGTTTTGCAATAATACATTTCTGTATCATATTACATAAAACACTACACTTCTGTTAATTTCAGCCATTTAAATTTGGTTTAAAATTTGGTCATTTAGTCTTAATGTTGTCAGGAATTTAGAAAGGATTTGTAATTCAGTTCTGAATGTTGTGTGCTGGTACACATGTCAATAAGTCATGGTAATACTTATGGTGCCATGTCAGAATCAAAAACTTTTATAGGCCAGAAATATTTTTTAATTGGTAAAGAATTCGGTAACACTTTATTTAACAGTGTCCTTGTTACACACGTTACCTGTGCTTACCATAGTAATAACAGTAAATTATCCTTAATTACATGCAACTAGCCCTATAGTAAGTACATGTACTTATATTATTTAGTTTAGTACTTAAATATATAATTACACTGTAACAATCACACCTTAAAATAAAGTGTAACCAATAATACTAATTAGTTTTAGAACTGTTCTTATAACAACATTTACTTCTGTGGAAAAAAAGTACCATTAAATGCATAAAATCTTCTCCTTCACACTTTCTTTTCTTGCATAAACAATGAAAACTGCAATGTGGCATACTATGAGCCATTGATAGATGGATGATAGTGGTCTCATGTTATATTAGGTGGCCTTAACTATTATGTACTTACATCAAAAAATAAGTTCAATGTACTTGTGTTCATGGTATGGGTGAGTTTAAGGGTAAAGTTAGGGTCAGGAGTGGTGGTATGGGTGAGTTTAAGGGTAAAGTTAGGGACAGGTGTGGTGGTATGGGTAAGCTTAAGGGTAAAGTTAGGGACAGGTGTGGTGGTATGGGTGAGTTTAAGGGTAAAGTTAGGGACAGGTGTGGTGGTATGGGTAAGCTTAAGGGTAAAGTTAGGGACAGGTGTGGTGGTGTGGGTAAGTTTAAGGGTAAAGTTAGGGACAGGTGTGGTGGTATGGGTAAGCTTAAGGGTAAAGTTAGGGACAGGTGTGGTGGTATGGGTAAGTGTAAGGGTAAAGTTAGGGACAGGTGTGGTGATATGGGTGAGTTTAAGGGTAAAGTTAGGGACAGGAGTGGTGGTGTGGGTAAGTTTAAGGGTAAAGTTAGGGACAGGTGTGGTGGTGTGGGTAAGTTTAAGGGTAAAGTTAGGGACAGGTGTGGTGGGAATGGGTAAGAGTAAGGGTAAAGTTAGGGACAGGTGTGGTGATATGGGTGAGTTTAAGGGTAAAGTTAGGGACAGGTGTGGTGGTATGGGTGAGTTTAAGGGTAAAGTTAGGGAAAGGTGTGGTGGTATAGTTGAGTTTAAGGGTAAAGTTAGGAACAGGTGTGGTGGTATGGGTAAGTTTAAGGGTAAAGTTAGGGACAGGAGTGGTGGTATGGGTAAGTTTAAGGGTAAAGTTAGGGACAGGTGTGGTGGTAATGGGTGAGTTTAAGGGTAAAGTTAGGGACAGGTGTGGTGGTATAGTTGAGTTTAAGGGTAAAGTTAGGGACAGGTGTGGTGGTATAGTTGAGTTTAAGGGTAAAGTTAGGGACAGGTGTGGTGGTATGGGTAAGTTTAAGGGTAAAGTTAGGGACAGGTGTGGTGGTAATGGGTAAGTGTAAGGGTAAAGTTAGGGACAGGTGTGGTGGTATGGGTGAGTTTAAGGGTAAAGTTAGGGACAGGTGTGGTGGTAATGGGTAAGTGTAAGGGTAAAGTTAGGGACAGGTGTGGTGGTATGGGTGAGTTTAAGGGTAAAGTTAGGGACAGGTGTGGTGGTAATGGGTAAGTGTAAGGGTAAAGTTAGGGACAGGTGTGGTGGTAATGGGTAAGTGTAAGTGTAAAGTTAGGGACAGGTGTGGTGGTAATGGGTAAGTGTAAGGGTAAAGTTAGGGACAGGTGTGGTGGTAATGGGTAAGTGTAAGGGTAAAGTTAGGGACAGGTGTGGTGGTAATGGGTAAGTGTAAGGGTTAAGTTAGGAACAGGTGTGGTGGTATGGGTAAGTTTAAGGGTAAAGTTAGGAACAGGTGTGGTGGTATGGGTAAGTTTAAGGGTATAGTTAGGAACAGGTGTGGTGGTATGGGTAAGTTTAAGGATAAAGTTAGGAACAGGTGTGGTGGTATGGGTAAGATTAAGGGTAAAGTTAGGAACAGGTGTGGTGGTATGGGTAAGTTTAAGGGTAAAGTTAGGGACAGGTGTGGTGGTATGGGTAAGTTTAAGGGTATAGTTAGGAACAGGTGTGGTGGTATGGGTAAGATTAAGGGTAAAGTTAGGGACAGGTGTGGTGGTATGGGTAAGTTTAAGGGTAGGGTTAGGGACAGGTGTGGTGGTATGTGTGAGTTTAAGGGTAAAGTTAGGGACAGGTATGGTGGTATGGGTAAGTTTAAGGGTAAAGTTAGGGACAGGTGTGGTGGTATGGGTGAGTTTAAGGGTAAAGTTAGGGACAGGTGTGGTGGTATGTGTGAGTTTAAGGGTAAAGTTAGGGACAGGTATGGTGGTATGGGTAAGTTTAAGGGTAAAGTTAGGGACAGGTGTGGTGGTATGGGTGAGTTTAAGGGTAAAGTCAGGGACAGGTGTGGTGGTATGTGTGAGTTTAAGGGTAAAGTAAGGGACAGGTGTGGTGGTATGGGTGAGTTTAAGGGTAAAGTCAGGGACAGGTGTGGTGGTATGGGTGAGTTTAAGGGTAAAGTCAGGGACAGGTGTGGTGGTATGGGTAAGTTTAAGGGTAAAGTTAGGGACAGATGGGGTGGTATGGGTAAGTTTAAGGGTAAAGTTAGGGACAGGTGTGGTGGTATGGGTAAGTTTAAGGGTAAAGTTAGGGACAGGTGTGGTGGTGTGGGTAAGTTTAAGGGTAAAGTTAGGGACAGATGGGGTGGTATGGGTAAGTTTAAGGGTAAAGTTAGGGACAGGTGTGGTGGTATGGGTAAGTTTAAGGGTAAAGTTAGGAACAGGTGTGGTGGTATGGGTGAGTTTAAGGGTAAAGTTAGGGACAGGTGTGGTGGTCTGGGTGAGTTTAAGGGTAAAGTTAGGGACAGGTGTGGTGGTATAGGTAAGATTAAGGGTAAAGTAAGGGACAGGTGTGGTGGTATGGGTAAGTTTAAGGGTAGGGTTATGTGTAAGGGAAGTGTCAACAGTGTCATTATAAATGTAACTACAGAAATTAAATACAGATGTAATTACATGCAGGTAATTTTTAAAATGCAAGTACAATGTAAAAACATGCATGTACACAATAAGTGCATTGTATCAAATTATTAATTTAAATGTTAATATAAAGTGGGTCCATGATGGGTCAATCTGGACCCTGCTTTTTGGTACCATGTTTATGATGTAGCATGACATTTGTCTGTATTTCAGCTCCTTGTAGGCCTCGTAACATTCGGGCAGTAATAGACTGTCAATCTGGTACGGCTGAATTGTCATGGCAGCCAGGCACTGGGGCACTGCAGTACACGACCACAGCAGTGAGTGACTCTGGTCACACACTCAGCTGTGAAAGCAATTATACCAACTGTGAGCTGACAGGACTGGCCTGTGGAGAGAGCTACAACATCACTGTGTCAGCAGAAGGAAAGACCTGCAGCAGTGCTGCAACCATGAGTGGATCCCTGATGACAGGTGAGCAAAACTACTCAGAACACCTCCTAATACTCTGTCAAACCCCCAGCACAGTCTAGCAACCCCACAGCAAACATCCCAACAACGAATTACATTGGCAGCTACCCACAACATCACTCTAACAAATACCTATTAATGCCCTAGAAACCATCCACAACGCCCTATCAACCACTCAGAACTTTGTCAACTGTTTAACAATTTCCTAGCAATTGCCCACAATACCAGCATCCACTTAGCATTGCCCTAGAAACCACCCAGAACAGTATTTCAGACACTTAGGCCCTGTTTACACCTGATATTAAGTGTTTTTGTTGATCGGATAACCAGTGGAAGATGCTAAGTACAGGTGTAAAAACATTTTTAACTTGTCCACTTTCGACTACTTCTAGAGGTTGTTGAAAACACATTCGACTGGATTGCTTTCGTAGTGTAGATGCTCCTGTGGTCAAACGTGTTCGAACAGCCACAAAAGACCGTCTAATCTCCACCAATTAACCTAATGTGTAAACATTATGGGAAGCGCGCTAGCCAGACGGGATTTAAACTTTGACGGCTGAAGATAGTTTGGTTTGAAGATCAGCAGAAACGAAAGCTGCTGCTCTCCGTATGTTTTCCATTGTTCACATGTAAAGCCCACAAGCTTATTTCGTCCATTAGATCGAAAGATCTGAAAAAGCCATTACATTTATCCGCCCCTTGAAGAAATCGGGACAGAAGTTGTTGAACGTGGACAAAAGAGATGGATTAAAACACAAGGGGCCTGTTTTACATCGGATATACACATTTCGATTCAATATGCCATTCTCATTAATAGAGTTAAGCACTTAAATGACATTAAATCATTATCCAGAAGTTACACAATTTTTTATATTCTAATAAATATAAATATTTGTAGTGGATGTGATGCTTTTGAAAACTTATGTTTGAACACATGCTGTGTTTTAATGTTTTAACTACAGCGAGGACTGGCGAATGATAATAGCAGAGCTCATGGTCTGAGAATATATTTCCGCATGAATAATGATCAAAAATGCGCAATAAGGCCTACCTATTTCCATTAAAAATATATAATGCAATAACAAAATACCATCTGGACAGTGGAAAAGATTGAGAAAAACTTTCTCTGAAATGTATTTTATACTATTTTGAATTATTAACTCAAAAACAGGGCAACGATAGGCTACTGAATGATTTTTAGCAATGTAATATGCAATATGTCTTGTACCGAATATGCATACGCAAATGATGAGGAGATGAGGCATTGTAAGCTCCATATACAGTATGATTATGTCTGGGAAGAGACAGGGTGGAGATGCGTGAACGCACAATCTTCCACTGACTGGGTTTTATAAATTTTGCGCAGGTTCTGGGCAAATCTAGCTTTTGTGCGTACGTACACTTTTAGGATAATATCTACGTAATATATAGATTTTTAAATGAGGCCCCAGGTGTAAACGGGTGTGTCTCCCTCGTCTACTCATGATCCGATCGACCAAAACACATCTTAATACCAGGTGTAAACAGGGCCTTATCAATCACCCTGGCAATCATCCAGAACATTGCAACTGCATAGAAGTGATCTAAAAGCCACTCAAAACACCCAAAACTTGCATAGCAACATCCTAGCCACCACTCTCAACATCCTAACAAACGCACAACAGCATGCTAAAAACACTCAGAAACCTTATCAGCCGCTTAGGAATGACATGTAAGCTCCACACAACATCCTGGCAACCAACCACAATTGCCACCACTATACTATATTTTGCACCAGGATAATAAATTCCTTTCTCTTCGTTATGAACTCAGGTCCCTGTATACCTCAGCATGTTGAAGTGCAGTACAGCCTGTCTATTGGCCAGCTTTCCTGGGACAGGAGTAGAAGTGCTACCAGATACACCGCGCAGGCTGCCACTGATCTGGGATCAGTGCTGTCCTGCTCCACCAGTGACACCTCCTGTGTCCTCTACAATGTGTCCTGCAGTCAGACATATGACATCACTGTGACCGCAAACAACAACGTCTGCCAAGGAGCTGCTGTATCTACATCAACTACTCTAAACACAGGTGCATTCAATTTTCCACTATCCCAATGATTTTGGTGCGTTCTCCACATGCATCCAACAACTGACTATGTGTGTTTCACCAGAACCCTGCCCACCCCAGAACGTGCAAACCCATCTGGATTGCTCAAGTGATGTAGGGACTGTGTCTTGGGAAGAGAGTTTTGGGGCAGTGGCATACATGGCTTTCCTGGAGGGTCGTAATGGTCAAAGCCTCTCCTGCTACACGACAAGCTCCAGCTGTAGTGTGACGGGGTTGATCTGTGGCACTGTTTATAACACCTATGTACGAGCCATTGGAGGATCTTACAACAGCACGAACAGCGAGACAGTTCTTCTCACATCAGGTTAGGCATCTTATTTTCCTTTTTATATGCTTCTATGGCCATATTTATGGCGAGAGCCAGGTTTAGTTTTTTTTTCTTTTTTTTTTCTAAAAACCTGAAGACTCTGGGCCAGATTTACTAAACAGGGCAAATTAGCGTGAGAGCGCAATTCCATAAATGCGCAGACGGTTTTTGGGCGGTAATTAATGGCACAAACAACAGTAGATTTTTACCGCTGAAAGAGGGTTTGCGCTGGTGCAAGCTGTTAGTAAATCTGGCCCTATATCTGGATTTACTTGGTTAAAAACCTTTTCAAAAGTATCTACAGAAAAATGCAAAGGGGTAGAAGTACTACAGTCTAATAAAATATGTTTTATGGACAGAAGGCATCTAACAAATCAGGAACCATATACATTCTGTAATGAATCCACTGGAGGCAAGTTAAACTGAAGTTAAACTTGATCAAAACAAAGACTTGACTAGAACCATGACATGAACATGAACAACAAACTCACCAACAGCAGTTACACGAACAAAGCTAGACAACAGGAACATGAGGGCTATATAAACACAAAGACTAACTACCTAACAAGACACACCTGAAATCAATGAACAATGAACCAATGACAAAACCGAACAGAGAACCACATGACTAGACCAATCAATGAAAACAAAACACATGGGGTGCTTCTCATTTCTTAGACCCTGTCCCAGATGGCACCCTAAACACGATCTTCATACGAGTCTGCACTTTCGTGACATAATGGGAAGAAGTCTGTTGCGGAGCTCGCGTCAGTGCTGGTTTGGCAAAAGTGTGCATTGAGGGCACATATTGGCCGCAAAGTTGGCGCTCGCGAGCACCCTTATGAATCCTATAATGACAGATGGGACACCTTACGGTCTCATAGACGGATAACGGATATGTGCACGTGGCAGCCATTGTGAGTCCACAAGGCCAAAAGTGCATATGAACTGTGCCATTTTGGACAGACCTTATTAGTGCATTCTTGTTTCTGTCAGGACCACTATCGTCAAATATGATTGATTGACTATTAGCATACAGTTTGGATTGACGGTATGATTCTGTTCTGGGCAAGAACTCCCTGCGCATCCGTGTAGCCTAGCATGGATAAGAGCAGGGAGAGAAGCAATAACCCTCCTTAGGGTAAACAGAACAGAACATGTATTGCAGATATCGTTAATGTCGTTAATGTACAAAATAATTGGGAATTTAGTCTAATTCAAAGAGAATTAGAATACCAAATCCTGACTGGACGAGAGGAGGAGCTGAGAATGGAGTAGGGAAAAATGAGCTCTGGAGAACGCAATAGCTGCTGAGAGTACTGAAGGAGCTTATATGTATGCTGTGATAGACGTTGCATTCCTATAGGTAGATGTGATCAGCTGACAGTCAGCTGATGCGAGCTTGACTAATGTGACCTGCCAGAACTGACGCTACGCTTGATTTCCTACACCTGTGTATCCTTGCTCATGAAGCTTCCTCGCTCCTTACGATGCAATTAGAGAACTGAGATGTCCTTCAAGATGGGTGAGTTTGATCGGTTTCCGGGTCACAGGCTGGAGGATGGAGGAGTGAGGAAATGTGGAAGCATCGAGAATTGAGTATTGAGAAGCACCCATGAAACAAAGGGGAACAAATGACATGAACAGGAAACATGACTGAAGATAAATTCAAAAATAAAGACAAGAAAACATGAACAAAACCAAAAATAGACATGGCACATTCTTTGGTATAACAATAGGACTCTGTTGCTTGCATGTGTAAATTAAAGAGCGCTGTGCTGCCTACTGACAGCTGCTGGTATATATACAGCATATATACACCATACATTTTAAAAAAGTCTACTGGTCTAATGTCCATTACAAGCAGGTCTGTGATTCGCCGCTGTGTCTTTGTGTATAGCCCCCTGTCCACCAGTTTCCAGTTCAGTCACTGTCAACGCGAGCTGCGATAATGCAACGGCATTGTTCAACTGGGCCTGGAGTGGCGGAGCAGCATCCTATGAGATCACTGCTATCAGTAACAACGGCTACATCGCCACCTGCAGCTCTCAAGAGAATTACTGTAATATCACTGAGCTAGCCTGCGGACAGACTTACAACGTCAGCCTCTCAGCAATCAATGATGGATGTCAGGTTACAGAGGAGACGGGAGTGACCTTCCAAACACGTGAGTCGCCATATTTTATTTGCAACAGGGACGAAACACTTGCAATGTAACTGTAGAAAATGAAAATAGCTGATAAGTGGACTATCAAATTGACCTATTTTGTCCTTTGAACTCTAGGCCCCTGTGCTCCTTTGCATGTGAACGTAGACTTTCAGTGCCAGTCTAAAACAGCCGTACTGACCTGGGAACAAAGGGACGATGTGCAATACTACCTTGCTAGTGCCACCGTCAGCACAGGAGAAGTGGCTACAGTTTGTAACTCTACAACCGACAGCTGTGAATTTAGTGGGTTGAAGTGTGGATTGGAGTACGCCTTCACTGTCACGGCCTACAATAGAGATTGCCACAGTGACGCCAGCAGCACTGTATACATTCAAACAGGTAGAGCATTCCATTCTTCAAAATTCAATTTTGTTATATAGTAGTGGCCAAAATGATGCAGCCTAGGACATTTTACATCTTCACCCTCCGGGCAATGAGTTTCCTCACTTTTTTAAGTCAAGTCAACTGATCACTTCCTCACTTTTTTAAGTCAAGTCAACTGATCACTTTTACAATTTTATTCTGGCGAAAAGATTGCACATTAAAACTGGACCAATCTGTTGTGAGCACAAAGGGACACAAATATCATGCAATAAAACCCTTCCCCTGTATTTGTTACACAAAATTATAGTGGTTCACAGTGAAAGCATTTTAGAGACGAAACTGCCCAGCTTTCATGCTGAAAAATCTAGCATTGATGGTCCCTTGAGATTACCCTGAGCGACCCAACCCCTAGTTGACAGAGAACGTTTATAGCAAGAGATGTGAGCTTACTGAACCGGATTGGATTTCTTTGGTCACAGCCAACAGGCTACAAGAGGCTTACCATCCAGCAGAGTTTAGATCCAACCCTAAGCAAACACACCTAAATAAGACAATTGAGGTGTTCAGGATTACTTCAGAAAACCTGATATAGAGGAATCCAACATGTCTGGATTGATGATTTATCTCACACTATAGCAGGGATGAGTGTTGGTCTTAGAGTGCCGCTGTGCTGCAGTGCAACCCTGATAAAAATAAAAAAAAACTTGCCTGCCTGTAGCGTTATGCCTGGTACATATTGTAAAAATGTGGGTTGTCCCAGATGAAAGATGACCAATCATGGCGATTTCTGTGGTCCAAAACGGTTGTCCTGGTCGTACAGTAAGAGAGGTTCAAAGACGGCCATTGTCACGTTCTTGCCACCAAAGATAGTCTGTGATAATTTTCTGACAGTTTCAGAAGTTTAGCATGATCATCTCTTAGTGTTTGCTGCTACGATCTACATCTACTGACTTGCCAAATAAACTGCAACATGAAATGCCATACTGATCAAGGCGACATGGTGCTAAAACGTAAAACTACTTACTACCTTTCCCTGGCCATGTTAGCGTCCATATTCTCCTCTTTCATTTCCTCCTCTTTTTTTCAGCGCACATGAAAACCACAATTGCTTAAGTGCGATTCATCTTGCTCTATTTGTTCATCTCAAGCGCAAGCCGGTGACGTTTTATTCTTCTATACTAACTCGTAGTCAACGATTCAGTAAGGTGTCATCATCGTACAGTCTACATACATGTCGTACAGTGTGATTTGTAATGATCTTAAAGGATTGCCAAAATCGTAGGCATTAGTAATCCTGAAGACATTGATTAGCTTGTTCAGGTGTGTTTGATTAGGGTTGGAGCTAAACTCTGCAGGACAGCAGCACTCCAGGACCGACGTTGCCAATCCCTGCACGACAGCCTAGCATACTGCAGAAACTTGTCATGTTTCTTAAACAAGCATGCTACCAAAAAACTCTCTAGACATTCACACTATGGCCCTGTTTACACCTGGTATTAAGATGCATTTTGGTCGATCGGAAAACAAGAGGACAATGCTAAATACAGTTGTAACCAGGGTCTAAAGCTTTTATTGCTTGTCCACTTTCAACAACTTCCAGAGGTAGTTGAAAACACATTTGACTGGATTGCTTTCATAGTGTAGATGCTCATGTGGTCAAATGTTTTCCAATAGCCCCAAAAGACTGTCTACTCTCTGCCTACTGACCTAATGAGTAAACATTATGAGAAGTACGCTAGCCAGACGGGATTTAAACTTTGACGGCTGAAGACCCAAGTTTGGTTTGAAGACGAAAAACGTACCAAGCATGGTACAAAGAGATCAAAGAGACCAGCAAGAAAGGAAGGGGCAAAGCAGTAGAAAGTGGGAGAAAAAAAAATTGTCAGTGTTTTCATTTAATGACAACATTTTTAACATCACAATGAAACCTTTGTATTGTCTGTTTCTTCAGAACCTTGTCAGCCAACCCAAATAACAGTTTCAGGATCATGTGATAACAACACAGTTCTCTTGAACTGGAATCACAGCAGAGGTGCATTGAGTTACACAGTGCTTATCACAAGCAACCTAGGATATGCGGACTCGTTCCAGACATCTGAATTGATGCTAACAGCGGAGCTTCTCTGCGGACAGAACTACACCTTCAAAACAGTGGGGGAAAATGATGTCTGTGACAGCATACCAAGCACTCCTGCCCATTTTACGACTGGTATGACTCAACACTCATAAAAGCTGTACTGAAAGGCCGAACTCGCAAGTGACAAAACTGCCATAGAAAAGGCTTCTGACATTTATTCCACATTTGAGCTGTGTCATTGGGTTGTGTATCAATCACTGCTTTTTTATTCTAGCCCCATGTGTGCCATACCACATTGAGACCTTTGCAGAGTGTGAGGTTAACCTGGGCGCAGTCAGCTGGGCTGGTAGTGATGGCGCAGATATTTACACCGCCATTGCCAGAGGGCATGATGGCCACACGCACATTTGCATAACAAACACAACTTTCTGTATCTGGGAGGATCTACATTGTGGGGAAATGTACGTTGTCCAGGTCGTTGCCAACGCACAAATCTGCAGCAGTAATCCCAGTAAAAGCACAATCATCAACATGGGTGAGTTGCTGATAAAAATTAAAGGTATAATTATATGAAGGACAACATTAAATGAAATGACTGTTTGGCTAACAAGATTGCTTGTATTGTTTGTAGCTCCATGCATCCCTCAGAAACTGGTGTCCTCTTTCGACTGTGACATGAAAGTGGGTTCCCTCACCTGGGAAGCAAATGAAAATGCTCAGATGTACCTGGTGTCTGCAGAATCTATCAGTGGTCACCGTTTGGAACTCTCCACCAATAACACAAGTGCACAGTTTTCCGAGTTCAACTGTGGTCAGCCGTACTATTTGACTGTGCAAGTTGTGGGACAAGTATGTAGGAGCCCCCCCAGCAATGCTTCAGTACTGCAGTCAGGTTAGGACCTTCTTACATGCACCCAAATACACGGTGCCAAAAAGTAGTATGCAACTCTTTTGCTTTCGAAAGGACAACACAGTCTTGGCTATTGGCATAACAATGTCACACTTGTTGAATGACTTGGATTATGTCATTCTATCTTTTTCCAGAGCCCTGCACTCCCACATCCATCCTTGGCTTTAATGACTGCATCTCCAATATTGCTACAGTATCCTGGGAGCCAGCTGATGGTGCAGAATACTACACAGCAACAGTGCAAGGCCCAGATGGGCCTTTAGGAACATGTATGTCCTGGTCGGCGAGCTGCGGCATGCCCAAACTGTCCTGCGGCGAAACGTACAATGTTAGCGTGATTGCCTCCAGTCGCCAATGTAACTCAACACCCAGTGCGCTGAGCACTATTAACACAGGTAATGCACACAAACCAACCACAACATAAATATTAGACACAAACCTCAGCACAGGTATTGTACTCTAAAGCCTCTTTCACACAGAGATTCCAGATCATTCAAAAAAATTATCATTCTGGAAACTGTTCTGGCATTGCATTTTTGAATCCGGGATCAGTTTTGTGTATAGCTCCATGCAGAAACTGGTCCTCTATCGACTGTTTCACCTGGGAAGCAAGTGAAAATGCTCAGATGTACCTGGTGTCTGCAGAATCCACATGGTCACCATGTGGAACTGTCCACAGATACAATTCGGCACATACCAGAAAATGTATCGGACCCATTTGCATTCTGCACAGAATGCTGTATTTTAAAGCGATATGGAGGAGATTAGAAGGAGAAACTGTTAGAGATTAGGAGGAAACTGCAGCTTTACCGAGCTCAACGGCTCTGGCCAAGCTTTGGTATAAACTAAACACTAATGATTATTTTAAAAAGGGGAAGGAGCTGTTCGATATGTTAACATTGAATAACTAAACGTTATTAAGGAACTTTAGCCTACTTATTAAACACCCTTCAGTGGGCCTTTAATATGCTTTTCAGTTGTGCTCCAAGTTGTGCTGTCAACAAATAAGGATTTTTCATATGCTCCTGGCTTTGGTGAATAAAGCTGACTCTCTCTCTCTTTTGCAGTGCCCTGTGTTCCTACAGGTGTGTCTGTGGTGCTGGACTGTGTCACTGCTGAGGCACATGTGTCTTGGAACGCGAGCACGGGGGCGCTGTACTACACAGCTTACGCCTGGAGCAGTACTTTCAATTTCATATCCTGTGATAGCGCTGGGCCTGTTACACATTGCAATCTTAGTGATCTCATCTGTGGAGATGATTACACTGTTCAGGTGATTGCTGTTGGGGATGAATGCTCCAGTTTGCCCAGTCAGACAGAACACTTCCCCACAGGTACAGTTATGTTTATCTAGTTTTGGTTTTGTTGCTCTAACGGAAAGAAATCCATTCTGTCTTTTGATTTTTTAAATATTATATTATTTCTCTGTTATTTTGTTTTCGGTAGTTCCCTGTGCTCCAAAAATTAATGCTACACACCTGGACTGCTACACTGACTCCATAATGCTGCAGTGGACTCCCATCAATGGGTCTATTTCCTACACTGCTAATGCCAAGACACCTGGAGGGCTGATCTCCACCTGCTCCAGCAGCTCCACTAACTGTGAACTGAGGGGACTAGCTTGTGGACAAACATTCAATGTTACCATGGTATCATATAATGGACATTGCTACAGCCAACCTGGCACACCCATGGCAGTTGCATCTGGTATGAAAGAGGAAATGAATTAGAATGCAACACATATATGTAGCAAAGTAGTAATCATTTTTCAAGAGTCAATCTCAGCGATGTCCATATGATTGACTTCTAGTATATTCAACAGGACACCAAACTTTATTTCATTATTTTTTAAACAAATTAAAAATCATTTCTTTTAACCCATAAACGCTTACCTTGGGTCTTTAGTGACCCGGGACGTCATTCACTAATCTACTCCTCATTCATTTCATTTTTTAAAGTTAGACATTAACCTTCTTAGTATCCCTCAATCAATTAATCATAAACAATATACCAAGAAAGAAATAATAATATTATGAAATAATGCCTTCCATTCCCATTCATTTTTTTTGTAAAAATTGTATAGGGTCGCTATCGACCTGAGGTGTGTAACAGTGCACACCAATAATTTAAACTTTGAATAGGTGCACTTCACCTTTATTCCTCAAGGTGACAATGTCTGACACACAATGATGAAGTAACATTTCACTCATAGTTACCGCAGGCAGAAAACAAAAGAATAGGAAGAATCATCAGCAAAACTTGAAATGGCTCAGTGATTTACTGCAGAGCAAGCACTGAATACTGTCAAATATTACTGTCACTGTCACGGATGGTGGATCTGCTGAAGAAGCTGTCAGTGATCTAAATATTGATGTTGAAGATGTAGAAAATGATAGTTTTGAGAATATGTTTGAGATGGTGAATATGAGGCAGATGCTGAATGTACTGGGAATGATGATGGTATAAAACATCTGCTCAAACTGAACCCTTCCAAGCTCCAAAAGGTCACAAAGTATGCTTTATGTCATTCTTCTGTAATTGTTACTCTAATACTAGGAGAGTTTTATATTGTCGGGACAGGTAGAGATCCATCCGTGTTAGATATAGATCCGGGTCCATAAAGACCCGAATATGTAATGATGATTGGCGAAACATTCATGCATTTAAGGGTTCAATTCCTCAACTGTTCTTTTTCAACTTAACATTTTCTTGAAAGTTTAGCTGTGACCTAATGAAATGCAAACAATTTTATTACTGATTTCTGTAATTTTGGGAAATTGCTTTTCACTTATCTCTTTCTGACTTTCTCTCTCTCTCTCTCTCTCTCTCTCTCTCTCTCTCTCTCTCTCTCTCTCTCTCTCTCTCTCTCTCTCTAGTACCCTGTCCACCTCTGCAAGTGGAGTCAAATTTGCTCTGCTCTTCAAACTCTGCCCGTGTCCAGTGGAATTCCGGTACAGGGGCAGAATCATATGAGGTTCAGGCCATTAGCACAGGTGGCCAGATGACAGGATGCGACACCACAAATACTTCCTGTGTTGTGCCTAACCTTGTATGCGGTTCCATTTACAACATCAGTGTGCTTGCCATTGGGCACCACTGTAATGTGTCCAAGAGTGCGATCACAACACTGCATTCAGGTAAGCGATCTCTAATAAAGCACACAATCTAGTTGAACTTTTTCCTTATGAGAATGACCCCAATTTCAAGTCCCATTTTGTCCCCAGTGCCATGCATTCCCAACCAGATTCAGGCAAACCTGAGCTGTCAGTCTGGTGTGGTTGATGTGTCCTGGAAGCCTAGCCAAGGAGCTTTCTCATACACCGCTGTCGCTCAGGGCAGCGGGGGCTTTGCGTCATCATGCAACAGCACCAGCACCACATGTGACTTCACTGATCTACTGTGTGGACTCACATACAGCATCAGTGTGACTGCCTCCGACCAGACGTGTACCAGCGCACAGAGTCATAGTGTAGACCTGGACACAGGTAAGACAACTGTACACACACAATTCATAGTTATATATAACTAAATGTTTCTTGTCCGTTCCTTTCATTATATTTATAATCTTCTTCTTTGCAATTGAACAGTTCCATGTAAGCCACAGGGAATCGTCACTCAAATGGAGTGTGGCAGCCACACGGGTGTAGTGTCATGGGAACATGGAGAGCACGTTGCCTCCTACCTGGTCTTTGCATCCAGTCCAGATGGGCACCAAACACACTGTAGCAGTCCCACCTCCAGCTGCAAATTAGACAGCCTGCATTGTGGCCAAACCTACAACCTAACAATCACTGCCCAGGACAGCCACTGTGACAGTCAAAATGCCTATTCAACATTACAATCAGGTTAGGAATTTTCCCATAATACACTACTCTTTCATCAACATGCAATCACAAAAATGGGAATAAAGAATATGACCATGTTTCCTGCACTGCTGTTCAATGGCTATTCAGCGGCCACTATCAGATCTACAGACAGTAGGGTTGTGTTCGAAATCCCCCCCTGAATTCAGACACTGAGTGCACCGGAAGGGCTGACACTTTTGCATAGTTTGTGCTTGCCGTTAAATAATCCTTTGAAATTTAGCGAACTGACCCATCTTGAACTCTGTCATGGAAACTAGCATGTATAAACGTTAATTAAACAATTTAATAATCAATTAAAAAGGTATTTATACCTGTATGATACTACGCTGTACCCACATTGGACAAGTGGTTTGGAAAATGGATTGATGGATGATTGAACTTCTGGTCAGAGGTGGGAATTCATCTGGCAAGACCCTCACAGTGCATTATGGGTCTTCTCTAACAGTTGAGTGCACATCGGTTGTACACTTGTTATTGCGGTGCGTTGTGGGATTGAATAAGTGTACTCAATAATGTCCACTATGGTTTTGGACACCACTACCAATTGCAGTCCCTTCAAATAGTGCCCTATTTTAGGATATAGGGGCGATTTCAAACACAGCCTAGCTTTTCTGATGTAATCGGCTGATGTCAGATGTCTGTCTTCGTTGAAATACCCAAATGAACTTCACTATGCATTAATGTCTCATCTTCCTCCCCTTCCTTAGTTCCATGTACACCTTCCAACGTGCAAGCATCTCTCGTTTGCCAGTCGAACTCTGCAGCTGTGACGTGGCAAAGTGCCAGTGGGGCGCTGTCCTACCAGGCTGAGGGCATCACTGTAGATGGCACCCATATGGCCTTCTGCAACAGCAGCTTGACTCACTGTAACCTGGAGCATCTGCTCTGCGGACAGACATATAATGTGTCTGTGCTGTCCAAGAATGCATGCAGTAGCAAAGAGAGTTTGTTCACACAAGTGCATACTGGTGAGTCGCACACTCAGACTGTTAAAATGCACACTTTATGTTGAAGGTGATGTGTGTGTGTGTGTGTGTGTGTGTGTGTTTTATAAGTAAACCATTTGAAGGTTGACTTTTTGAAGAGTGCCCTGTTGCTGGAGAGCCACAGTCCTGCAGAGTTTAGCACAACCTCAATCAAACACACCTGAACACAGCTAATAATTGTGTTTGGGGTTACTTGGACATTACAGGCAGGTGTGTCGGAGCAGGGTTGGAAGTGAATCCTGCAGGAAGTTCCCTCTCCAGGAGCAGGGTTTGAAACCCCTAGTGTAAACATTGTGGAACTTTCAAAGCAGCCACTTCAGACCACTTTAGCACCCCCATAGTAACATCCACTTAGCAATGCATCCTGGCAGCCTCCATCAAGAACAGATGTATGAAAAGTGTCTTTCTTTTTTAGCGCCCTGTCCTCCTCACGCCGTTGATGTGCAGGTAAACTGCTCTGCTGGCTTCATGACTGTCACATGGGCAGCCAATCCAGATGCAGAATCTTTCCATGTGAGAGCAGCGACCAGTGGAGGAGCTTTCCTGTCATGTGATTCCGCTAGCACCAGCTGTTCAATCGCTGGCTTGTCATGCGGACAGTCATATTCTATCACTGTGACATCTGTCAGGGGTGGCTGTGAGAGCCAGCCTAGCACTGCTGTCAATGTTACTTCAGGTAACTTTCACAACAACACAAAATTACCACAAAACCACAGGGTGCAGATATTAGAGATACGCGGTTATATCCACGGACACTGCGGATAATCCACAGGTCGGGCAGACCAAATAATACAAAATAACTTTCTGAATGAATTGCGGGTGGATGAGATAAATCATTAATGATGGAGATATTAACGTCTTTAAAGCATCATTTTTCATAAGGCTCTAATTTGCAGACTCTCATTAAGCTACGCAGTTGCGGGGTCACTTGTTTAAGCATCAATGGAGGCTAAACAGATCCTAGACATATTTCAAAAAGGAAAATTATAAACAAAAGTATGTTGTGCTGACAAATGTTTAGCTAGTATAGTTCACTTACACGAGAGTTATAGTAACTAAAAAAGAACTGTAGAGTGTACTTGATAATTTACTTTAGATTTACTCTTGACTTAGTATAGCTACCATTGTTGCAACCATTGTTGTGTTTTGATGCTGAATGTTGAAGTCTGTGAGTGACTCAAGCATGGTCAATTACAAGATATTGTCACAAATATAGAGGGATATCAACCCAATTAGTGTTTATGACGTAAATGTTGGCAATAAAATTGTAAACTATCATTATACATCATGAAGGGAAGCATTACATAGGTGCCTTTTTAAAAAGTGACCTAATTTCTGACTAAGTCATTAACTATAGTTAATTATTCAGTCAGAAGCTAGGTCAACTTTTAAAAGCAACCTATTTATAACTTCTCTTCCTTTGAAACCAAATAACAGTGATTGCTTGTTGCATCGCTGCATCAATAGGAAGAGAATTATAATAATATGAATGTTCCAAGTCCCCAACCAATGGGAACACTGATCACCATAATGGCGAGGGCATTTTTGCTTGGCAAAATGGCACTCAAACCAATCAATTAATCTTAACTTGGGTTTTCTGAGCAAACAAGGGATAGTATGTGAATAGTACAGATTACTAGATTTTTATAATTAAGTTAAGACATTAAGTAAAGTTAACTAAAACGTGTTGTGTACGGCTGTTTGTACAACAATAAACTGATAAATTAGCCTATATCCAGCCTTTGCCTTTGAAGTTACAGTGACGGAAACAGTGACATTCTAATTTAAGTTTGAAGGGAGTAAATCCTGTGTTTAGGCTATTAAGAATACGTAAACTTGCCAAAGAAGATCTTTTTCTTTAAATAAATGTTTATGTCAAAGCAGCCTACTTCGGTGTATCAGGCCAATGTTACCATAATCACTCTTAACACTCAGAATTAGAACAATCGCAATATGATGATCGGGTGCATATTTCTAAATCAGAGAAAATCATGGGTTCAGGTGGATGGCAGATTTATTTTAAACAGCGGATTCGGTTAGAGCTGATCTGCACTTCTCTAGCAGATATATTTAAAAAATATTAAACGATTTAATGACAGCACACAGTGGACACAGTTATCAACTGATGTTACGAGGCCAAATACCAACTGATAAATTCCTCTACGGAGCCCCTACAGGGACATGGTGGTGGAAAAAAAGATGAGATCAGAGGAAAATATATACAGTATGTCAATGCGTTTGCGTTCTCTCGCAAAAGTTTCTCAGGGGAACGCAAAACTTTTATGAGAGAACGCAATAGCATATCTTTTTCCACCACCATGTCCCTACAGGGGCTCCGCATGTATTGTACCATTAGTACTGTATTGTACCATTTTCATCGTGGGCGGAAGTGGCTCAGTGGTTCATGTAGGTTGTCTAAAAACCGGAAGGTTGGTGGTTCGATCCCTGGTTCCACCTGACCAAGTGCCGAGGTGTCCATGAGCAAGACACCTAACCCCAGCTGCTCCTGATGAGCTGGATGGCGCCTTGCATGGCTGACACCGCCATTGGTGTATGAATGAGTGTATGAATGGGTGAATGTGAGGCAAATGTAAAAGCGCTTTGGATGGCCATAGGTCTGTTGAAAGCGCTATACAAATGCAGTCCATTTACCATATGTACTGTATTGTCACAGACAAAAAAATTTACTGCCAAGGATGTCTCTGTGGAATGGCTGATCCTAGTAATAAGCTAACAGATTGTATTTGGGTGTTTTTAGCTCCTTGTGTTCCGCAAGGAGAGGTAGGAATCCTGGACTGCGTTACCAACTCAGCCTGGGTGACGTGGGTACAAGCAATGGGCGCAGAGTCTTACTCTGTACTGGCAGTGGAAAGGGGCGGCGCTAACTCCAGCTGCTCAGCTACAGATCTGCACTGCAATGTTCCCGACCTGCTGTGTGGAGCCACGTACACCTTCCACATCACTGCTGTGAATTCATTCTGCCAGAGTGCACCCGGCAACGCCTTCCAGATTCAGACAGGTGCAAACACACTCAAACATCCTAGTCTGTCAACTCCCAGAGCTTTCAAGCTACATCCACCAACTGTTCAAGTTTGTGTTGTCTGTCTGTCAGTCGATGATCTCTGTCATTTCTGTCTGCAGCTCCATGTGCCCTCGCCTCCATCACTGCACATACGGACTGTTACAGCAGCCATATAACAGTCAGCTGGCAGGTGAATGAAGGACCCTCCTTCTATGTGGCCACAGCTGAAGGTCAAGACCAAAGCATTTTGATGTGCAACAGCACAAGCACGTCCTGTGACCTCGTCGGAGCGAAGTGTGGAATGCAGTACACCATTATAATCTCCGCGTCCTCAGACAAATGCAGCAGCTTGCGGAGTCCTCCTTTTAAGATGAACACAGGTACACAACTTGTCGCATGAAGACGCATTGCATATGTGTGAGATTTGAGAGCTACATTAAATCTGCATAATTCACCGCCACTTCCTCTCTATTTAATTCTCTTACAGCACCGTGTGTTCCTCAGAATGTAACAATGAATCCAGTGTGTGACTCAAACGGCATGATGGCCTTGTGGTCGCCCTCTCTGGTTGCCGAGTCATACTTGCTCACGGCCAGCGGTGGAGACGGAGATGTGCAAACCTGCAGAAGCACCACTAACAACTGCACCCTGCATCACTTGCACTGTGGACAGATTTACGACGTTAGCATAACTGCTTCGGCTGGAAATTGCACCAGCTTGGCTAGTCAGCAGGTCACCTTCCATACTGGTGAGTCCACGCATTGGCTTCAAATTTAAAGCCTTCAATTTTGGGGTGAAATCTGTGACATGCTGTATTCTTTCTGGTCTACATAGTGCCCTGTGAGCCACAGAACATGAGTGTAGAAGTGCAGTGTGACACCAGGACTGCCACACTCTCCTGGGTGGAGAGCCAAGGTTCGCTGAAGTACTCCACATGGGCTCAAACCATGGATGGGAGCACACTTCACTGCGACACCACAGGCACTTCATGCAGCATCAGTGGACTGACTTGTGGGTCATTGTATAACTTCACAGCACAGGCTTCAGATGGAACCTGTAACAGCTCCATCACTGTGCCAATCGAGAGAGGAGCAGGTACACAACCAGATATGTCTGAGAATTAGGGGTGGGCGAGCTGACAATTTTATATCGTGATCGATCTTGAAGACGTCCACGTTCTACTTTTCAAGCGACTCGTAGAGATCGGGATCTTTTATGTCCTCGTAATAATGTTAAAACACAGCAATGACTGCCTATTAGATTGCTGTGCTGACCGTCCAAATTATATCTTGTGTCTCGATCATGTGTCTTTCATGGGTTTTGAGTTTTGTTTTTAAATTTTGTCTTCCGGTGATTATGAAAGCATGGTAATCAAGATAAAATTATTATTGTGCCACATGCCGTTCCTATCCTTTAAAGCGGTGTGCTTTCGCCTCTCCTTAAAAATCTAAAGTTCACGTCCAAATCAGTCAAATCATAAAGTTATTAAAAGCGCATTAAACTGTGAAAGAGACACACAGGCTTTCTGTGTGAGCGCTGAGAGACGGAGGAACACGGACGGGCAAAGTAGGCTATAAAGCAAAAAATGCTTTTCTTACTTCTGTCCCAAGATGTCTGCCCACTTATGTCATTTTACTTATCTAGTAATGGTTTTTAGATATTTAGACTGGAAAAAAGACAAAAATACTAAATAAGAAAAGCATTTTTTGCAGTGGGTTTCAGGTAAAATATACACACAAACAGCTGTGTCTTAAGTGAATTAAGCGTTGGGAAAGAAATCGGATGTGTCATAAGATCCATGCCTTCGGTCTTAAAGCCTAATGCAACTGTCTGTGTCATTAATGTCAACAAAATCACTCACCGCTCTTGACTGAATAACTTCCGTAGTTTTAATAAGAAACAATGTATATTTAATTAATTCAATGAAGACTATGCAGTTTTTTAAAGTTTAATAACTTGTTTTGTTTGACAACTGATTGTTAAATGCAATACTGTGTTTCAGCAATAGGCCAATAAGCTTGTTCCAGTCTATATATTCTCGATAGTACATCTAAAATTGGGAAGATTGCTATTCAGATCATGGATCGTGATTGTTTGTTATAAGATCATGATATCACATTTTTGGGATCGCCCATCCCTACTGAGAATATTACTATCTATTTATCTAAAGAATATATAAAACAAAATAACTATGATGTGTTTTAGTATGGTATCAACTGGATTTTTTAATTTAATTTAATTTGTTATAATTCACATATTTCAAAGTAGCGATAATTGGTGTAATCAGTGTATAGAATTTATATAATATATCATTTTCTAACATTAATTTTGTTGCATGCTTTTTTCAGTATTAGTTATTTTAGTACTTCAAGTTAAATTGCCAACATTTCTAATTTTAGTTTTTCATCTAATATTTATATTTCATTTTTATTCAATTTTAATCGTTTTACTTTTAGTTAACAATAACAACGCTGTTATTAACTGACCCTCTTGAACTCTCCTGCAGTCCCATGTCCTCCTGGCTCCGTGAGGGTGAGAACCCATCGGATGGGCAGTGACACTCTAATCAGGGTCTACTGGACTTTTGTGGACTGTTCTAAAATCACGCAATACCTGGCGCGAGTGACCGGCCATGTCCAAGACAACCCACAATCCAAAATGGACGTGTCATCCTATTGGACAAATGGCAGCTACTTTGAATTCCCTGTGCCCTGTAGCACACCTTACAATGTGACAGTCCTTGCACAAAACCCAGCTGGGATCAGCAAACCATCTCAGATGGTTACTAATGTCACAGGTACCAGACGACAAGTCAAATTTGTTCTATACATTTGCAGATTGATTTCAGAAGAATAATACAGTGTCAAGCCAAGATACTAAAGAGTGTTTCTGAAACATATAAAAACAGACCTGCACTGTCAAAGAACATGCAGCATTTCAAGATAACTACTTGTAGAGAATATTCTCGAACCTGATCTATTGCTCTGTTTTCTCCTTCAGTGCCCTGTCCGCCGATGAACGTCACCTTCACGGGTGATAATTCCTCCGCCACAGTGGCCTGGGTGTCATCAGTTCTTACCACAGAATACAGGGTGTACCAGCTGCGCTCTGACGGCCCGAGGCTTGTCTGTGCCACCTCAAGCCTCAGCTGTCAGGTCTCTGGCCTGCTGGCCTCTAATGTTGCTGTGACCGCCTGGAACATTGCCGGAGAGAGTCTTGCCTCTAGAGTTACTGGTAAGAAGAAAGAAGGACGTGTGGTTCATAACTAAGTCCAGACATAATCATACTTTTTTGCACTGATTTCGGAAGCAGCACCGATGTAACAGTTAACACACATAACCTTTAGATAACACACAGATTATATCCATGTGCAAATTGAGTATTCAGACAGACCATGGTATAATTATTTTTAATGAACAGAGAAAAATCTTAACTACACTGTAAAAAAAAAAAAGAATTAATTAAAAAACTGTCAAATGACTGGCAGCAGCGGATGCCAAACAAAAACCATAAAATTTAAGTAAAATATATCAAATTAAACAAGGAAAAGTTTGTAAAATAACAGTGATTTCTCTAAAACTTTTAATGTAAATTTCTGTAAAATTATTGTTTTTGCACTTTACTTTAATTTAAATTTTTTTGTTTGGCAGCCGCAGCTGCCAGTCATTTGACCATTTTCTTTTTACGATAAAATGTTTGACTTTTTCAGTTTAAATATAAACCTAATAAGATTTACTTTAAAATGACAAAGAATAAATGTAACATTGTTAGTAGGACATAAATATTTAATATAATGAGCTACATATTTAATTACAGATTATTTCTTGCACTGATTATTTGTATGTAATATATGAAAATAAATAATGAGAAAAATGAGAATTACTGTAATTTGTCATTAATATAATCCAGAATATAATCCTTAAAATAACAGTAAAATTGTTAATTTACAGATATTTATATTTGTAATTTTACATAGTTTTAAACATAATTAAAAAAAAAAAACTGTAAAAAAATTAGTTATTTTCCGTAAAATTAAGATTTTTTTTTTTTTTTTTTTACAGTGGAAGTTGATTTAGACAAGTTATTTAAACCATACATAGTATTTTAAGTAATTGCATATTTGGCAGGTAGCTACATCTTTATTTAATCTTGCATGTGCAAAATGAAATGAAATATTAACACAAATCTTTTACAGGTCAAACCGTGAACCGTCGGAAGAGAAATCTGAAATATGCGAGGTTGAATGCAGCACTGAGTCCTGGTGAGATGAACTGCAGACACGTTCACAGCTTACAGCACAATAATTAAGAGCAGTTTGGATACACAGAGCACTGTATACAAATTATTATATATGGTAACACTTTATTTTACAGTGTCTGTGTTACATGTAGGCTACTTTGTAGTACATTTTACATATACTATAGTAATAACAGTAAATTAAATTCCATGAAACTAACCCTAAACTAAACCCTATTCCTACATGTTTTACATGTTGTTAATTAATATTACTTAGTACTTAAATGTATAATTACACTGTAACAAGGACACCTTAAAATAAAGTGTCACCAAATATATATAATACTTTAAACATTCTTTAAGGATAATTGATTTTCATAAAGTTTAAGGTGGGTGACTCTCACAAAAACATATGGTAAAAAAATATATATATATAAATATATATATATATTTTGCATAAAGAAAATGTCGGTAACACGTTCTATATCCATGCTTATAATGAATTATAGCCCCATTTATACTTGTTTTTAAGTAAGCATTACTATTCTATAAATATATTTATAAAGACTCATTAAGACCTATACTGCATTATAAGCACAGTTATAGTTCTTTTTTAAAGTATAATTTCAAACAGCTATAAGCAATACACTGAATATGGAGGAGATATAGATTTTGAAACATTAACATTAAATAGCCATTAAATACATAATTGATAACAAACAAGTGTATTTTTCATTTTTGGGTGAACTATCCATTTAAAGCCCTCAATGATGTATTTATAGAGGTTAGTAAATGTATTATTACAATATATATATATATATATATATATATATATATATATATATCAATAAGTATTTATAAGAACACAACACGCTATTAATAACAATATATATTTGACAGAAATAAATCTGAATTACTAAAAAGTAATTGTAACTATAATATAATAACATTATAGCAATCCAGGCTGCATCTTTATAAATACATTCATGTGACTGACTAATTAATAAATCATAATTATAAATCAGTGTATATTGGATTATGAGTATAAATGGAGCTATAATTCGTTATAAGCATGGACTTCACAGAAAGTGTCACCTAAATGTCTATTTTAGAACCATTAATATTATTTTTTTTCATGACAATTAAGCACATTTTTTTCCTGAAAATGTTCATAACTGTAATGAGTGTACTGTATATAATGAACTGTATATAGCAAACGAAGTCAAATGTTTAATCAATGCTGTTGCCTCTACAGACCAGCTGTCCGTCCCTGAGGTGAAGGTTGCTCAGGTGACAGGACAGTCACTGCAGGTCGAGTGGTCTCAGGTGACAGGGGCGGATTCCTACACTCTGATCCTAACAGAGGACGCCCTGTCTCTGCCTGCGAAGGGGGTCCTGTCCGTGCACACGACTGAGATCGCAACAGTTACTGACCTAAAACCTGCAACGCGTTACTGTGTCATCGTGTCTGCCAAACATGACAGCATCCAGAGCGCCTATTCCCAGCCTGTGTGTGTCACCACTGAGTAAACTGGCTTCCTGCCGGGTGGACTGTACAGGGATGTAGATACAAAACCAACAGAAGCGGCGTTCGGTTCTCTGAACAAGCATCTCTTTCTTATGTTCCAAGACAACTAAATCAGAAAATCAAAACTAATATAATTTAAAATCCTTGACTGATTATGTCTCCTTAACTAATCCTTTCTAATGAACCCAATCATAATAAAACAAATTACTGAATATCTGTGATGTAATATCTAATATGTAATCATATCTGTTGATTGAAAAGCAAAGACAGGGTCACTTGAAATGAAGAGTAGATGTGAAGAATACATTGATTGACCATAGAAACTTTTGTAACTCTTAGTTTTTAAAGAAAGTTTGTATTTATCATAAAAAGTAATTTTCTGTAACCAGATCATAAAATGATTCAATCTTTATGTAGTTAGATCAAATAAATGGTTCATTTAGCAAGCATTATTTTAAACTGTACATTGTATTTTCTATCTGATGTATACAACTTCCATATCTTTAAAAAAATTAAAGTCTGTGAATGAAAACTTCAAACTTTTTGGTTCAAATGAAGAGCCAAGAAATGTACTTGCATCTTCATCTTTTCTTATAACCCCCCATTATAAAGCAACATGCTTAATTTCCCCCCTCTAAAATCATGTTGCGTGATTGTTGCGTGATTTGAAATCAAGATATTTTTCTTTGACCTTACAAAGCCATAGGAGTGCACAGGATTGTGATACATTTGAAATTAACAACAACAACAAAAGTTCATTTTAAAATACATCAGAACATTTATTTTGATCTTATGATAAAAAAAATATTATAAATAATTATATGTGGGGAAAAAACACACAAACGCATGATGTAACCATCTTTAGTTGGTCATGACCAAAAATGCATCACAGCTTTTCCCCAGCAAAAATAATCTGAGCAGCCAGAGGAACGGCAGTGTTGCCACAACTAAATTGGGACACTTTTGTCACAGTGTTTGCTAGCCTATATGCTTTTGCCCAATATCAGCAATATTTAGTGAGTTGTTGGTTTAAGGCTAGAATACACCACACAGTCTTTCCCAACCCTGTTCCTGGAGGCACACCAACAGTACACATTTTGGATGTCTCCCTCTGACCCATATATTTCTGGTCTTGGAGCAGATATCGTCTTATTATAGGGAAATGAGAGGATCTGCATCTCTTACCATTGGAAAAAGCATAATGGCTAGTTTATGTTAATCAGTTCCTTGTGGATTAGCACATTGGTCTTGTGAATAATGTTGAATGTTGTTACATTGCAAGTAAAGGTACAGAAGGACTGCAATGTTTATGGAACGTGCTTCACTGCAGAAAAAAAATAAATAAAGAGGGTGAATATCTCTATTAGCTGCAAACTACTAGTCAGAGGTGGACCTGGGCCATGAAGCAATGGCAGACCTGGGTAGTGGAGTAGTGGCGGACCTGGGCCATGAAGCAATGGCAGACCTGGGCAGTGGAGTAGTAACAGACCTGGGCACATGAAGCAAAGGCACACCTGGGCAGTGGAGTAGTGGTGGACCTGGGCCATGAAGCACTGGAAGACCTGGGAAGTGGAGTAGTAACAGACCTGGGCCATGAAGCAATGGCACACCTGGGCAGTGGAGTAGTGGTGGACCTGGGCCATGAAGCACTGGAAGACCTGGGAAGTGGAGTAGTAACAGACCTGGGCCATGAAGCAATGGCACACCTGGGCAGTGGAGTAGTGGTGGACCTGGGCCATGAAGCAATGGCAGACCTGGGAAGTGGAGTAGTGGTGGACCTGGGCCATGAAGCACTGGAAGACCTGGGAAGTGGAGTAGTAACAGACCTGGACCATGAAGCAATGGCACACCTGGGCAGTGGAGTAGTGGTGGACCTGGGCCATGAAGCACTGGAAGACCTGGGAAGTGGAGTAGTAACAGACCTGGGCCATGAAGCAATGGCACACCTGGGCAGTGGAGTAGTGGTGGACCTGGGCCATGAAGCACTGGAAGACCTGGGTCATGGAGCAGAGGGCAGTGGTGGACCTGGGCCATGAAGCAATGGCTGACCTGGGCAGTGGAGTAGTGGTGGACCTGGGCCATGAAGCAATGGCACACCTGGGCAGCGGAGTAGTGGTGGACCTGGGCCATGAAGCAATGGCACACCTGGGCAGTGGAGTAGTGGTGGACCTGGGCCATGAAGCACTGGAAGACCTGGGTCATGGAGCAGAGGGCAGTGGTGGACCTGGGCCATGAAGCAATGGCTGACCTGGGCAGTGGAGTAGTGGTGGACCTGGGCCATGAAGCAATGGCACACCTGGGCAGCGGAGTAGTGGTGGACCTGGGCCATGAAGCAATGGCACACCTGGGCAGTGGAGTAGTGGTGGACCTGGGCCATGAAGCACTGGAAGACCTGGGTCATGGAGCAGAGGGCAGTGGTGGACCTGGGCCATGAAGCAATGGCAGACCTGGGCAGTGGAGTAGTGGTGGACCTGGGCCATGAAGCACTGGAAGACCTGGGAAGTGGAGCAGAAGGCAGTGGTGGACCTAGGCCACAAAGCAATGGCAGACCTGGGCAGTGGAGTAGTGGTGGACCTGGGCCATGAAGCACTGGAAGACCTGGGAAGTGGAGCAGAGGGCAGTGGTGGACCTAGGCCACAAAGCAATGGCAGACCTGGGCAGTGGAGTAGTGGTGGACCTGGGCCATGAAGCAATGGCTGACCTGGGCAGTGGAGTAGTGGTGGACCTGGGCCATGAAGCAATGGCACACCTGGGCAGCGGAGTAGTGGTGGACCTGGGCCATGAAGCAATGGCACACCTGGGCAGTGGAGTAGTGGTGGACCTGGGCCATGAAGCACTGGAAGACCTGGGTCATGGAGCAGAGGGCAGTGGTGGACCTAGGCCACAAAGCAATGGCAGACCTGGGCAGTGGAGTAGTGGTGGACCTGGGCCATGAAGCACTGGAAGACCTGGGAAGTGGAGCAGAGGGCAGTGGTGGACCTAGGCCACAAAGCAATGGCAGACCTGGGCAGTGGAGTAGTGGTGGACCTGGGCCATGAAGCCCAGACTTGGCCTTGGGCACACATCTCTAAATTATTCCCTATATAGAATGGGCAAACTACTAGTCAGAGGTGTACTACTAGTTGTACTACTTATGAAAATAAAAGGGTATACAATATATATTTGGAAGAATTAAGAGAAATAGGCATAGGAAATCTTACAACCCAAATCAGAAAAAGTTGGGACAGTATGGAAAACGCAAAAAAAAAAAAAAAAACGAAGAAGTGATTTCTAAATTTAATTTGACTTGTATTTCATTGCAGACAATATGAACTCAAAATATTTCATGTTTTGTCTGGTCAACTTCATGTCATTTGTAAATATGCATCCTTTCCTGTCATTCAGACCTGCAACACATTTAAAAAAAAAGTTGGGACAGTAAAGCATTTACCACTTTGCATTCCTTTTCACAACACTTAAAAGATGTTTAGGGACTGAAGACAACAAGTGATGAAGTGTTTCAGGTGTAATTTTGTCCCATTCTTCCTGCAAACAAGTCTTAAGGTGGGCAACAGTACGGGGTCTTCGTTGTCGCATTTTGTGCTTCAAAATGCACCACACATTCTCTATTGGAGACAGGTTGGGACTGCAGGCAGGCCAGTCAAGTACCCGTACCCTCTTCCTCCGCAGCCAGGACTTATGTAATGTGTGCAGAATGTGGTTTTGCATTGTCTTGTTGAAATATGCATGGACGTCCCTGGAAAATATGTCTTCTTGAAGGCAGCATATTATGCTCCAAAATCTCTATGTACTTTTCAGCATTAATGGTGCCTTCACAGAAGTGCAAGTTACCTTTGCCAAGGGCACTGACACAACCCCATACCATGACAGACCCTGGCTTTTGGACTTGTTGCTGGTAACAGTCTGGATTATCCTTTTCTTCTTTGATCCGGAGCACACGGCGTCCATTCCTCCCAAAAAAAACCTGAAATACTGATTCATCTGACCACTGTACACGTTTCCACTGTGTGATGGTCCATCCCAGATGCTTCCGAGCCCAGAGAAGTCGACGGCGCTTCTGGACACTGTTAACATAGGGCTTCCTTTTGGCACAGTACAGTTTTAAATGGCATTTGTGGATGTAACTACGTATTGTGGTACTTGACAAAGGTTTGCCAAAGTAGTCCTGAGCCCATGTGGTGATATCGCTTATAGATGAATGACGATTCTTGATGCAGTGCCGCCTGAGGGATCGGAGATCACGGTTGTTCAGCTTAGGCTTGCGCCCTTGTCCTTTACGCACTGAAATTCCTCCAGATTCCTTGAATCTTTTAATTATGTTATGCAATGTTGAATGTGAAATATCCAAATCTCTTCCTATCTTTCTTTGAGGAACATTGTTTTTAAACATTTCAATAATTTTCTCCCGTATTTGTTGGCAAACTGGCGATCCTTGGCCCATCTTTGCTCCTAAAGAATTAGACCTTTCTTGGATGCTGCTTTTGTACCAAATCATAATTACAATCACCTGTTGACATCACCTGTTTCAAATCACATCATTATTTAACTATTGTACCTCATTACTAGCCCTAAATTGCTCCTGTCCCAACTTTTTTTGAAATGTGTTGCAGGTCTGAATGACAGGAAAGGATGCATATTTACAAATGACATGAAGTTGACCAGACAAAACATGAAATATTTTGTGTTCATATTGTCTGCAATGAAATACAAGTAAATTTAGAAACACTTCTTTTTTTTTTTTTTGCGTTTTCCATACTGTCCCAACTTTTTCTGATTTGGGGTTGTATAATTAAAGCACGGCTGCATAATGGATTGAATCATCATAGAATATACAATGCATTAATGAGATACTTGAGAAACGTAGGTCTGTTTTCTTTCTCTTTTTTTCCCCTTCCCCTTCCATCAATGATCCACACTCCAGCCCAGTAGACAGTGGGAATGCATATCATTTGTTTGCCAACTGCCATAAGAAGAAGAACTGCGCATCACACACTAAATGACTGAGAATCACACACGACCATCAAGTCATTCTTAACACGACAAACTCACGCAGAAACATGTAGCTCATTGCTGCAAGTGAAAACAATATGTATTCTAAAACAGACTCAGATATCAAAATCCCATCCCATCATATGCGATTTTTTGCAAAAATCTGTCAAATCCGACTGCCCAAAATGCAGTCTGGCTCAGACTTTTGGCAGCGTCTAATCCTTAAAGGGGTGGTTGATCAGCTTTTTTTGAAGGCTTATCAAATTCTGTTTATCGGGTGCACTGTAGCATGGGTTCATGCTTAGTTAAAAAAAAAAAAAAAAACATTATTTTTCACATATTTTACCTTTATTCTACACCGCTGTGTCCCTTCTGGTAAAAACGGCCAGATAGCTTCCTGGTTCTATGAAGCCCCTCCCTCAGAAATACACAATGGGCTCAGATTGGTTAGCTGGCCCAGTGAGTTTTCACATTGTCCGGAAACGTCACGCCCCTTACCATTACGGGTAGTTGCATATGCTCAGGTGTACTGTAATAAACAATGGCGTCAATTTTGCCTTATCAATTTGAGCCCGAATCACACCCAGAGAATTTTAGAGAAGAGGATCGAGCAGAACCTGTGCAAGAACAGCTGTCACAGGACGTTTCAGAATGGGATGTTTTTTTATTTGTAGTTGTCTAATACTTTTAGATACACTGTTATTTGTAGGTACTTGAAGGGATTATTGGATTACAGACTGTATCTATAGTGATCGCTACTGACTGTAGGGCACCGTTAGTTTTGTCTTTATAGAACGAGTGTAGCCAAATATCTGTCCCCAAAACTATGAGACCATTACGAAGACTAATCATGGATTTATTACACCCATGTTTAGCGTGCCTGCATTTACACTGATCACTTAAATGCCAACAAACACCAACAATCGAAGTTCGCTAGTGGGATTAAAAAGAAGTGTGTAGGTGTTTGTTGAATAAATTTGAATTAGCAATTAGGTAACTGGCTAGCGGAGCCCAACAGCACGTTTCCCTTTGTTTTTGTCCTTACTACAGCATAAAATAACGATAGAAACTATTCATGGAAAACACATCAACAAAGAAAGAATATAACATATTTACAGGTTGTGGCCCATAAACAACAGCTTCTTCTTTTAAAGTGGGAACTGTTGTGTCAAATGTGCAGCACAGAGAGCTATATAGGCTATGGATTATAATGTTCAGGAAGGTTCAGCGTTTCGACAGCATGGCCTTTTGCTGCGTTCCAGGCAGGTTTTTGAGCCCATAAGTTATGACTTCAAACCACGACTCACGACTTTGTAGCGTTCCAGACAAAGTCACGCCAAACTGCCTGAGCGGTAGCTAGATGTAAACAAAGAATGGCGAACCGTACGAGGCTTATGCTCATTTACAATAATTTCTATCGCCAAAGGTGCATACTTGCTTATTTGAGGGAAATGGAGGAGAAAAAATGGCCCATAAGGCAAAAGAAACTGTTACACCTCTTATTTTATGTTATTTGTATTTGGAAATGTATTTGGTATTCATTTATTCTTGCACTCAATGGCCTGAAAACTAGCTAACACTGGAAAAGCTGCATTTGCGGATAAATAACGTTAGAGCAATACCTAATATTTGGTTTTTAATGTACAACTTTCATAAATACCGCGTCCATAGGGGCTGCCATTGTTGCTTTGCGTCAGATGTCAGAGCTCGTAACTGGGAGTACATCGATCTAGTACGAGTTCACAGGTTGGAATGTCACGGGTGTTACTGCCGTTCCAGTCCACTTTCACGGGTAGAAGGTTGGAAAAACACGGGTTACGGGTTGCCTGGTACGCGGCATTTGTAGCATGTTCATGGGGGCGGGGTTTTTGTAAATTTTAGGGTTAGTGATGTCACTAACCCATGAGAAACTTGTTGTAGTCCCTCCCAGCCGTTTGTTGTATTTCTTAAAAAGTGATTTCTTTAAAAGAAAATATCTCCCTTTGAACTTTAACTTGTAACACAAAACTCGTAACTTTGCAGATGTTGTTTATGCTCGAACAGCAACATGACACACTAACTAAAGTTAAAAAGTGACATCATAATCAACCACCCCTTTAAGCCACTGTAAATCGGGGCAAAAGTTGTGTACAGGGGTCTCAAGTGTCACGCATTGAGCGTGACAGTCACTCATTTCGGTCTTTTGTCACACACTACCGCCACAAATTGTATTTCTCACGCAGAAAAAAATATTTATCATATATTTAATATGCCACAGTACCCAAAATGTATCTGGCCGCGCCACTCTCTCTATGGAATCGGGCAGGAATCAAGCGCGTATCCCCTGGAGTTTTTAGTCGAGCCTGCCAGTTTATCAGCCAATCAAAAAAAGAAAGAGGCTACACAATAGCCAATCAGACAATAGCACTATTAACGCTACAACCAATGAAAAAAACCATCCTCGTTTGAAACCACTGGAGCTCCGAGCATCACTTTGAGCACATAAGTCATGATCTCCTGTTTTAATGTTACAACAAATTCACAACTTGTTTGACACAAACAATGACAACTGTTAGAGAATGTTTTCCAGATAATCAGCATCAGCACCTGCTGCCCACTACTGGTGGTTTAGTTCTTTCCAACAATCTTTCCAACATTTCTTATTTGTATTGAAAAATATTTAAAACAATCTCATAACATTTTTCATAACAAATTTAAGAATATAAAATGAAAGCTGAAGCATAGCCTATATTTAATAATATTATGAAAAAAATGCCCTTTATAAAAGGTAAAAATATCACAAATATGCCGATTTAAATATGTCAAAGCTGATTGAACACTGGTGAGAATATTGCTTCAGAATAAATTATATTTACAAAAAAAAAAAAAAAACTAATGTTTTACTCGGACAGTGAATGACAGATTTACTTGTCCGAAGGACAAGCACGTGAACCAGCTTAATGTCGAGCCCTGACAGTAAGTCATCTCATATTTGCTGGGGAATACATGTGTCCATGCAGCTGGTAGGTTAGCTAACAGTTTGACCAGAGTAAGTGAATTTCAGCAGCTATTCTGACACTTGTTTAGTTCTGATTCAGAAGGAAAGAAAAAGGAAAGAAAAGGAAAGAAAAAACGAAATATTCAAAATTATTATGAAATATTAATTTGCCATTTACCTACTCTCTGACATCTTTGAAATAGACAAATGCAATAATAGCCTATGCATTGTCTGGATAAAATATAATGAAATAGCCTAGGCCAAAGGTTTACTCTCTCCATCTCTCTCTCTCTCTCTCTCTCTCTCTCTCTCTCTCTCTCTCTCTCTCTCTCTCTCACACACACACGCGCACACTAAGAAATGCTGAATTATATATGTTTTTATTTGTGCGAATTGTCATTTTTCAGATCAGAACCCCGTCCCCACCCAAACCCCCGCCGCCACCAAAATCTCACTCTGAACTCAGTTCAAAACTTGAGAGCCCTGTGCATAGTTGAACTCCTTCTTCACTCATGGCAAATATGGCCCTGTCGTTCAGTCTCAGTTGTTCATACTTGTTCAGTAGGCTCATTTAAATGTCATTGATCGTTTAGCTAAGTTTCAAAGTTTGCCAAAAAAAGCCTGACTAACATAAAGCAGCTGCTGGTTATAGGAGCAATTGTGTGTGTGGATTATTTTCACCAACAGATGGCGCTGTGAGTTATGCTCTACTTGGTTGGTTGCTGTAAAAGTAATACTGTTTGGATTTGCTTTATAACAGGGCCTCAACACAGTGTGGGATTGTTTTGTACAATTTTAAACATCCCCAAATTAAGTTCCGCAGTCACAACACAGTAATGTTTTAACTATATATATAAGTGCAGGATAGTAGCCTAAGAGTCATTTTCAAGCACAAATGTAACAAAACATTTGAAGTTTTAAAAAATAATAATATCTGTATTATAAACAACTTGTGAAAATATAAATATTAAACACAATTATAAAATGTTAAAATATTTGTTAAATAGTTGCATTAATTATAGGCTACCATATTTATGTAACTTTATTTTTGTAATGTGTTTCTCTAAAGTCATAATTTTGTTATAATATTGTTTTGAACTGCTTGTTATAATTTACAATGATGACTATTATTATTATTATTATTATTAATTTTTTTTTTTGGTGCAGGTGTGTTAAATTGTACAAAAACCAGACCAAAAATCCTAATAATCAGAAGAAATCATATAATAATTATTAATGTTAATAATAATAATAATAATATAGGGATTTATTTATTTTATTTCAAGGCCGTTTCAAGTCCAAAACACCTAATAACTTGCGTCATTTAAACATCTATTTTTTTAGTTATACTTTGACTACTAGAAATAAAAAATAAAAAACCGAAACATTTTACAAGTAGTCCTAATTGTTAAAGATACGGTAGCCTATATGTGCAAATGTATAAATGCTGAATTCATTTGTAAAGTATATCTGGTTTTACATTGTGTAGGGGAAGTTATACAGAGGGGGGAAATATGGCAAAATTAATTTGATAAATTAGTTAAAGGTAATTAAAGAGACACAATACAAATTCAAAGCTATTATAATCTACATAAGCATTGTTTTTCTCCAGTTTATAGGCCTACTACACAAATGCCAAAATTCATTCAACCGAATATCATTGTTCAATCTAAAAATCTTTCATATCAACCCCCCAATATTATATACACAATGATTAAAAAAAATAATAATCAACAAAAAAAAAATCACATTTTCAGTGGCCTGCAAGTTACACCCGGCCAAAATAAACCCCGACGTCATGACGCCCGGCTTTTTGCGTCATGGCGTCATCGACGCGCGTCCCAGCCGGGTTGAGTATTTTTGGACAGGACAAACGGTGATGATTGTGTACAATATCATACAGCAGTGTACTAAAGTGTCCCGTTTCACCGTAAAACCGGACAAGTGAGCAAACACGCGAGGGGCGTGAGTGAGTAAACGCGGGGAGTTAGTTGACATAGTCTGTGAGAAGGTGAGTAGTTTGTTTATGTTGACTGAAGGCAGAAAGTTGAGCTAGCTAACAGGCTAACCTCAGTAGAAAAGAATAAAGTGAAACAAAGTCAAACATCAAGAAAATACAGATCTAAATATCACTACTACGATGATGACGACTCTTCTTAACTTCATTCTGTAGTGCCATTAAGCTTTTGTGGTTGTTTAAGGTTTAGAGTTCTGTCAAATGTCTGTTTTCCAACTTATTGTTTTGTAAACATTAAATCCAATGTGTGTAGAGAAACTTTAGGAGTAAGTTAAATGAAGTTCTAAAGATTGTCTGTATCTCTATGTGGTGACATTGCTAAAAAAGACTTGTAGGACAGCAGCCACACTTGTGTTAAGAGGGCCACTTTTGTTTATGCTAACTAGGAAGACTGTGTTGAATAAAATCAAGACAGCAATAAAGATGGAGGAAGTCTGCCAGGAACTCAAGAGAGGCTTTTATTGGGGAATTAATGATTGTGCACTTCAGAGTTCAGCAAAAGCAATGAGAGAAATGACAACCACAGCTATGGATTATAAAGACATCAGTTATTGCAGATATCCCGACTTTCATAAATTGTCATAGGATAAATTCAGCTAAATGTGGGCTATTGATTTTGAAAGCACTATGTAAGCACTCCTTTACAAAAATCCCAGCATTGGATGACCTCTGATAAATGTAAAGACAAGTAATGTTGAACTCCTAAATTATTTAATTGTTGGTCTATATGCACATGGGTCAATGACAAATGAAAAAAATTTATACGCATTTTATTAAAAAGCTTTTCAAACATTTTTGAGTCAGGAACAACAGTACAGTAATTTGTATTTAATATTAAATAAGTGTTTAAATTCATTTTTGACTTTTTTATTTGTCAGGTGGCACAACCAAATATATCTTAGCAAAGAAAGAAAAAAATATCTTCGTAAATTCACTATTGTTTTGTATTCATATTAATTTATAATTATTACATCCATTTATTTAGTATCTTTAGCATCCAATTGTACTTTTAAAGACAGAAAAATAAGAGTATCGTACAAGTAAATGCACTTAATACAATAACTATTCACACACGTGATATTTGTTCACTTTGACCTATTATTTGTTAGTTAAATCGATAATTTAATCGATTGAGTTTGAATAACAACAATGTCATGTTTTATATTGATACAAAAAGAAGCTTTCGCTGATTGTCAGTTTAAATGTCAAATATGCATTCATCAATTCATGTTTGAAACATTAAATGCATTGCAACTTTAATGGAACACTACATAATACCTAATAAACAAGATTCATCACCCCTTTTCTTTTTTCAAGATGCTTTTCTTGAAGCCGGATCATTTTTAATGTCGTGCTGAGTTTTCGGTCACATTTTATATTAGGTGTCTTTAACTATGTACCAAGATTTATGAAGAATGCACTTGTATTTTACATACATGTTTTACATTGTAGATTGTACTTTCTTGTTTGTAAAATTCTGTCATTAATTGCTTCCCCTCATGTCGTTCGACACCCGTAAGACCTCCGTTCATCTTCAGAACACAAATGAAGATATTTTAGTTGAAATCCGATGGCTCAGAAAGGCCTCCATTAGTAGTAATGTATTTTGCACTCTCAAGACCCATAAAAGTCCATACTAAAGACGTCGTTACAAAGTCCATCTCACTACAGTGGTTCTACAATAACTTTATGAAGCGACGAGAATAGTTTTTATGTGCAAAAAAATCTAAATAGTGACTTTATTTAGCCTGGATGCCAGCCGAACTTAGCCCCGCCCACAACATTTTTACTCGGGCAGTTCGGTCTGGACTTGCTCAATAGAGAAGTAATTATGCCCGAACAGAAACTGTTCGGACCAATGAAATTGTCAGAGCGGGCTTTAGACGATGATGGACAGATGATCAACATTAACGTAATCATCCACGTCATCAAAGGCGCTTGGGTTGAGTTTGTTCTAATCCTAAACGGAGAACTTGTTCATATATGCATTCACCTTTACTATTTCTCTCAGAAATGATGATCGTGTTGGTAAGTACTCTGTGTATCCTTAAATTCTTTTTTTACAACACCGGCAAAGATCGTTTACACTCATCTTTTTCTTCTAACGTTAGGCTACTTATTCCAGCGTGCGTGCAGACAGGGTTGCCAAGTTTTTACAACGAAACCCGCCCAATTGCTAACGTTCCTCAAAACTAGCCAAAAACAAGCCCAATAGCTTTCCAGGGGGGTTCTCCGAGAAAAAAGGCATTTGGGGGGTAAAATATGTGTTATTTTGGCAGGGCTGCCAGCTAAAATTCGCATTCCTGGGTCTGTATATCACATAATTGGTGTCGCTTCAACCCGCGGACTTGGCAAAACAGTGCAGTTGAGTTCTGTTGACATTTGACAACTAATGTAACGTTATGCGTCGCTCCGTTGCTCTGATTGGTTGTAGGTCTATCCAATTGAGGTCTTTCCTGGTCCGGTTGAAACACGCCCCATAATCACAGCCCAACGGAGCAGAATCAGACTCATATTCTGACTAGAATTGAGTGTGACGACGTCAGGCTAGACTTTATTCAAAAAGTGCTTATCTTCCGTCTAAGCCTCAGATGTGAACTCATGAAGCACCACGACGCATGTGCGAGAATATGACGCAGCACCGTATCTAAGCTGTTGAATTCTACATTGATCGTGCTTTAGGTCTTGGCGTAGTGCTCAAAATGGGGCTAAAGTGTGCATTTCCTGGATGCCTGAACGGCTCTACGTCATATTCTCACACGTGTGTCGTGGTGCTTCGTGAGTTCACGTCTGAGGCCTAGACGGAAGACAGGCACTTTTTGAATAAAGTCGTTATTTTGTTTGTTTTTTTGTGCACAAAATCTATTCTCGTCGCTTCATAAAGTTATTGTAGAACCACTGTAGTGAGATGGACTTTGTAACGACGTCTTCAGTACCTTTTATGGGTCTTGTGAGTGCAAATTACATTACTGCCAATGGAGGCCTCTCTGAGCCATCGGATTTCAACAAAAAAATATGAATTTGTGTTCTGAAGATGAACGGAGGTCTTACGGGTGTCCAACGACATGAGGGTGAGTAATTAATGACAGAATTCACATTTTTGGGTGAACTAACCCTTTAATTTCTGTAATGACATCAATAATTACACTGTAGTGTTGACCCTTCCCTTACACCTCAACCCATTTAACCCTACCCTTAAACCGACCCATACCACCAAACCTGCCCCAACCTTACCCATATCCCACTCCAATAGCAGCACAAGTGTTTTACAAAAGCACATGAACAAGTACATCATACCTAACATTTATTTTATGCAAGTACATAGTAAAGATATCTCCTATGAAGTGTGACAGATTTTTCTTTATTGATACAATAGTCCCATTTAAAATTATTATAAAAAATAACTGAAAGTGTAAAACATCTTTAACTAGTTGAAACTAACATTTTAGAAAAAAAAAATAGACAAACTTAAATGTATTATTTATTTATCTTAAATGTGTTAAATTATCTTTTGCCTATGCTAGCAAGTTCAAGCATTAAGGCCTAGTTTCACAGACAGGGCTTAGATTAAGCCAGGATTAGGCTTTAGTTCAATTAGGGCTTTTAAGTAGCTTTTATTAATGTGCCTTAGAAAAACAAAACATTACTGGTGTGCATCTTGAGATGAAACAATGGCACTGACATATTTTAAGATATACCAGAGCAAGTTGCTTTCAGTTAAAACGGCTCAAAATGCATTTTAGTCTGGGACTATCTTAAGCCTTGTCTGTGAAACCGGGGAAATAAAAAATATATAATTTTGCTAGTTTTATATTGGTTGTACCACCTGACATGGAAAGTGTACCAACCTACACATATTTGAAAGTAGCAATTTTTAATCAGTAATTGATCTATAACCCTTTTCTCTCTGCCACAAGGATCAGTTGGGCTCCTCTGGAAGATGCATTATCATGCGTACTGTTCACTGTTTCACTTCATAATAAAAGAGCCATGTTTGCAGCTGTGCCACCCTGAAATTGAAAACATACAATATTTTTAATATTATAATGTTAAACATACAAATTCCTCTCATACAAATTTGTTAAAGGTCCCATGGCATGGCATTTTTCTATTATTTTATAGTGTTTCCTGAGGTGTACTTATATTGTTAGTATGATTTTTACATCATAAAATGTCATAATTTAGAAATAAAAGGCATTTTTTCTATACTGCTGTTTGCCCTGTGGCTGACTGCCCTGCTTCAAGAGGCGTGTCTGCTGTGAGACTTCAGGAAAAACGCCCACTGTTGTGATTGGCTGACATCTTTGCATTTTAAATGAGCGGAGGGGGCGTGCTTTAACGAGGCACGAGCAGGCACGAGTCTGCCAGAGACAGATGGACCTGTGTTCACTTCACATCAGTTCTCTCAGCATGTCTCAGTTCAGGGTGAACTGTTGTAGTTACTAGAATATACTTCAGGTTATTAGTTTATTTCTAGTCAGAGGGGCTGTCACTCATGTCAGAAAGTTAGTAAATTATGGATCAGCGCTGACTCGAGACGCGAACCGTTTAGAACGATTCAGTCCGATTTGGTGAACTGGTTCGGTTCACTAAAAAGAACCGATTCAAAAGAATGATTCGTTCGCGAACAGGACATCACGGAGACGGAGCGATTGCTAACAAAGTTATTTATAGTAACTACTGAGTTATGATGAGAGCGTTGTCTGTCAGCGCGAGTTTATTGTGTTTGTATCTGAGAGTTCTGAATAAACACGAGTCCCAGTCACACCGAGTCCTCTTCATCATTATTCTACCAACTTTGTAACACATGCAATGTACCATTACAGCGAGATGAACGAGTTAGTAAGTTTGATTAAAGCATTATTTCTAGATATGTTCCAATCATATGAATAGCGTCAGTGATGCGCATTGAGTAACTTACACAGCGCAAACAAAGACACAACAGCAGTAATCGAATGTAATCCAGTTTATTGTGGGGAAAGCTGGCTAGCCTAGCCCAGATACCCTCACGCTTACCCCCCTTCTGCTTAATCTCACGCCGCATTTGGTGCCTCCGCTGTGGGCCAGATGCAGTACTGGGGGTCGGGGATGTTGAAGGCCGAGCTTCGGCGTGTGTGAGGTTTATCTCTGTGAAAAAGATGTGACTGCTGATGTTAAACAGAAAAGACTGTATGCACATTTTAGAACAGATAGACGCGACGAGGACGTACAAAACACTGACTCACAAGATAGAAAACACGAAAACACCGTTCTGTCGGGAGAGAGAGAAGCCGCAGCGTGTGCACGAATAATAAATAATTAGCTACACATCAGAAATCAATGATCACAGATCAGAAGGAACTGAAGAAAGACTTCTGTTTTCATTTGTACATCCAAACACTGAGAAACTGCCAGTTCACTCGTTCACAAGTAACGTTAATGATCTCTCGAGCGTTTGCATGGGCGTGCCAGATTCTCTGGGCGGAGGAAAGGGAGGAAACCGTTCCTGCTTGGACGTCAAACCAGGAGGCTTCAGGATTGGCTCGTCTGGCCTGTCATTTTCTCAAAGGCAGAGAGAGACAGCCAGAACTCGGTTTTACACCGATCAACATTTCTATCCACTTGGGGACAATATTCAGGCTAGGGGAACTCATATTAATGTTGAAATACCTCATAAAATGAAAATTTCATGCCATGGGACCTTTAAACCCTCATGTCGTTGGACACCCGTAAGACCTCCGTTCATATTCGGAACACAAATGAAGATATTTTGAGTGTGAATGTACTGAATGCCAATGGAGGCCTTTCTCAGCCATCAGCTTTCAACAAAAATATCTTCATTTGTGTTCTGAAGATGAACGGAGGTCTTACGGGTGTCCAACGACATGAGGGTGAGTAATTAATGACAGAATTTTCATTTTTGGGTGAACTAACCCTTTAAAACTACTGATGTTTATACAATTTGTTTATATGAAAGGTTTCAAACATTAATTTCTTCTTATTAGTTTTCTTAGTCTGTACATTTGTGCGGACAGTTGTGCCACCTGACATTGTGGGGGTTTAAGATACCGAAACATAAAATAATATCTATTATTTGAATGTACTGAAAATGAATTCAAACTAAATAGGTTTTATAGAATACAATGATCCATGTCATGAATTTATCAAATTGTTTTAAAAGAAAATAATGCACTTTGAACACAAAAATTTGCATGTCATGTCATTGACCAATATATACATTTTTGGCCATGAATGGACTTAAGATTCCTGTGCTATCTCTGTTCCTGTTGGTGTCTACAGGACATATTAATGGCAGACTATTCTACCAGCTGTTCAAACTACACACCTACTACTAGTCAATTTTGATATGTAGTTTTGCACATCTCTGGTAATGTGCACCATTTTTCTAATATGACAATATTAGAGTTAGTTAATATTTAAAATATTACTTTTATAAGTTGCTGCTACCGTTTTTATTATACATCCTGCATGTTGCCGAATCTAATCTCAGTTTTTCTCTAATTGTTTTGCAGTGGTCGAGACTGCTTTTTTTCATCTTGCTGCTGTCATCCTAAATAATGGAGGAGCCCCATGTTCACTGCATGTCCTGCATAAGCAGGCGATGCATGGTCAAACCTGAACCCGGCACTTCCTGTGACCTCATCACCTGCCCTCTTGTATGCGGTGCCATCTTCCACAGCTGCAAGGCTATTGAACACAAGCTACTGTGCCCGTTTGAAAGGGTGCCATGTCTTAACCACAGCATTGGATGCCCGTTTACCCTGGCCCGTGGCCAGATGGCAGAGCACCTTGAGGTGTGTCCTGCAGGTGTGGTGTGCTGCACTATGGAGTGGAATAGGTGGCCAGTGAACGACGAGGATTATCGTTCATATGAGCGGCTGAGTCAAGAAGCGGAGGAGGTGGAGCAGCTTGACATGGCGCTCGCCCTTCAGGACCAGCGCACCATGTTAGCATCACTTAAACTCGTCTCTCTGGCTCCCACTAGTGGCCCACAGAAAAAGACTCCGGCAGCAGGACAAAGTGAAAAGCCTGGTCTAGTCTCAGTTGCTCAGGCTCCATGCATGCAGGTGGAGAACATTGAGATGGAGCCTACGGCTGGTTGTTCAAAAGACAAGATTTCCAATGGGATTAATGGTCTAAAAGAAGAACATTACGGGGAGCTCTACCAAACCACGGTAGAGACAACCAAAAGCCTGGCCGCAGCTCTTAACGTCCTGATCCACCTCAATTCTTCTGAAACGGACTGTACAACCACTAATGCTTCAGCTGCACTTCCAGAGCACAATGGGGAGCTCCATGAAAAGGTGAGGATGAGAGAAGATGCCGGGTTCAGCTGTGATAAGATAGCCAGCGGAGTTAATGGCCTAAAGGAGGATCTACAGCCTCAACAGCACCAAAAACTCATGGAACTTGGCAGGAGCTTGGCCTCTGCCCTCGGTGCATTAGGAGATGTCGTCAAAGGCACTGAGCCAATTAGTGGCTCAATAGTTAATGAGAATGGTAAGCAATCAGAAACGTTGGAGTCTCCAGATGTTGATATGAAGGACGTTACATCAGAGGTTGATGGTGAGCCTGGGGCTGTTGGGGGATTTGGTGGTGGAGAAACCACTTTAGAAGGTCTAGCTCATGAGGCAGCAGGTGAGTGTTGCCCAGCCATGTTAGGGGACATAGATAGGCAAGGTTTCTGTAATGGCTCTCATAGTATTGTAGAAGACATAACCACAGAACACCATCAAAACCCAGAGTCCAGAGGTTCTTGGGAGTTTATGGGTCCTTTAATTCCCCATAGACCAGAGATCAGACATGACCAACAAGCTTTCTTGATCCAGGAGGCCTCTGGATCACAAGCCCCATTGCTCCAGCAGCCTATACATGCTCAGACTTTGACCGTCCAGAGAGACGGCGCGCTACCTGTGATGGCATTAGACTTTGAAGATAGAGCTTTTGAGAGGAAACTCCAAAACATTCAATTACTGCGCAATTTTATGCCACTTGCACTTAATGGACGGAAGGGGTCATTTACCGAAGTGTTTCCCCATAGAAATCCACGTTGCAAAATGGAGGACAAAGCTGTGGACACGTCAGATTTAGATCAGGAGCCGCTGGACGACCCCATGGGACTCGGCGAAATTGACTTCACTGCAGCAGCTCTCCTGTTCTGCCTGGAGGAGTCGCCACGAGCTCGCAGGATATCCGACACGGTCTATGCGTTTGGAGGTGCACGCGTGGACTTCGGCACCCAGACGTTTAGTTTCCCCGCCGCCATCTTGGCAACAAGTACGATGGTTGGAGAGGTCGCGTCCGCTTCCGCTTGCGATCGAGCCGCACCTCACCTTTCGCAGCCAAGTCCGTTTTGCACTCTGAGGCTTGATCTGACGCTGGAGCAGCTTGTGCCTCGCCCAAGCTGGGCTCCACGAGAGGGCTCCATGTTTACCTTTGAGTGCGGCCAGCTCTTCCGTCGAGAAGAGTTCCTCTCGCATTTCCGTAATGTTCATGGAGATATCCACTCTGGACTCAATGGCTGGATGGAGCACCGTTGCCCGTTAGCGTATTACGGCTGCACGTACTCTCAACGCAGATTTTGCCCATCCACTCAACGGTCGAAGGTTGTTCATGACCGTCACCTCAGGTCATTTGGGGTGAAACCCATCTCAGAACCTGTAATAGAACCGAAGTGTGATCACCTTAGTGGATTGCCGTTTGAAGTACTTCAACATGTAGCCCGATTCCTGGATGGCTTTAGCCTGTGTCAGCTGTCAATGGTGTCTCGTACAATGAGGGATGTTTGTGCCAGTCTGCTACAGAGCCGTGGCATGGTGGTGGTTCAATGGGAAAAAAAGCAATGTTTGGATGGGAGACGAACCTGGCAGATAAAAGACAAGGTACAGTACGTCTGAACAGTGACCACTATAGCCGCGCTTCCACCGCAGGAACTTTACCCCGGAACCAGGAACTTTGGGGGGGAACTCGGTGTGTTTCGACCGCAGGAACCAGGGTCTAAATGAAGTTCCGGGTAAATATTTCCCCCTCCAAACGGCCCTGCTTGCGAGGTGGGACTTTTCAAAAGTTCGCGAACTTTCGGGGGTGGGACTTGGGCGCTGAACATGCTGATTGGTTGAGCTCTCGCAGCTATTTTTTTTTTCCACCGCCATATTTACAAGTCTTTTGCGAGGTGGGTTCCGTGGGTTTTGCGTTCAGTAAATATTTTTTTTGCAACAATGGAGTTCAACAAAAAATTCGACCGATGGACCGACGACGAGGTTCAGGCTTTATTGAGCATATATGCGGAGGAGGACATCCAGCTGGAACTGGAAACGGCGACCCGTAATGAAAAGGTATACCTGAAGATATCGGCTCGGTTCCAGTCACACTGGAAAACAGTGCAGAGAGAAGTTGAAGAAATTAAGACAAGATTACAAGAAATTAACGGATCAAAAGCGATTCATGTCCGTCGGTGACTGGGAGAAGCAGTCGCGCGCATTGCCACGTCACCGGGCTAATTTGCCTAATCTTCCCGGTACTTTAGACCGCGGTGGAAACGCAGATTGTAGCAGGTCTGGGGGAGAAAAAGTTCCTGGGAAAAAAGTTCCTGGTACAAATAGTTCCGGGTAATTTCGGTGGAAACGCGGCTTATGTCATGTGAAACCGCTTATACTTGTACTTCTGACTGTACTCCTTTTCCAAAGAAACAGTCTGAGCAGGTAACAAGTTTTACCATAAAAGTGTTGTTGGTTATGTAAGTAACTGTTTTGTTTCACCGCAGGTTTGGCGTTTCAGCACAGCCTTCAGCCCGGTTAACAGCTGGGAGTTTGCGGACATCACTAGCATGGCAGACCACCTCAAACGTTGCCCATACAATGAAGTCCTCCGACAAGTGGAGGCGGTTCCACTGCCCTGCATGTGCACGACCAGAGAGCTAACGCGAGACGGCAGATCACTTCGATCTGTTCTCAAGCCAGTATCATAACAGTACAGAAGCTTAGGTTGCAAACACAAAACTAAAACACTACAATATCTAACTTCTACAATCTACATTATACTATCACTGTGTAAATAAAAGGAAACAAAGTATTTTTTTTTTGTTTTGATGTTAAGATTATTTTTTTATTAATATATCGAAGATTATTGTGGTCTGATGGTGTGTGATGCAATGGTTCATCTACTAAAATCATCTACTCCTCGGACACACACCCATGCTTGCGTATCAAGACCAATGCTGAGAGAGGACTGGTTTAAGGGCCATACAAGGCTTAATTCGGTGGGATTATATGAGCCTCAGCCTGTCGAATAGCACTTGATTTATTTGTCTTGACACAGCAGATAATCTGCGAAATCTTTGTAAAGATGATCAGACAACGACTTCTGGTTCCTGTCAATACATATCCACACTAGTGTTGTCAAAAGTACTGAAATTAAAAAAATGGCGGTGTTGAGCGCAATCGTAAACACCTCTGATTGGCCATTGTGCTCATGCGCTCATCAAATATGTCTGTGATTGGCTACAATGATCAGCGAATATACATCACTGATGCTCTTCACCGAGCACTTGCACAGATACACACAGAAGTGTTTGAAAGGTCCGCCGATAGACGCCTGCTTGTGCTTTCAAACGCTCCCGCTTTCAACACACTTCCATGTGCTTTCAAACGCTCCCGCTTTCAACACACTTCCATGTGCTTTCAAACGCTCCTCTGCGTTGATCTTTATAGCCAATCAGACATATCCAATGACCGCATGAATACAATGGCCAATCAGACGTGTTTTCCATTACGCTCAAAGCGTCACATTTTTTTTATTATTTGGTTCCGAAGTCGGTACTTCTGAAAACACTAATCCACACTATAGGATATTTGCATGGTTTGGTTAATATAGTATGACCGTTTGAAAAAGGACACTTTCTTGGGTCGTCCGTGATACAAGAAAAGCTCTGTTTTAAGCTGACATTGCAGACAGGCTCACTTCACCCACTGATCCGGGAACAGCTGTCATGCTTAAGAATGCAAGGGCTTGGAGCTATATTGGGTTGCAGAGTAAGAGAGCTGTACGGCTGTGTTTTTTTTTTTCTTTTCTATCACATTGTCATAGAAAAGAGGGTTTTATTTACAGCAATTTTAAAATGACTAGAATGGCTTCATCCAGAAATTGCACCAATGGACCTGAACAACTACAGTTGATTCAAATACTTCAGACACTCTGCATGTACTGAGGCATTCATACTAAAACACCTTGAACTATTTGAGTTCATTCTCCAGTGCTATATCACTCAATATCAGCATGCCAGGTTAGCATGCCAACCATATATCAGCATTTAGAGTCAATATTTGCACTTTACTGAAATGTGTGGCTGTCTGCGCTCTGACCTGCAAATAGACACTCCGCTATTGCGTTTCCCATTGAGTGAGTGAGGGAAAGCTTAGGTAACACTATATTTGAGTACAAAGAAGAGCTCTATAACTTGCATATATGTGATGTGTGACATTATAACCTTTCTGCATTTAAATGTGTGCTGTGAGCATTTGTGAAGGCTAATATTTATAGGTGTGATCTGCAGCTAATGAAACCACATAAGTGTTTATTTTCATCTTTACCTATAGAAAGTTTATGGAAAGCTATGCAGGGTTTTACATGTTAGAAGCTGTTTTAGGCTTCTCAACTTGTGTGTCACCTAAGGTTGTGTGTTCATTTCTATGTAATCAAAATGAAGTGATTCTTTTTCTTTTTTGGGTAATGCAGTCCATATATTGTATTACTGAAGCCATGTTATAGGTTGATTGTTTAAAATCTGAGGAGAAATTGCCAGTACAGCTGTTGGTTGGAGTTGCATGTGGTTTTTGACTTATGAATTAAAAAAAATATATATATATATTTTATTATCTTTATCCTGGCTCAATGTCTTTTTATATATTTTTTAATGTTTGTTTACAGACTACATCCAAACCTAACGTTTAACCGGTTTATACTCAAAGAAAGTATGTGCTGCTTTCTCTGAGATCGTGATGGCTCTTTTAAGTTTATAATAAATATTTGAATACAATTAATATAATGCCTACTCAGAAGAAGCTGGTATTTCCTGTATGCTACACCAGGGCCGGCTCTAGCTCTTTGGTTGCCCTAGGCGAGATTGAGTTTTGCCCCCCCCCCCCCCCCCCCCTTAATTGTTAAGCCCACCGGCAACTATAGTTGCCAGTGTATAGTTGTCATTTTCCTTCTGTAAGTATTTTTCTAGATATTATCCATGTTTTATATCTTAATGACACACAAGCAGACAACCAAATAAAGGATTTCAAGAAAAAAAAAAAAGTATTAATTTCCTTCCTGTCACATGAGACTGCCCACTTCCTACCCCTACTTCCAGGGAGCACAACGAAGGCAAACCCTCCCAAAGAAAGGATATTTTCATGTTACTAATAAGTATTTTTTGTTGACATATATCAACATAATCATGAAGGTCTCTAGAATCATCCAAACATAACAAATCTTACAACAGATCTATAGTTTTTAGTATACTTAGTCAGACATAATAAATTTGATTATGAATACAGATTGATCTGTTGAAAGCAGTTATTTTGAGTTAGATGCTAAATGTTCTCCTCTTATACATATTTGACATTGAAGGGGTGCATACAACATATTTGCCCACCGGCAACTATAGTTGCCACAGATTCAAATACGATTTTCAAGAAAACATACAAAAACCTGGGGAAAATAAATGCAGAACAAGCCATTCAGATGGGTTAAGTATTTATAAAAACTATATAAACAAAAATGCTCCTATAGTTACTCCAAGACTTAAAAAGCTAATTATGACTTAAATGATACACTCTAATAAATTGCACATACAAAAATGCTACAAAGAACGTTGGAGGATATTTAACAAATTATGACTCAAACTATGGATGAACAAACAAAAAGGCTTTTATAGTCACTCCAACACTTAATCAAGAAAATGAAGACTTGAAGGATCAACTGTAATAAATTGTTCATACACAAATGCTAGAAAGAATGTTCAAGGATATTTACCAAATATTAACTCCATAAACTGTGCAAAAACTCTCTTAAGCACCTGTAAAGACACTTAAGCAAATTATGACCCATAAACTGGATTAACTATACCCTCTACAAACAAAAGTGCTATTATGGATACACTGTACTTACCACAACAAAATTAAAATATATAAGTTCTTGTAGCTCTATCCCTATCTTAAATAATAAAAGATGAACAGTTGTTTCTGGCATTTCTATTCACCTTCAAAATTGACGCAGCATTAAAATTTGGCTCGTCTGGATTTCCTTATTGTCAGTGAAATGCGTAGAAATATGTAGATAACTAGCTAGCTAGTGTGATAGCTTAATGACAGCAATAAAACGTCCAATGCCGTCCAATATTAGTTGATAATATCGATAATACGAAGTAAATTTATTTAGTTTGACACCTTTATGGCTGAGATGAGAAGACTTACCACTATACTGTGCTTTCTTTTGATCGTCTGCCTTTCTCTTTTTCCGTCCCTGTGCACTCGAGGGTTTAGACCGCTTCATTTTTGATGAACGCGCCAGTGATGAGCTCATGCCTGACCAACCGCCTGAACGCCTGTGCTCGACAATACTCACTATCAATTCAATCTAATAATCAGGTTAAGTAATTAAACGTGCGGCTGAGGGGGCGCCCAAGAATGATCATGTTTAATAAACAGTATGTTTTATTTCGCTTGTTTTAATTCTATGCTTAATGGGAAGTAAGTTTAAGTGCGCCACAAGAGGGCGCCTGGCTGCGCCCCCAACACATTTGTCGCCCTAGGCAACCGCCTAGCTCGCCTATAGCAAACGCCGGCCCTGTGCTACACAGTCTAACTCTTAAGTGTGTATGTACAATTACTAAAGTATATGAACTGTGAGATGTGGCCTTTAATTGATAATACTTAAAATATAAAGGGGAAAACAAACTAAATATAATGTCAGATTAATAGTTATTTTTACAGTTATTAATGCTGACTAATGAAAGAGAAAACTATTTTAATCTTGAATAACTATCACTTAATTGTACTGAAAGTGCATCTGAAGTGTACTCAAAATCTTTACATGTAGGCTATATAAATAAAAAAATTAACTACTTGCAGATAAAATATCATTGATGAAATAAAACGCCACTTAAGTGTACTTAAAGAGAATAAAAATTCATGACAATTTTTCTTAACACTTAAAAAGGGAACTTTATCATTTTCAAAGAAACATTTATTTGATACATTTCAAGTTAATTTATTTACTAAAATAAATTAACTAAATGTGAACTTCATAATCTGAAATATGTAACTACAACTATAAATTCTTTGTGTGTGTGTGTGCAGGGACGGACTGGGACTAGAAAACGGCCCTGGACTTTGACTAGGCCCGGCCCAAAGCAATCGGCAAAATATTTCAGTTAGTTTGCGACATTTAGCGGCTTCAGGATCTAAATTCCGCAATTTTTTTTCTCTTGCCTTCTCAGCCCCACCCTTTTCTTTCCGTTTTTTACCCGCGGCTGCATTATGCATATTGTTTGTTTGTTTCTATGCTTCTTCTATCTCAGTGTTTCCCAACCTTTTTTCAGTCATGGCACCCTTTGAAAATTCTCAATTTTGTGGCACCCCCTCGCATACATTATGCTATGTGTATAACGGTACAGTTTGCTCAAGGTTCGGTTTGTATCACGGTTTTAGGTTCACGGTTTCGGTACGGTTCAGTATTTGCTATGTTCAGGAAAAAAAGGACTACTGTCAAATAAAAATAAAGATGTAGGTGTCTTCTTTTCTTCAGTATAACACAAATGAAGATTTTTAACTCCAACCGTTGCTGTGTGTCACTCATATAATGCTTATCAATGGGGTCTAATTCTATTAGAGTAAAAAAAACATGGACATACAACTTCAAATTAAACCCCGCGGCTTGTGACGACACATTGATGTCTTAAGACACGAAACGATCGGTTTCTGAGAGAAACCCAACGGTATTTATGCAATTAATTTCACCTCATATCAGACGAATGTCATCAGCTCTCCAGACTGCCATCACTTCCTGTCAGTGAGGTCAAATAGCAGCCAGGTCATAGATATGTATACGTAGATTCCTCATTCGAGCGATCCACACAGGCACTAATGAGGAATCTATGTATATATCTATGACACGGCTGCTATTTGACCTCACTGACAGGAAGTGATGGCAGTCTGGAGAGCTGAAGCATTCGTCTGATATGAGGTGAAATTAATTGCATAAATACCGTTGGGTTTCTCTCAGAAACCGATCGTTTCGTGTCTTAAGGCATCAATGTGTCGTCACAAACCGAAGGGCTGAAATGCATTTCAGTACAAGACCCACCCACTTTTTACGATCAATGATATTGGACCCACTCACTTTTATCGTCTGTAACTCAGCACATGTCTGTTTACATGCCCCTAAACGATAAACACTTATTATTAAACACAAGTTAGACGTTTTATTTCCACTTTTATAATATTTTCTTCATTTTTATTGAAATAAATGCATTTCCGATCTGATATGTGATGGAAAAAGGGAGTAGAGTGAGTTCGGCAAAAGGCGGATTCGAACCTCGGGTCAATTTGCGTCAAAACTTCATGCCATGCGTCTTACCCCTACACTATTGCCACTCTCAATGATACAGTGATTTCTGTAATTTTGTCTTTCCCAACCAGACGTTTAGCAAACAAGGCGGTATATTTGTACTTAATGTAAATGGCATCTACTCCAGTAAATTTTTTCTGAGAGGACCCACACACATTTTTTTTGCTTCCGACGCCCATGGACGTACGCATCGATTTATGGCGAAAGAGTAACCCTTGACCCTTGAACCCTTGACTCATGCATATTTATGAACGCAGAAGCGCAGAGGATAGAGCAAAACAAAACACCGGTCATGAATTAGAGTCTAAAACGGGAATTTTTAAAGAGAAATGGCGGAAGATTTCGATATAAGAGAAGAGGGACTTGAGTTTGTTGCCCAGCCCTATCCACTATAGGCGTCAAAGCTTGTGATGCTCCTGTACATCGCGTCAGGGGTTACTCTTTTGCCGTAAGTCAACTTGCGTACGGCAATCCGTCGGAAATTGGTTATTTTAGTCTATAAAGTTTTAAATATGAATATTTTTCTTACACAAATGCGCCACTTCGCTTCAGAAGGCCTTTATTAACACAACCATTCACTGCCATTATAAAGCTTGGAAGAGCCAGGACATTTTAATAAAACTCTGATTGTATTCGTCTGAAAGAATAATGTCATATCTGTCAGTGCAAGTTGCTTTCAGTTAAAACAGCTCAAACTTGCATTTTAGTCTGGGACTTTAGCTTAGGCCTTCTCTGTAAAACCGGGGGTTAATATCATGAACTTCCAGTGCTTCGGGGTGATATAACTCAAACATTCTCATAGACTGTGAATAAGGAAGTTGACTTTGTGGCTACTTAATTTCTAGTAATTGTATTGTGAACAAGCTTTGTATATTAAGCAATAATTAAGTATTACAGGCTATTCTTTTCAGTGCTCTCATTTTTGTTAAAGCCTTTTTTTCTGAACTTTTGCTTATGATTATTCTCAATTTCAGCTCAATAAAGACAACATAACTCATGCAGGCATTTATTATTACTATTGTTGAAAACTGTTTTTACTGCCTAATATTTTTGTTGAAACCATGATAAAAAAAATTCAGGATTCTTTAGTGAATAGAAAGTTAAAAACAGCATTTATTTGAGATGGAAAGTTTTTTTTTTTTGTTGCAACATTATAAATGTATTGACTGTCACTTTTGATTAATTTAATGTTGCAAATAGTTGTGCTGCTAAATAGTTTTAAAGACTGAAAAAAAATTTCTGACCCCAACATTTTTAATGGAAATATATGTACATGATTATACTTCTTTTTATAAACTGTGGACGATTAGGGCATCAGAAAATTATTTCATTTTCATAGTAGTTTATTCACATTTCACTATATCAGAGATGAGAAAATGATCCAGTGCAATGCATGTGAAAGGTCATATGATCTCAATGCCAAGTTGGCGTGGTACATCTACAAAGCCACACGACTCATGCATATCAGGATGATATGGCTTATGAATATTAATAAAGTGACATGAAGGTACAGGAAGGGCCCAGGATCATGGTCATTCATTTACAGTAGTTCAGTTGACAAGTGATACTCCTGATTTTCACACTGTAACTTCCGACAAAACCAACAAACCCTTGAATATCAAGTAAACTGGCAGGAGGCCATTAGCTCTGCATATGTCTCAGGTGATGAACAAACACAAATGCCATACAAATGCATAACTGGCGTGATCCGGACGAGGTCAAGGGTGTAATATCATTTCTGTGAGCTAATAGCTTTCTCAGATGCAGACCCCACAGTGAGACCTGAATTACAATCCTGTGTATTTTCGGACATGGCATGTGAAAATCTCTGAAAATGTGAAATTGACTATGAGTTTAAGAAGTGATGGTGCATATTGATCTGTTTTGTATGATGATCATTGCAGTGTGTCTTATACTAATATGGCAGAAATATGGCTTGCATATGTTGAAGTTAATACATTAATAAGACATTGTGGATGTAATTCTCAATCATATCAATTTTAAAAATCAAAATGAGCAGCATTGTAAGGTAGAAGACTTAAGAAATCATGTTTTTTATTTTTATTTAATTATTATGAATTAAAAGCTACAACTATAAATACCAGGTCCAGGTCAGATCATTGGAGATATTACATTTTAGGTTTAATTTCATAATCAAGTCTTGTGGAAGCAGTTGCATGAAAGTACGTACTGCCCTCTACAGGCCACAATCTACAAGTGCAAGTTTCTCTCTGAAGGTCAAGCATGAGTTCATCTGTCCTCTTATTGAAATTAATAAATTTTCCCGTAATCTTTTATCATTGCATCTGCCTTTTGTCTTTCATTATTGTTTTTCTAGGTTTGCCTGTTGACTTTAAGCATCTTGCGATCATTTTGGTCACAGGTTTGACTGAGTATGATATATGATGATCATAAATGTCATCCGATCCAGAAATAAGATGACATCTTATAGCTTCCTATCTTCAGATGGGGTGAGAGGGTGAGACCGGCCGTCTATCACAATCACAAGCTTGAGGTATTAAGAATGACTGTCAATTATGTATATTAAGCATTTTCAGTGGTTATTGCTTTTAACTTGTAGAAAACCATCAGTCAAATAAGTTCAACTAGATCCTATTCTGCATCCCATATATGACTAACATCTTTTGATGTTAGTGGAGAAGGCGAAAAAAAAGAGAAAATGTTTGAAAGCCATGCATTTTAATTTACTGTAGCCCACTTATGCAAAAATACATGCACAGTTAAACATTTTATATGCAGATATGAAAAGAAACAATAATAATATTTTTTAAAGTATCAGTATTTCAGAATGGGTTGCTTTAGTCAAATCACATCAGTGTCCAAATATGCATTATCTTACATGGAGCGATGTCAAGATCACATGACCAGCTGGATACTACCACTTTTTTTGGGCATGCTTTCCCTGTTCCCTCATTCCCATAATTCCTTCAGTAAACCGGTGCTTTAAACAAAGCAGACTTTGAAAATTGAATCGAACCCTGCAGCAAAAATGTTCCTTTATCTCATTCAGGGTATTAAAAGATATAAGAAGTTATTGAACTTGTTTGTTATATCAGCTCTGATGTCACAGATAATCTCTTTGTAGATTATCTGTATGGTAGCCGACCTGAAGAAGGCATTCTGCTTTGAGATCAAACCCTTCACACTTCAGAGAGCTGGATCTGAGCAACAATAACCTCAATCTCTGCTGTCTGATCTACTGAAGCATCCATCCTGTCAACTAGAGAAGCTCAAGTATGTTGGACATTAAAGGAACACGCCACTTTTTTTGCAAATAGGCTCATTTTCCGACTCCCCTAGAGTTAAACAGTTGAGTTTTACCGTTTTCGAGTCCATTCAGCCGATCTCCGGGTCTGGCAGTAGCACTTTTAGCGTAGATCATTGAATCTGATTAGACCGTTAGCATCTCGCTCAAAAAAAACAAAACCAAAGGGTTTCAATATTTTTCCTATTGATTCCTCTTTGGACTTGGGACGGAAGGAGGTGGAGTCCTCACTGGACTCTGGTCAGGGGCTGGAAGTAGCTCAGACCAAAAATCTATTAACCAGTGGTTCTCCACTGGACTCTGCACGGGGACAGGAGACGTTGCGGGACTATGGATGTGGACGGGAGCTGGTTCAGACCAAAAATCAATTAACCACTGTGGCCCTGTCCCAAATGGCACCCTAAACCCTCACGGTCTTCCTCTGAGTCCGCACTTTCACAACGTAATGCCGCTTTGACTGCCGGGAAGAAGTCCGCTGCGTAGCTCGCACCAGTGCGGGCTCGGCAGAAGTGCTCATCGAGGGCGCATATCGACCTCAAAGGGGACGCCCTTCTGAGACCTAAAATGACAAATGGGACACCCTGCGGTCTCGTGGACTTAACGGACGCAACGGCCATTGTAAGTTCACAAGACCGAAAGTGCACATGAAGTGTGACATTTGGGCAGGGCCTGTGTCTCCACTGGCTCAGGTGGGGACCAACTTCCGGCGGCGGCAATCTTGACAGAGGATGCTGGCTGGTTAGGACTCGACTCTGGAGCAGCTCTGGGGCACTCAGATGTTTTCAGGATGGGACTGGATGATCATAGGAAAAGATACTTTAACCATGAAATCCGAACTGTAAAGGCAGAGGACGAAATTAATGAACTCGACTAGGGGTAAATTATAATGACCAGGAGACAGGAACTGATATATCTCATCATCCAGTCCCATCCGAAAGTAGGCTTTGAGTGAAGAATCACTCCAGCTCACTAGATGTAAATACTCCAAAAACTCCTCCAAATAGTGCTCCAGAGGACATCCGTTCTGCCGGTGGGAGAAGAGATCATCTTCAGCCAGTTTAGATGTAGGTCTAGTCATCTGTCAAGTGACCCAGGAACAGGCTGAAGACTCAGAAGATCTCAATCAAATATAAACTTGAATCTTAACTTCACAGGAACATGCAGACGGGCAACAGAAACACAACAGGTTAACATAACAGTAGCCGCGTTTCCATTACCCTTCTAATTGCGCAAATTGAAATTGCGAATTGAAAATATGCCCAATTGAAACGTGTCAATTTCTCAAAAACTCCCATATATCGGAAAAAGGTTTTTACGCTCGCATGAGGTGGTTTTTCAGGCAAGTTGAAAAAGGAAATTTTCGCAAAACTGCAATGAAAACAGTTTTTCCGCATTTACAGGTCACCTGGTACGGTCACGCATTGCTGCCACATAGGGCCTACGTATAATTTTTTTCCACTCAAGTATGTCGTAATAACGAGATCTTATGTCGTTAAAACGACATATATTTTCTCCTAATAAGGACAGTGGCATAACTTTAACCTAGTAATGACAGACCTCGGTGCAGCCCCAAATATAATAACTATCTATAGGCCTATACTGTAATTACGACATATATTCAAGAAATGTATTAAAACAGAAAGACGCTATAGTTTAAGCCTTACTCTAAGGCAGAGGAAACGCAGTTTTGCACGTCAACCCATTCCCGACGATCTTGGTTTGCTTCTTATTTATTAAATACACAGCCAAATAGTTGATTAAACATTGATCAAAATTAAAATACAATTTATACACAACTAAATTAATTTTAAAGAAAGACTTTCTAGAAAACAAAATTCAATGAAGTGCTCAAAATCCATGTCCCCAGACATATGCGCATCTGATTATGTGCCTTACTCATGCTGCTCACTTTTCATAATCAACATATGACATTAAAATAATAAGAAAACATAGCCTAACTATGAAACTAAATAGGCTACGTTTTCTTTAACCCTCTGTCCAACGAAGGCGTCTACGCCTTCTGATGGTTTTTTTCTTTATGACAGCGGAAACAACTCACAATACTCTGTCGATTTTAGGCATACAGATAGGCTAAGTGCAATAAATGGTCTACTTTTATTTTGTGTACACTCACAATAACAACAAAGGCCGTGGATTCAGGGAACAAATTATTTTGCATGCACCCCACTCCAAACGCTGTCTTCATTTCAAAAATATATTTTGTTTATTAAACGCAAAGTTTTTCATTTCAAAAGCATTTCTAAATTCAGTTCATATTTCCAACAAACGAAATTCCAAGCCAAAATAACGAAGTGGTAAAAAAAAAAACTTTGAGTTACCACCATGCAAATTCAAACATTTCGCTCTTCTCTGTATGTGGCAGCAATGCGTCACAGTAACCTGGTGTATGTAGAAGTCGATTATTCTTTACAGATGATGGTATGTTTGGATAGAGGATGAGACAAAGTTCTTTATTTAACTCATAAAAAACAATAGAATAGAAAATGCCACAATTTATCAAGACCTTGAAACAGATAAGAGAGAGAAACACCTCATATGTGCCGCTCAAGTATAAGGTGCTTTCCTTGCCATCAGTGATTGGATAACACACACGTCTCCTTCCATTAAAAATAATGGTTAGTGCGGTGGCTGGGATATACAAAAACCTAACAACATACATAGCATAATTTTTGGAATGACTCATCACGAGAGGAAAAAAATGGTTTAAGTCGCATAACATCAGTTAATGGAAACGCCGTCATTTCGCAATTTTTTTTTTTATCGACTATTAGAAAATATCGCAAAAGTTTTGTGCAAATCTATAATGGAAATGTGGCTAGTGACTTGACAAAGACTGAGTGAACAAGAGGAATTTAAATAGTGAACCAAAACGAGATAATTAAACAGACACAGCTGAACTAAATTAACTCATAATGACAGTGGCCATGGAAACAAAGTGGCGGGAAACTGAACAAAGGAACAAATCAAACACAAGCAAAACAGACAGAACATGTGACAGTCATGCAGCACGTTTGAGCTTCTGCAAGAGGTTTGTTCAATCTGTTCATCACATAATCTGATCGTGTCTCTCACGGCAATTTGGACTAAACTGCTCAATTCATATGGATTCGTTTTACGATCCCTTTATGCACTTTTTGAAGCGTCAAAGTGTAATTCCGTAGACTTTCCATGGAGGGACAGAAATCGCTCCGATTTCATTAAAAGATCTTCATTTGTGTTCTGAAGATGAACGAAAGTCTTTACGGGTTTGGAACGACATAAGGGTGAGGAATTAATGACAGAACTTTCATTTTTGGGATAAGTCATTGTCTCCAGCAGGCTGTAGCTTATTTGTAGATCACGTACGTTCATCAAAACCACTGGCTAATTTATCAGGTAGACTTTCCTAACACTGGATAGGACCCTCGGAAACACTTGAATCCTTTGTGACCCAGATTCGGCGAAGTGCTAGAACTTTCCCTAGAGATTTTGCTCCATGATGAAGTTATCTTGCCACAAATCTACCGTTCCACATCAAACCAAAGGTGAACTTAACTTCGATCTTATGACTGTGGACTGTGGTATACAAGGAACTCATTGTGGAACTAGATTGAGATGACGCATGCTTTGTGACATTTATCATAGCCATAATTAGTAAAACGGCATAATGCCCCATGTACTTTATGCCATAATTTCTACCCTGCTATCTGTCAGTCAAGATTCATCAGATTAGGGGATGTTTTTCCCATCTGCACTACCGTTCAAAAGTTTAGGCTCAGTGAGAATTTTGTTTGACTTTTATTCTGTAAGGATGGGTTAAATTGCTCAAAAGTGACATTAAAGACATTTATAATGTTACAAAAGATTTGATATAAATAAATGCTGTTCTTTTTAACTTTCTATTCATCATAAAACTCTGAAAACAAAAGTATCAAATATTAAGAAATTGATCTTGAGCATCAAATCCTCATATTAGAATGATTTCTGAAGGATCATGTGAGACTGAAGACTGGAGTAATGATGCTGAAAATCCAGCTTTGCCATCAGGAATAAATTACATTTTAAAATATATTTAAATGGAAATGAATCTAAGCCTGTCTGTGAAACTGGGTTCACTGGGGACTGCACAAACGCATGGCCCTATTCATGACACACAAGCGCAAAGAATTTCTGTGTACAGCAACCACACTCACAACTTGCGGCTATTTACGCAAGAACTGATTTATGAATGATTTACACAGAAATTTGTTCTGCTCTTGCTACCATTAAGGTCCACTGCAAAAAAAATAAAAACAATAAAAATATTGTCAAGTCATACTAAAATAATATGTCAAATCAATTAATTTGATTTTCAGAGGCTGTTTTTGCTGTCTGTTTCACTGGCTCCGAACATCTGACCACAGAGATTTGACATTTTATGAATTCTGTTTTTCAAAGAATGATAAAAGAGAGCTGACACAATGTGACCATTATTTCATGGACATCACTGATGCTCTAGATGTTTTTTTTAAATTGTATTTATACCTGATTTAACCATACATTATATCATTTGTTAATACACTACTGGTAAAAATCTGGAATTATTTAATCAAAAATATATTTTAAAATGTCATTTATTTCTGTGATCAAAGCTGAATTTTCATCATCATTACTCCAGTCTTCAGTGTCACATGATCCTTCAGAAATCATTCTGATATGAATATTTTGCTGCTCACAAAAAATGTACCTCAACATTTGGTTATCTTTAACTAAACCCCTCACCAAACCGTTATTTGTTAAATGTCCTGTAGATTTTATAGTTGGTCTTTCTCTATCATTTACTGAAAAACAAGACCGTTTATGTTGTGAATCAAGGACACCTGGGGGGTATTCCAGAAAGCAAGGTTAACATGCCATCACATATACCCTGAACTTTCGGTTGATTATATTAATATAACCATGCCATGGTATAGTGTGTGTGTGTGTGTGTGTGTGTGTGTGGTAGGTGTGTTTGTGACACTTTAGCTTCGCCCACTGCACACCTCCATGAGCTCGGCTGTTTTTGGAAAGATTTGTTACAGTGTATCTGTCTTTTATAATAAAACTAAAGACTCTTCTGAGATATGAAGGATGCAACACTAATCTATACACTCTAAAAAAAAAAAAGGTTCTATATGGCACCAAAAATAGTTCTTGGCTCGTAATCATAGGGGAACCTTTTTTAGTGCTATATAGCACCATTTTTGGTGCTTCAGTGGTTCTTCAGCGGTTCTTCAGAGGTTCTTCACCGGTTCTTCAGAGGTTCTTCACCGGTTCTTTGACTAAGGTGCTATATAGCACCTCTGAAGAACCACTGAAGCACCAAAATTGGTGCTATATAGCACTAAAAAAGGTTCCCTTATGATTACGAGACTTTTTTTTTTAGAGTGTAGGTACTCAAGATTAACATGAGATTGGCAGAAACTGTGTGTGTTATGTAAACTTTAAGCAAACTAACCCTGGAACAGAACCTGCTCCGGAGAAGGTTATGTTCAGAGAGTGAGTTGCTATGGCTACTACATACCCTAAAATTGACCTCTGTTTTTGGAACCAAAAGTTGAGGTTATCCTCTTACTTGCCCTTAAACAAACCCAGGTATGTCACACAACCTGCTTTCTGGAAAAAAGCAGGTTGTGTGACATGGGTATGTCACACAACCCACTCCCAACCCCCTCTCCCCGTCTGGAGCTCATGGATGGAACATTCACATGTGTCATGTGATATTTGCAGATTTTAGCCATTCATGTGATAATGAAATTCCTAGAAGGACCCCTGAGTTTCTAAAAACAACATAATCTTTCCACTATCATTGTGGTTGGCAATGCACCAGAAGCACAGTTTTATAAGACATGGAGCTCTGTTTTGTTGATGAGACGAAATTCTTCCACAGTCAATACATTTCTGGACTGGAGCAACCATCAAGAGACACACACTGACCGCTTTCTCATTGACAAGATCTTCAGCTACTGCTCAAAGCACTCAAGGTAAAATTTGAATTTCCCCTATGTTAGCCTATGTTTATATATGGTGAATGTGATTTCACCAAGTACATCCTTGGTGATCCTGGAACATTATTCCAATCAGATTCGAGGGATAGGTTTACACATTTAATGACAAGTTTAGGCTTAAAACATGGGTTAGGGGCTTACACGACGCCTGTGAAGAGACGACTCAACGCCAGCGTTGTTATGGCCTAAATTAATACATGATTGATTAACTTTTTCTAACATTTTTCTTTAACATTCTCTTTCTAACATTTTTCAATGTACATTTATGAAACGCACTTTCTGTAAAGCTGCTTTGAAACAATGTGTATTGTGAAAAGCACTATACAAATAAATATGAATTTAATTGAATAGAATTGAATTATGCATCAGTGTTATTTAGGGATAAGTTATGGGTAGGGACCGGGTTAGGGTTATGTTTAGGAGTAGGGTCTAGGACTATGTTTCAATGTTCCAGGATCAGCAGATGATATTGATATAGGAACAAGAATCACCAAGAGTTGGATTTGACTGAAATGGTTAATGAATGAATGATTGTGCGTTTTATATTTTATTTCTACTTTTCTGTTCTTCTTGTGTGATTTTATGTCAAATAATTTAGTACTAGTGAATATGACGATGCTAAAAATAAAGGGTTTGTAAAGGAAAATAATTGCTCCTTCAGCCCGGATAAAGGTTAAAGGTCCTACAACCTTTGTACTAAAGTATGTGCTGTCTCCCATACGTTTTGCGTTCAAAGAACGTATGGATCAATACAGTAATTGCACACATTGTATATCAATCAAGGCATCAAGATTATGGAAGATAACACAATCAGAGCCCACACAGTTGCACATTCATGAAAACTATAATGGACAACTATTTAGACCAGTCTTAACAGTTAATAATAATAATAATAATAATTAAAGCTGCAAGCAGCATTTATCGGGGTTCAAGCAGTTAAGGCCTTTAAGCACACAAGCATCAAAAGACATTAAGTTTTATTTAGCAAGCATTTAACAACTGCCATCATAGATGAAAAAGTCAATTTACAGCCTATACAGGCAGTTTACCATAGGAAATATATGGTTTTAAAGCGTTTTTACAGTTATAGCACCTTTTGCCTGAGTCTTCTTATAGTCTTGCCTGATCTCCACCACTTTTATTAGTAGTACTCAAAGTGTGCCCATACTGTATATATGTGGAGGGAGTTTGATTGACAGGCGATCTGACTAATCATAATCCGCCATTTTGTCCAACAAAGCAGTCAGGAAAGTTAGTAGATTAACATAGGAGGAATTAAATTTGAAAAACAAAGTGTACTGACGTCTTAGCACTTTAAAACAACATTCCTTTTATGTTCATTCATGTTTATTTTAATTATATAAATTAACTAGAAGGAAGAGATGATCGGTTCACAAGCAGCTTTAACTGAGCCTCGAGTCTACAGCAATCTATCAGACACATTAAAGAGTCACAAAATGGTATTTATTGTTTAAATGTCTCTAAAAATTGACTACATTTGAAAGGTGAGACTTTGTTTCATATCAAAAGTACTTGTCTGTCAGCACGCAGTCTTTTCTCTGATCCGCAATGTATTTTTCAATGCGTGAGAACTTGGTGTGGTGTGAGAGTGGCGTCGCTTGTCAGACATAGCAACAGGAACTAAAGTGGGCGGGTCTTTGCGAACGGTCATTGACAGTATGGACGGGGATTCGCCAGTCCCAATTCAGAACAAATTTCCTCACAATCCATCATTGTTCGTTTCAAACATGTGAGAGCATCAAAATTATCCATGGGTGAAATTGATTGGATTTAATTTATTTTTTTGTCAGTTCCTATCATAATTTTAACATTTTGGCGTTATTGTTTAGCTATTTACCTATGTTTACAAATTTCCTTTGTTTTTTTGTTGTTGTCTCGATCAGACTAACAGCTTTGAAGATAACCACAATTTTTTAAAGCTCTAAATGACACTTACAAAAACCATAAGGCAAAACCTGGCATGTTTGGTATTGTTGGACTCGGCAAGGATTCTTAGGAGGTCACTCCTGTGAAAAAAAACACGGGCTTGAAACTTCTAAGGCTCCTTCAAGGCATTGTGCCAATGACGTATACTGAGTTTTTTGAGATACACCAATGTTCTCATAGACTATCATGGCACCCTGGACAAAGACACTGCATGCCAATTTTCAGTAGACTAACGGTTGGGTGCGCTTATAGCTATTTTCATAATTTCTTTCACTGTTATAGCGCCACCAAGTGGCCAATTGTCACGATTCTTTTCATGTCAACTCAGATTGAGCTTATGAACATGTGTCCCAAGTTTAGCGAAAATATCTCTTTCCGTTCACAAGTTATAACCATTTTATAGTGCCACCAAGTGTCCAATTGTCATGATTTTTTTCACGTGACCTCAGAATGAGCTCATGAACATGTGTCCCAAGTTTTGCGAAAATATCCCTTTCCTTTCACAAGTTATAACCGTTTTATAGTGCCACCTAGTGGCCAATCGTTGCTTTTTTTTTTTTTTTTTTTTTTTTTTTTCAAGTGATCTCAGAATGAGCTCACGAAGATGTATCCCAAGTTTAGCAAAAAAATCTCTTTCCGTTCACAATTTATAACCATGTTAGTAAAAATGGCCCTGGTGCCATCAAAGATTTTGGTTCCCCTTATCGACCGTTAATTGAAATTTTGAAATTTTTGGATGATTATTGATTGTCCGACTCCAGAGAATAGTCTTGCAGTGGTTTGGTTCCAATCGGGCCAAAAACCTAGAAGTCAGCAAAAATATGTTTTTAAAAAAAATGCAATTTACTCGAAATTGGCGCCTGAAGGGTCCTGGGATCCTGGTCCTGGGACAATCGGTCTAAGAGTTATGAGCAATTTTGAACTTTTGGTTGCTGTAGCGCCACCTATGGGCCATTCGGGGTCATACTCTGATAGGTTGTCCCCAAGTTGAGGCCTACCATCTGGCCAGGTTTCAAGTCTCTAGGCCTTACGGTTTGGCCTGCACGATGCGTTTTACGAATCCTTACAATTACAATAGGGTTTCAGCATTTCATGCTTGAACCCCTAATAATATGCATTTATTAAAGTGATTAGGCTTATAATGATGATAATAGGCTTCTTATGTACTGTGGATGAATCGTCCGATTCTAATTCTCGTGTGTTTTACTGTTGCTTTGGTTATCTCATATGAACGTGATAACCTTGAGTAACACAATTGGCAGCTGCTGTGAATTCGCACTCTAATTGCTTTATCGTGGCGTTATCTGGAAATACTGTTGATATGCTGATTATGTAATTATGTATATCAAGTTTTGCTATCAACTTGCGATATGGTCAGACGCGGGGCCTCGGGGTTCGAACTTTGTACGGACTATTTCCTTCACGCTCTCCCTGATGGAAAATGTGTCCATGCTCGAGCAATACACGTTATACATTATGTTGATAACAGAAGAATACAAAAGACAACAAAGATGGAGTCAAATGGTCAGCATTCTGGTGACTATTTAGACCAGGTTTTAAGTCATCACTAGGTTTTTTGTTGTTGTATGTATGACTATTTAATTAAACTTAAGAACGTTCGGTAGTGTTTGGCGTCAGGTGAATATCCTCCTAAAGGGAAGTGTACCTCCTAAAATATCTCAAATACTTTTTTTTTTATTCATTCATTCATTTATTTTGAACGAGACAAGGATGACTAATGCGACGACGCCTCTGACATCATAAACCACTAAAACGAATCGACTACCAAAGCGAATCAGGGTTTTAATGTGAAATGTGCTGAAGTATCGGTGTGAACGTTTTGAAAACAAATTAGGACACTGTGATCTCTCGGTAAGTACAACCTTGTTCTCTTCATCTGCAACTGTGCATGTCCTTTGCAGTAGTATATTGTGCAGTATGAAACACTACAACTCTGTGAGTGTGGAAATGGGTTCATATTAATGAACTCAAAAGTGTTTGGGCTCTTGAGATGCAATTAACAATACAAGTAGTGTTCAAAACTTAAACAAATAGTGTGGAAAGTGCATTAAATTTGTGAAACACATGTTCGTAGTTTATGTGATGAACACCTGTGTGAACCTGAGGAGACCTGACCTCTTCACTTAAAGGGATAGTTCACCCAAAAATAAAAATGTTATCATTAATTCCTCACCCTCATGTCGTTCCAAACTAAGACTTTCGTTCATCGTCAGAACACAAATGAAGATTTTTTTTTTGATGAAATCTGAGAGAATCTCACTCAATATGGGTTAGTTTTATGATCTCCTCATTAACTGGGAGGGACAGAAATCGCTCTGATTTCATTCAAAAGATCTTCATTTTTGTTTTGAAGATGAATGAAAGTCTTACAGGTTTGGAACGACATGAAGGTGAGAATGACTTAATGACTGAATTTTCATTTTTTGGGGGGGTGAACTAACCCTTTAAACACCAGTTTGACCAGTCATTGATCTTTTTGAGAAAAGCACCTAGCTCTGCAGTGATATTCATATATTAAATGCAACCTTTGTGGTCACACAGTTGCACACAGAGTACTTGTACATTTTAAGAGATCATTCATCTTTGTGCAAAATCTCTCTGTCTCAGTAAGCATGGCGTCAGTGTTGTCACAGCTGATGGGTCAGTGGATCGATGTTCAGGGATTCCTGATATTTCTGTGTGTGCTGCTGTTGGTGAAACACCTGCGAGATGTTCAGTCAAAGAACATGCCGCCAGGACCCTTCCCTCTGCCGATCGTTGGAAACGTATTGAACATAGGCTTTAGTGATCCAATGGACGTTTTTCCGAAGGTATGTGTGTTTTTTTTTTTTTCCAGATGCATATGTTTATTAAATGAGTTGTGTGCATTACAAGTTGACATGTTGATCAGATTGCAGAGAGGTATGGAGATGTGAGCACATTTTATCTGGGAAACAAACCCTGCATACTGCTCACTGGATACGAGACTTTCAAAGAGGCGTTTGTGGAACAGGCGGACATCTTCACAGACCGGCCGTACTTCCCTGTGAATGACAGGATCTGTAAAGGGAAAGGTAAAAACTGCTAAAAGAACACTGTACGCATATGAGTGATGCTATTTACAAATTGCTCACCAATTCATCTTTTTGTCAGGAAACATCTTGTATTCTGCTTTCATTCAAGGCATTATATGCGTTGTCAGACACAACTAATTTGTTTATTTATGCTGAAACTGAACTATGTTCCAGAACGAAATATCAAACTTCTGCTATAATTTTCAATTAGCATACCAGAACTGTTGTAAAATTGGGAAAGTGACCTTTTGCGATGGCTACAATAGCAAGCTTTGTCATTGAAAACATGCAGAACTGTCTGGAGATCGTTACAGTCATCCTGGGTTTAATGTAGCCTACATGAGAATTCTCCAGTCTCTCTTGAAATAAAGAAGTTCATTCTGTGAAAACATTTACAGAATTCAACGTGAACATATTTATTTTTATCCATATGACGTAGGGATGCAGCGAAATGATAAATCTTGGCCGAAGCCGAATAATATTAAAACACTTGGCCGAAGCCCAATACCGAACGCAAATTTTGAAAAAAAAAGTCATTGATTTTGCCTTTTTTTCACCATTGCATAAATGTGCTTTTTTTTTTTTTTTTTTTTTTTTTTTTACTATTTTGTCTTGCTTTAAAAAAAAAAGAATACAAAAAAATAAATACTACAATTTAAAAATATCTATTTAACACTGAACGTTTTTAGCATTCCAGCAGACATTATACAAACAAAGCACAATATAACTTAAAAAAATATATTTGGCCATCTTATCTTTGGCCAATTATGCCCTACAGGTATCATAATCAAATCATAATCAAATTTAGTTTTTTTGTTCATGAGAGGTTTTGCAAGCCTGTATAAATGTGTACCTTGAATGCAATGTAAGTCGCTTTGGATAAAAGTGTCTGCCAAATGCATAAATGTAAAAAAAAAAAATGTAAATGTATAATTCAGCACTGAATAAAAAGTGAGTGGAGTCGGACTAACTTAAAACACATTGGCCATTGCGTACAAGAGATCAACAACTATGTCACGTTGTATGGATACATTTGACTTTCTACAGACACAAATATGCACTGGAGCATTTGCCAATATATTATTACAGTATCAACTGAGGGTTGCTTGCATTTGAGGGTGCTTGGAGAATACAGCAGACCAGTGTCTGCAAACGGCAATTTCTGCGTCTTTCTCTGACACTTTAAAGCACACTATGCGTCCGCACGAGCGCGCGGCAAAAATGACGTCATCGCAGATTGCCAAACGGACGAGGTGCGCGTGCAGTCAGCGGAGCCAGATGAAAGTATAAACAAGGCTTATTTGCTGCATTTAGAAGCTTGCCCGCCTCTCACACACTGGTTGCTATATTTGATCGCGCCATCAAAAACCTCATTGTTCGGTAAAATTTATTGTCTTTTCACTTTTTCATTTCATGAACCATGAAAAGGTTTATCCCACCCCTCTCAAACCGATTACAATTTCATTCGGTTTGGCCATTTTTATTCCGATTTAGGTGTTTATATGGAGCATTTTCATTCGGATTGGGCTTTTAAACCGATTACAGTGCTCCATGTAAACACACCTATTGTGAGGTTGTGGGAAAGTTTTTCAGACTTGTACAGTTCTTGCTGCTCTGCATATATTCCCAAAGTATTATTAAACGAACACGCCACTATTTTTGAAAATAGGCTCATTTTCCGACTCCCCTTGAGTTAAAAAGTTACGTTTTACCATTTTCGAATCCATTCAGCCGATCTCCGCATCTGGCAGTAGCACTTTTAGCATACATTACGAGCGAGGATGCTAACGGTCTAATCAGATTCAATAATCTATGCTAAAAGTGCTAGCGCCAGACCCAGAGATCGGCTGAATGGATTCGAAAACGGTAAAACTCAACTTTTTAACTCTATGGGAGTTGGAAAATGAGCCTATTTTCAAAAATAGTGGAGTGTTCTTTTAAGGAACTGTGTGGCAGATTTCAGCACTCACTGTCAGAGTGTAACACAGTTTTGGAAAGTACAGATACTGAAGGATGGGGCAGTGCAAATTTTAGAACCAGCAGCAAATTTGTAGGCCATGAGTAATGGCGGTTACCGATTTCACTTGTAAAAAGGGTGTGTACACAGCCTCAAGGGAATGCACTTTAGTAATCATAGATTTTGCTCTTTTTATCCCTTTTGTATGAAGGTCTGATCTTCTCCAGTGGGCACATGTGGCGTCATCAGAGGCGTTTTGCTCTGGCAACACTGAAGTATTTTGGTGTGGGCAAGAGAACTTTAGAAGACTCCATCCTGCAGGAGTGTCACTTTGTCTGTAGCACTTTTCAAACCAAGCAAGGTCAGAGCACACGGTTTCTGCATGAATTCATACATCTGAACAAGTACATACTGCTCTCTACAGGCAAAGGTTTGAAAGTACGGTTTGCAGTAACCACTATTTCTCTCTTTTGCTTTCCTAGGTTTGCCATTCAACCCTCATCACATCTTGAACTACGCGGTGGGCAATATAATATGCAGCCTGGTTTTTGGCCACAAGTTTGAGTATGACAACCATCTTTTTCACGAGCTGTTGCAGTATTCAGATGACACCTTTAAGCTGCCCATCAATGTCTGGGGCCGGGTACGAGAACCAATTTACAATAATGGATATTTTTCACAAAAGTGCCCGTTATACTTTTTTAAAAGCGCATAGTTTTGTTTTGGAGTCTCCTAGAAAAGGCTTACATGATTTGAGGGTCAAAAACACCTTTTCTCATAATATCCATTGTAGCATCACCTCTTTTCTCACACTGTCTCGATCAGTTCGATAAAGGATTTGGTCTTTCTAAACCCTCCTTTCTGTGAGCCTCCTCTGCTCTGATTGGTCAGATGGCTCAGTCTGTTGTGATTGGTCGACCTCTTACAGCTTGTCCGAAACCAAACGGCCGTTACCATATCTGCATTTCAGCTTCACTTGATGCACAGTGATATGAACAGTAACAATGGTTTTACCGTATCAATTTCAGTGCGAGTCCTCGTCCTTTGTAAGTGCAGCAAAGAGGATTTACTTTCTCAGCACAGAAAACAGCGTCTTCTTGACATGTCGACACACAGACCAAATTCTTCCAGTCTCAGCTACAACTACAGTGTTTGAGGGTCAAAGACGTTGTTCGTGGACAGCCAATGAAGACCATAGACTGGCATTAAGCAAATGTGTTACATTGTTACTTAGGAGACTGTAATTACTGAAGACTCGTTTCAGCAGTTCAGAATCCATTCTTTTTTTAGGAGACAATAACTTTTTTTGTCGTGCACTTTTGATCTTTGCAGACATTTTACATTCACAAACAGCTTTATTACACACTGCATGAAAGGTAATGTTCAAGAAAGCATCAGAGGGGAACTTTAAAGGGTTAGTTCATCCAAAAAGGAAAATTTGGTCAGTACTTACCCTCATGTCGTTCCAAACCCGTAAGACCTTCGTTCATCTTCAGAACACAAATTAAGATATTTGATGAAATCCGACAGCTTTCTGACCCCACATAGACGGCAATTTAATTACCACTTTCAAGGCCCAGAAAGCTTGTAAAGACATCGTTAAAATAGTCCATGTGACCCCAGTGGTTCAACGTTAATGTTATGAAGTGACGAAAATACTTTTTGTGTGCAAAAAAACGAACAGAAATACTGACTTTATTCAACAATTTATTTTCTGTCAGTCTCCTTTCCAGTTTACTCTGTAAATACAGTGCAGCACTTCTGGGTTCTTCGGCAGAATGCCGGCTCACCATTGGCCGACGCTGTTCATGTGAACACCACGACGCATGTGTCTGTGTTAATTTCGTTGACGAATAATTTGTCAATTTTCGTCAACAACCTTTTTTCACTGACGAAAACTAAATAAAAACTAGTGTTGGATGACAACTATGACGAAAATGTTTTCTTTTTCGTCAACAAATAAAAACGAGACGAAAATGTTAGGGAGGGACGATTAGGGCAGAGATCCAGTCAGAACTGATGTCCTGTGTAACAGATGCGCACATTTGATCTGAACTGATCTAGCCGCTGGAGAACACGGCGCTGTTGCGCTTCTAAAGTAATGATGAGTAATGAGTAATGACACTGTTTGCTTTACGATGTTTATATAGTAATATGTTTTAGACGGTTGTAACAATGCATATTTTATCTCCTGAACTTGAATGAGCAACTGCAACAGAGGCGCAGACATTTCAAAATAAGAGTCCCGGTGTTTTTCGAGCTTGTTTATAATTAAGTCACGCATTATATATTCGTTTTTGGTTACACAATAAACTTTATTTGACTTCATTCCGATTTAATTTATAGTCAGGAGGACCAGTATTTGACACGCATTCAATAAAGTATCAGGGTTATAATAGTTAATAACTAAAACCATTTAAAAAAACTTAATTACTTGAAATTAAATAAATGTTAACTGAAATAAAAAAAATAAAATGAACAAACTTATTTGAAGCTTTAGCTTAACCTGATATGGCCTACTGACTAAAACAGAAATACTAAGTTATAAAAACTATATAGCTGTTTTAAAAAAAAAACAGACAAAGTGAATTAAGCTCTCTTTCGTGTATTTATGTCAAAAACAAAATGATGTAAAAATGTCAGTTCAAGTGACAGTCGGTTATGTAAGGCTTAAATGCTTAATGTATTACAATTTAACTAAACTCATTAGATTTTAGGAGACTAAATATGCTGTAGATTTAGTCGACTAAAACTAAAAACAATTCAGATGACTAAAATGACTAAAACTAAATCAAAATTTGCTGTCAAAATTAACACTGGCATGTGTGTGATGCTGACGCAGGAGCTAGCCAATGATGAGCTGCCGTTCTGATGTAGAACTTGGAAGTGCTGCACTCTTAAATGCATTTCTGGGCCTTGAAAGTGTTAAATTATATATAAATATAATGTTCACACAGGCATCAGAGATCACAATAGGCACACGTAAACATACCAACAAAACAAAAAAGGAAATGTCCAAACCATCTGTTATCAATTTTTTTTACATTTGAATTGCTTGAGGAAAAAAAACATTTTGAATCTGTTTTTCCTACAACGGGGGAAAAATACCATCGACCAATTAGCAACAGTTCAAAAGCCAATGTTGTGGATATTACAGAAAAGTCATTTCTTTAAGAAATTCATTCTCTGTTGTGGCTTCCTACTTGCAGTATATGATCAGTCCACATCTCTCATTTAAGCTTATTGTCAAGTACAACAACTGCATGTACAATGTACTGTAATTATTTAATTAATAGGCAGCCAATACAATCAGTCACAAATTTAAATATCTTGGTGTACTTGACAAAAAGCTTAGAAGGGACCAGTGTTATTTTGAAGCAACAAAAATGACATATAAAAAATGCATATTTGAAGTTAGATTATGAAAATTGTGTTTTTCTTTATTTTTAAACAAGAGGGGACTTGCAACTCTGACGATGTCTACCTATCCAACAGGGACCTCCATAGCCTGCAATGGAACTGTGTGTGTTCTAAAGACAAAGTTAACTGGCAGTAAAGTCTTTCTCCATATGTTATTTCATGGACCTTTTTTGGAGATAAAAACTCACGTTGACTTGCTGCATTGAAAAATGTTCTGTTGGTTAATTATATTATGTGAACCAAATGTATTTTTAACATTGAAAATTTTTTAGTTGGTTCAACAACTAAATCGTCAATGCAACAATCAACGCAAAACTGAATTTTAATTTCCAAAATCTTATTACAGTGTATTTATGGCAAGAATTAGTGTTTTATGTTTTAAATCAAGCAGATATTCATTAAAAAATTTTAATGAAACAATTGCAGGTCACCACTTTATACACTGGACAGTGATTTTGATAAATGGACTTTTATAAGATTTTGATTAACACAACGCCTGTTTGGTTGCTTTGCCATTTCTTGTGGAGGGGGGTAGGGGTTGTTGGTTAAATCGCCTCCAGTAGAAATTAGAAATCGCGTTCGCAGGGGTACTGCGGTGCGATCGAATAGGGCACTTTCACTTTCAAAGGGGCAGGAGCTCCCCCTTAAAATAATGATAAAGTAATCACAAAAATTCAAAATTCAATTTGTTGTAGTTTTCATTTGCCACTATTGAAGTTTACTCAGCTATGATGTCTAAATTGTCATTTGTAAAGACCAGGAAAATGCATTTATTTTATGTTGACTCTAAAAAGCGAGATCAATGACACTTTTTTTTACTGCAAAGATTCATGAAACAAGACTTCATGAAACAACTTGTATTTGTCCCTCAACAGTTGTATAACACGTTTCCCGCCTTGATGTCCTTGCTGCCAGGAAAGCACCAGACTACATTTGCCAACCTTTCCAAGCTGAAGCTCTTTTTTCAGGAGGAAATCAGGAAGCACAAAGAGGACAGAAACCCATCCAGTCCCAGAGACTACATTGACTGTTATCTGGATGAAATTGAGAAGGTAACTGTTTTTTAGCAGATCCTGGCATGATGTCAGGAAATCCTCTCTTCTAGTTTTGTACACTGACAATTCATGCATTTCAAATGAAATCAAGTGAACTCAATGGATAGTTAGCCCATATTTATACCTTCCATTTACCTTTTCCTCTCCCTCGTCTTTCCCAGTGTAAGGACAGCGAGGCAGAATTCACAGAGGAGAACCTGATACACTGTGTGTTGGATCTGTTTGGAGCCGGAACAGAAAGCACTGCTAAATCACTCAGCTGGGCTTTACTCTACATGGCCAAGTATCCAGAGGTGCAAGGTAGGCTGCTCCACTCCGCTCCTGTGATCTACTTGTTAAGCAAATGTGTATATGTGTGTCCACATACTCTGCATGTTCACTTCCCACAGAGAAAGTCCAGTCTGAGATCGATCAGGTGATTGGACAGACACGGCAGCCGTCGATGGAAGACAGGACACATCTGCCGTACACTTACGCTGTGATCCACGAGGTTCAGAGGTTTGCGAATGTTCTTGCCTTCATTCCACCAAGAGTTGCCAGCAAAGACACCACAGTAGCAGGATGCCTCATTCCAAAGGTACGCCAGAAAATACTGTTTGTATTTCAGCACACTTTTCTTTTTTTTTACCCATATTTTGCAACAAAAAAATGGCTTTCTCTTTCATTAGCTACTGCATTACAGTACTGTCCTGGATTTAAATGGGCAACAATTTAACGATTTTGGTAGAAACGAGAATGAGTTTCTTTGAGTTAACTCTTGTGCATCCTTAAGGAGATTTTTGTCTTAAGTTTATTTATTTATTTTTTATTTTTTTATCATCATTATATTGCTTGTGTTAATGCCAACTGCAGAAGTGTGTATTTTCATTGGAATATTAATATTTCGCCCTCATTTCCTTTTAATAAATCTATTTTACATTTAGTAGCACACAATAGTTACACCCAGGACAACAATGTCCCCATTGAAACTGCATCACTTTATAGTTAAATGGACCTGGGATTAAAAATGGCTGTCTTTGTTAGTAGGCTTTCCTTCTGTTGGCAAGGCTTCGAAATTAAAATGTTTACACCCTTTTTTTTTTTTTACCAGATGGCGCCATTTACTCAGGTTTGGCCTATAAAGCCATATTTTTTCCTGTTTTCTGCTTCTGCAGAAATTATGCAGCTATAATTATCTTGGAGTGGATGTAAGAGTGTTGTTTATATGTGTAATTAAAAAAAAAGTGTGTGTGTGTGTAATGTTTGAGTGAGAGAAATTATACTGTACTGAAAATCCCAAATCGCATGCGTGTGTGTGAGACGCGTCCATACACACATATATTATATAAACACAAACCTTTGTTAGAATTTGACAGCTAAAAAAATATTCATAAATCATTTTCATAAAAAAAAAAAACTATTTTCGTTTCACTTTAACAATAATCTACCAAGAATCTTCTTTAAAATGTGAAACTTGGGAGCACAGTGTCCATTTTATTTTGTAATAAAGACATTTTTGTCCTCTAAGGACCTCAGGGTAACTTTTTAAAATTGCATGAGGGTAAAATGTGGTAAACATACAGATTTTTTTTTAAAAATGATATGTAGCCAGAACGTGATTCTGTTTTAGTAAACAAACTGTTTTTTAATGTTTGCAATGTTCTTACAATGTCTGACATTTTGTGCTCTGACAGGGTGTGATGGTGCTGCCGATGCTGAAGCCAATCCTAGAGGATAAGAAGGAGTACAGCACTCCGGATGAATTCAACCCCGCACACTTTCTGGATGAAAACGGCAAATTTTTGAAGAGAGAAAAGTTCATGCCCTTTTCAATAGGTAGGTCATAAGGAATATGCAATATATAAACTATAACTAAAATAAATATGTACATGCACACATGCACTACTGTTCAAAAGTTTGGGGTCCCCACTTTTTTTCTGCTCACCAAGGCTGCATTTATTTGATCAAAAGTACAGTAAAAACAGTAATATTGTGAAGTATTACAATTTAAACTAACAGTTTTCTATGTAAATGTATAGTAAAATGTAATGTATTTCTGTGATGCAAAGCTGGATTTTCAGCATCATTACTCCAGTCTTCAGTGTCACATGATCCTTCAGAAATCATACTAATATGATGATTTGCTGCTCAAGAAACATTTATGATTATTATCAATGTTGAAAACAGTTGTGTAGATCATATTTTTGTGGAAACCGATACATTTTATTCAGGATTCTTTGATTAATAGAAAGTTAAAAAGTACAGCATTTATTTGAAACCGAAAACTTTTGTAACATTATAAATGTCTTTACTCTCACTTTTGATCAATTTAATGCATCCTTGCGGAATAAAATTTCTTTAAAAAAAAAACCATTACTGACCCCAAACGTTTTGAACGGTCAAGTGAATAAACAAATCTACACTAAAATGAGATTTTCTAAAGTTGACCTCGGCTGTACTGATCCAGACTGTGATTTCCAGGTAAGAGGATGTGTTCGGGTGAGCAGCTCGCTCGTATGGAGCTCTTCCTCTTCTTCACGTCTCTGATGCAGCGTTTCAACTTCCTGCCTCCTGAGGGACAAACGCTGAGTCTCAAAAGGACAGTTGCCATCGCGTCCGCTCCTGAACCTTTCCAAATCCGTGCTATGCCTCGATAATGCGACACTATTGCAACCTAAAATAAAAGAATTGGCTCATATAGCACACTGATGAAGTACAGATAAGCATTTCTTTCTCTGGTAACATTAAACGCACACATAGTTATGAAAATGGCATTATTTTAATTTCTTACACACGGTTTGTTTCTTTGATCTTGCATATATTCAGGCTTTCCCCATTTTAAATATCCCACATAGGGGACTGTCCATGTTTGGCTATTTAGGGCGCAAAACATCTTTCTATATCGATAGCCATTAAAAGTAGCTTTATATTCTAATATGTAGTACGAAGCCCTTAACTCTTTCCCCGCCAAACATGGAATTTTCCGGGTTACTGTGTTTTCACTGTTATATGCTAGGGGGCACTGTTACACAACTTCTAAATGAATACAGGTTTCCTGATCAAAACACAGGCGAAGACGACGCAGAAAAAAGCGAGTGTATGTAAGCAGATGCATATGTAAAATAATGCGATCATCAACATTAAACATCATATAAATCGTTACTGAATGAAATGTCGCCCCAGGACGAACTCTAGGACTGAAGCTTTGGGGTGTTGATGGACTCGATCTACTCCATCGGTGTTTGATCATCCTTCTGAATCTGATCTGGATGAAGTCTTTGACAAAAATTTAATTTTCTCAGCTTTTTGCTCAAAATGTTGCTTCTTTTATGAAACGTACCCATATTCAAGTGTTGATTAAAAAAATAATGGATGTTTTTTTTTGTTGTTTAAAAGCAGAGGGTCTGCTCTTTCTTTTGATATATTGCATGTTCCGATATTCATACAACAAAATATTCTGGGGGCCATTACATTTTTGTGAAAATAATCAAAAACCCTTGCAGTGGCTGGCAACTTTTTTTAAAAACGCTAGCGGAGAAAGAGAGTTAAAGGAACACGGTGATGGAAAACAATATGAAAAGGCCTTCTGAAGCGAATCGATGCATTTGTGAAAGAAAAATGAAAATTAAAGTGCCTCTCGCAGTTTAAAATGCTTACGCTTTGTCTGATGAGCGTAACTGGTAGCGTAAGCATTTTGACCTACAGAGGCACTTTCAACACCTTTTCTATAAATTGAATACAGAAGGCGATTGGCCGAAACTTTACTTTATAAAGTTTTAAAAATAAAAATATTTTTCTTACACAAACGCATCGATTCGTTTCAGAAGGCCTTTATTAACCCCCCGGAGCCGTGTGGAGCAGTTATATGATGGATAGATGCCCTTTTATGGACCTCATAAATGAGACCACAAGTCACTGCCATTATAAAGCTTGGATTAGCCAGGACTTTTTTTAACATAACTCTGATTTTATTTGTCTGAAAGAAGAATGTCATATACACCTAGGATGACTTGAGGGCGAGTAAATAATGGACATGGATATTCATTTTTGGGTGAACTAACCCTTGAAGTCTTCCGTTGTAACCCGTGGTGGTTAAGTGTTTTTCAGTCACAAGATGGCGCCAGACAGTCAACGACAGCAGAGTGACACGTTAAGCATATAAGTAGAACCGTTCAATATAACTCGTAGTACCCGGATGAGCGGTGTGTTTTTCTCTTTGGCGGTTGTTATCTGGGAATAAGTTAAAATAGCATACCATCAGAATGTATAATATCAACTGGAAGTGAATTTGACTAGAAGCTTCACACACTAAAGTTACAAATGGCTGCATCTGCTCTTACGTTTAAAAACAAGCTGGAATAAAAGCATGAACTGGACTTGTATTTGCTGCTGTCTTTGACGTCACGGCTCATGAAGGTTTTGTTCTGTGTATATTCTTGTGGTGCCCTCATCTTTATCATAATGTCATTTTCCTGTGACTCCAGAGTCATTATTCACATGGCATTTATGACTCAAGATATATATATATATATATATATATATATATATATATATATATATATATATATATATATATATATATAATAAAAATCAGTATTTATTTGATTAGCCTTGTAATAAGCAGGACAAGGACAATTATCGGAAAATAAACTGTCAGAGTAATACAAGAGCCTGTTTGGGGTTTAATATGGGGTCATTTTGCCAGGTTGGTTAATGGTACCTTTTATCCCTTTATGTATTTCAATTTAATTTGATCAAATAAAAGGCATCAGTGAAACTTAAGTGTACTGTTTTGCTCTTCCTAATCGCATTTGTTTACCTTTATAACTGTGCAGGTCCTTTGATTGTAACTTGGTCTAAACAAGACTTGTCTGGTTGTTTAAATCTCTGGGATTATTCTGGATTTGTATGAAGGTGCCAGTGGTTAATTTAAGCCCTGGTGCTTTTATGGGATATTACACAAAACAATTAACAGAAATATGATGTAAGTAGCTATGTTTCCATCCACCTATTTTTATGCGCATTTTGGGATATTGCATCAAAAAATGCTGAATAGAAACGCCAAGATGCGCATAAAAAAACAACAACGTATGCACTCGTTGAGTCAGATAAATATTCTATCCGATACGAAAACATGCGCATAACTGCGATGGAAATGCATTTACCGAATAAATTCCTTGATGTGCATTAAAAAAAACTAAAAAAAACATGTGACTTTTGCGATGTAACAGCATAACAGAGGCGGACAGTACTTAAGTATTTTTACTTTCTACTACAGTAAATTTTTCAAGTGTATATATTTTATCAGTGTTTTTCTTTGGAAAACTTTTTAATTCATTACATTCCAAAGCATAATTTATAATGTCATAATTTTTAATGCACTACATTTAATAAATAAAAGTTTACCTTGAATACTTAATTACATAAAAAATATAGTACTTTCTTACTTGTACTCAAGTCAAATTTTAATTACTTTTACTTGAGTAAAAGTATACAATACTAAATTTTTAATGTAATTAAGTATTAAATGATATTCAAAATGAAACACAGTGCAGTAAAAAATACAAATATTATGTTTTGGAAGGTTGTGAAGTAAAGTTTTCCAAAGGAGAACACTGATAAAGTACATATACTTGGAAAAATAAAATTACTTGGATTGTAAAAATACTTAAGTACTGTCCGCCTCTGCTAACCAGCGGAAAAATCTTGTTTGCAAAGCATCTGAAATGCTGCTTCGGTCATTCAGAAGTCTGTCGTCAAAGATGCTCGGTATATTTCCCTCCTAGAACTGTCTTACACGACTGCGTTCCCAAACAGCACATCTGCCTCTGAAAGCATGACAACAAGTTTATTGAGACGCACAAGTTTCTCTGAGACGCAAATCATTTATTATATATACGAAAATGAATATATATGGTGGCTTCTATGTTTCTTACTGATTTATTTTAGCGGTAGTTTATCAAGAAGTGACTATGTTCTCTTCGACTCACTGGATGGAAACGGTGCTTTATTCGCAAATGCAATATTGCAATTTTGCACAAATTACATTCAGAACTTTGAATGGAAACATAGCTAGTGTAGGCTAAACTGCATTAATGTGTCTTTGTCCATGTGTAATGTGGAGTTGCCCATGGTGAGAGGCGGAGGGCTGGAGTGGGTTTGCTTATAGCCCCCCAGCTCTGCCGCCATGTGTTGGAGTTCACCCTGGTGAACGAGAGGGTCGCTTCCCTGTGACTTCGAGTCGGGGATAGGTCTCTCACTGTCGTTTGTGCCTACGGCCCAAATGGCAGTGCGGAGTACCCGGCCCTCTTGGAGTCTCTGGAAGGGGTGCTGGAAAGTGCTCCGACTGGAGACTCCGTCGTTCTACTGGGGGACTTCAACGCCCACGTGGGCAGTGACAGTGACACCTGGAGGGGCGTGATTGGGAGGAACGGCCCCCCTGATCTGAACCCGAGCGGTGTTATGTTTTTGGATTTCTGTACTAGCCACGGTTTGTCCATAACGAACACCATGTTCAAGCATAAGGGTGTCCATCAGTGCACGTGGCACCAGGACACCCTAGACCGGAGGTCGATGATCGACTTTGTGGTCGTCTCATCTGACCTTCGGCCGTATGTCTTGGACACTCGGGTGAAGAGAGGGGCGGAGCTGTCAACTGATCACCACCTGGTGGTGAGTTGGATCCGATGGTGGGGGAGGAAGCTGGACAGACTCGGCAGACCCAAACGTACTGTAAGGGTCTGTTGGGAACGTTTGGCCGAGTCCCCTGTCAGAGAGATCTTCAACTCCCACCTCTGGCAGAGCTTCGACCGGATCCCGAGGGAGTCTGGAGATATTGAGTCCGAGTGGACCATGTTCTCCACCTCCATTGTCGATGCGGCCGCTCGGAGCTGTGGCCGTAAGGTCTCCGGTGCCTGTCGAGGCGGCAATCCCCGAACCCGGTGGTGGACACCGGAAGTAAGGGATGCCGTCAAGCTGAAGAAGGAGTCCTATTGGGCCTGGATGGCTTGTGGGACTCCGGAGGCAGCTGACCGGTACCGGCAGGCCAAGCGGACTGCAGCCCGGGTAGTCGTGGAGGCAAAAACTCGGGCCTGGGAGGAGTTTGGTGAGGCCATGGAGAAAGACTATCGGTCGGCCTCGAAGAGATTCTGGCAAACCGTTCGACGCCTCAGGAGGGGGAAGCAGTGCCCTACCAACACTGTTTACAGTGGAGATGGGCACCTGTTGACCTCAACTGGGGATATCGTCGGGCGGTGGAAGGAATACTTCGAGGATCTCCTCAATCCCACCGACATGTCTTCCGTTGAGGAAGCAGTGGCTGGGGACTCAGAGGTGGACTCGTCCATCACCCGGGCTGAAGTCATCGAGGTGGTTAAAAAGCTCCTCGGTGGCACCGGGGTTGGATGAGATCCGCCCTGAGTACCTCAAGTCTCTGGATGTTGTGGGGCTGTCTTGGCTGACACGCCTCTGCAACATCGCATGGCGGTTGGGGACAGTACCTCTGGACTGGCAGACCGGGGTGGTGGTCCCTCTTTTCAAGAAGGGGGACCGGAGAGTGTGTTCCAACTACAGGGGGATCACACTTCTCAGCCTCCCCTGGAAAGTCTATGCCAGGGTACTGGAGAGGAGAATTCGGCCGATTAGTGGAACCTCGGATTCAGGAGGAACAGTGTGGTTTTCGTCCCGGTTGTGGAACACTGGACCAGCTCTATACCCTTTCCAGGGTGCTGGAGGGTTCATGGGAGTTTGCCCAACCAGTCCACATGTGTTTTGTGGATTTGGAGAAGGCATTCGACTGTGTTTCTCGTGGCATTCTGTGGAAGGTGCTCTGGGAGTATGGGGTCGGCGGCCCCCTGCTTTAGGGCTGTTCGGTCCCTGTACGACCAGAGCAGGAGCTTGGTCCGCATTGCCGGCAGTAAGTCATACTTGTTCCCGGTGCATGTTGGACTCCGGCAGGGCTACCCTTTGTCACCGGTTCTGTTCATAATTTTTATGGACAGAATTTCTAGGCGCAGCCAAGGGCCGGAGAGTGTCCGGTTTGGGGACCACGCGATTTCGTCACTGCTTTTTGCGGATGTTGTCGTGTTGGCCTCCTCGAGCCAGGACCTTCAGCGTGCACTGGGACGGTTTGCGGCCGAGTGTGAAGCGGCTGGGATGAGAATCGGCACCTCCAAGTCCGAGGCCATGGTTCTCAGTCGGAAAAGGGTGGCTTGCCCGCTTCAGGTGGGTGGAGAGTTCCTGCCTCAGGTGGAGGAGTTCAGGTATCTTGGGGTCTTGTTCACGAGTGAGGGAAGGATGGAACGGGAGATTGACAGACAGATCAGTGCAGCTTCTGCAGTAATGCGGTCGATGTACCGGTCTGTCGTGGTAAAGAAAGAGCTGAGCTGCAAGGCAAAGCTCTCGATTTACCGGTCAATCTGCGTTCCTACTCTCACCTATGGTCATGAGCTGTGGGTCATGACCGAAAGGACAAGATCCCGGATACAGGCGGCCGAAATGAGCTTTCTCCGTAGGGTGGCTGGGCTCCCTTAGAGATAGGATGAGGAGCTCAGTCACTCGGGAGGAACTCGGAGTAGAGCCGCTGCTCCTCCACATCGAGAGGAGCCAGCTGAGGTGGCTCGGGCATCTATTTCGGATGCCTCCTGGATGCCTTCCCAGGGAGGTGTTCCAGGTACGTCCCACCGGGAGGAGGCCCCGGGGAAGACCTAGGACACGCTGGAGGGACTATGTCTACCGGCTGGCCTGGGTATGCCTCGGGGTTCCCCCGGAAGAGCTGGAGGAAGTGGCCTGGGAGAGGGAAGTCTGGGCGTCTCTGCTTAGACTGTTGCCCCGCGACCTGGCCCCGGATAAGCCGAAGATGATAGATGGATGGATGGATGGATGGATGTCTTTGTCCAGACCATTGCTGCTCAAGTTCCACAGTCTGTGAGCACATCTTTAGTTCCTGTCTCTATGAAGCCGCTCCTTTTGAAAAGCACAATGTGCTCTGATTGGTCGGCTGGAGCAGTGTTTTGTGATTGGTCGGCTGGAGCAGTGTTTTGTGATTGGTCAACGGCTTTGAGTGTTTTTAGAAAATCCATCCAAATCCGTCCATTGCCATACACGTTTTAACACACTAATAGGACGCCTTTAGGTAACATTGTATGTTTGCTACTGCAGAAATAAACCATACACTCATGTTTTCTTTGTAATATTTGTATTATCCATTTGATATTTCTTTATAATTCTAAACTTTGGGAATTACTTTCTGCTTCATTATTCTTGACCGAAGAACCTGAGGACTGAAACATCACAGTCCAACATCACAGCTTTCTGTCAGTTAGTGGCAAGAGCAGTTGATCACAAACCGGCGTGCAGGGAAACGGCCGACTGGGCAACAGTTGTTGATGGCTGACTTATCACAAGACATAGTGTGAGCAGAAACAATTGAAAGGAGAGATCGATGAATAGCAAGAAAACACAGTCAGCTTTCTGATGGCAATGGTTATCTTATTAGTGAAATACTTACATGTGTTGAGTCTTGAGTTATTCAGAGAAAGTCTTCTCTTGCTCTGGTGTTTTTCTCCTGAGCAGTCCGGTGTATTCATCCACATCTTCATATCCACCCCATCCACAGCTCCGAGCTGAAGAGTGTGAAGAATGTCTCGTCTCATGCATGCGAGGGAGAGCTTGGTGTTTATGATGAGTCTCACTCATTTAATTTTAAGTACAGCGACTTTACAGCGTTACTAAGAACAAGTGATTTTTTTATCACAATGGGAATGGTTGTTTACTACTAATGAGTTAAAAGCAGTTTAATGAATTACACGAGTGGATTTCCATGTTATGCAATAGTAAATAAAGTTTGGCAGGAGCATTTATTCTCACATTATGTTTTCGTACTACATACACTATATAGAAAAACTAAAACTCCTATTTACGAATAAGATCATTGCTGTCATAACTCTGAGTGTTTGGCATGGTAATTAAAATGACAATGTTGATATATTTGGTCTTGGCAGAATAGATCTACTATACACTGCTGCTGTTATTGATGCTGCTGTTATTGATGCTGCTGTTATTGATACTGCTTATATTGATGCTGCTGTTATTGCTGCTGCTGCTGTTATTGATGCTGCTTGTATTGATGCTGCTGTTATTGATGCTGCTTGTATTGATGCTGTTGTTATTGATGATGCTGCTGTTATTGATGCTGCTGCTGTTGTTATTGCTGCTGTTATTGATGATGCTGCTGTTATTGATGCTGCTGCTGTTGTTATTGCTGCTGCTGCTGTTATTGATGCTGCTGCTGTTGTTATTGATGATGCTGCTGTTATTGATGCTGCTGCTGTTGTTATTGATGCTGCTGCTGTTATTGATGCTGCTGATGTTGTTGTTATTGCTGCTGTTATTGATGATGCTGCTGTTATTGATGATGCTGCTGTTATTGATGATGATGCTGTTATTGATGCTGTTATTGATGATGCTGCTGTTACTGGTGCTGCTGTTATTGTTGATGCTGCTGTTATTGTTGATGCTGCTGTTATTGCTGCTGCTGCTGTTATTGATGCTGCTGCTGTTATTGATGCTGCTGTTATTGATGCTGCTGCTGTTATTCCATCCATCCATCCATCCATCCATCTTCTTCCGCTTATCCGGGGCCGGGTCGCGGGGGCAGCAGTCTAAGCAGAGATGCCCAGACTTCCATCTCCCTAGACACTTCCTCTAGCTCTTCCGGGGGGACACCGAGGCGTTCCAAGGCCAGCCGGGAGACATAGTCCCTCCAGCGTGTCCTTGGTCTTCCCCGGGGCCTCCTCCCGGTTGGAGATGCCCGAAACACCTTCCCGGGAAGGTGTTCAGGAGGCATCCGGAACAGATGCCCGAGCCACCTCAGCTGTCCCCTCTCGATGTGGAGGAGCAGCGGCTCTACTCCGAGTTCCTCCCGAGTGACTGAGCTCCTCACCCTATCTCTAAGGGAGCGCCCAGCCACCCTGCGGAGAAAGCTCATTTCGGCCGCCTGTATCCGGGATCTTGTCCTTTCGGTCATGACCCAAAGCTCATGACCATAGGTGAGAGTAGGAACGTAGATTGACCGGTAAATCGAGAGCTTCGCCTTACGGCTTAGCTCTTTCTTCACCACGACAGACCGGTACATCGACCGCATTACTGCAGAAGCTGCACCGATCCGTCTGTCAATCTCCCGTTCCATCCTCCCCTCACTCGTGAACAAGACCCCTAGATACTTGAACTCCTCCACTTGGGGCAGGAACTCTCCACCAACCTGAAGTGGGCAAGCCACCCTTTTCCGACTGAGGACCATAGCCTCTGATTTGGAGGTGCTGATCCCCATCCCAGCCGCTTCACACTCGGCTGCAAACCGTCCCAGTGCATGCTGAAGGTCCTGGTTAGAAGGGGCCAACACGACAACGTCATCCGCAAAGAGCAGAGACGAAACCGTGTGGTCCCCAAACCTGACACCCTCCGGCCCTTGGCTGCGCCTAGAAATTCTGTCCATAAAAATTATGAACAGAACCGGCGACAAAGGGCAGCCCTGCCGGAGTCCAACATGCACCGGGAACAAGTCTGACTTACTGCCGGCAATGCGGACCAAACTCCTGCTTCGGTCATACAGGGAAGGGACAGCCCTCAGCAAAGGACCGCGGACCCCATATTCCCCCAGCACCCTCCACAGGACACCGCGAGGGACACAGTCGAATGCCTTCTCCAAATCCACAAAACAAATGTGGACTGGTTGGCCAAACTCCCATGAACCCTCCAGCACCCTGTAAAGGGTATAGAGCTGGTCCAGTGTTCCACGACCAGGACGAAAACCACACTGTTCCTCCTGAATCCGAGGTTCCACTATCGGCCGAATTCTCCTCTCCAGTACCCTGGCATAGACTTTCCCGGGGAGGCTGAGAAGTGTGATCCCCCTATAGTTGGAACACACCCTCCGGTCCCCCTTCTTAAAAAGAGGGACCACCACCCCGGTTTGCCATCCCAGAGGCACTGTCCCCGACCGCCACGCGATGCTGCAGAGGCGTGTCAGCCAAGACAGCCCCACAACATCCAGAGACTTGAGGTACTCAGGGCGGATCTCATCCACCCCCGGTGCCTTGCCACCGAGGAGTTTCTTGACCACCTCGGTGACTTCAGCTTGGGTGATGGACGAGTCCTCCTCTGAGCCCCCAGCCTCTGCTTCCTCAATGGAAGACGTGACGGTGGGATTGAGGAGATCCTCGAATTATTCCTTCCACCGTCCGACAACATCCCCAGTCGAGGTCAACAGCCGCCCATCGCCACTGTAAACAGCGTTGGTAGGGCACTGCTTCCCCCTCCTGAGGCGCCGGACGGTTTGCCAGAATCTCTTCCAGGCCAGCCGATAGTCCTTTTCCATGGCCTCACCGAACTCCTCCCAGGCCCGAGTTTTTGTCTCCACAACCACCCGGGCTGCAGTCCGTTTAGCCTGCCGGTACCTGTCAGCTGCCTCAGGAGTCCCACAAGCCAGCCAGGCCCGATAGGACTCCTTCTTCAGCTTGACGGCATCCCTTACTTCCGGTGTCTACCACCGGGTTCGGGGATTGCCGCCTCGACAGGCACCGGAGACCTTGCGTCCACAGCTCCGAGCAGCCGCTTTGACAATGGAGGTGGAGAACATGGTCCACTCGGACTCAATATCTCCAGCCTCCCTCGGGATCCGGTCGAAGTTCTGCCGGAGGCAGGAGTTGAAGATCTCTCTGACAGGAGACTCGGCCAAACGTTCCCAGCAGATCCTCACAGTACGTTTGGGTCTACCGAGTCTATCCAGCTTCCTCCCCCGCCATCGGATCCAACTCACCACCAGGTGGTGATCAGTTGACAGCTCCGCCCCTCTCTTCACCCGAGTGTCCAAGACATACGGCCGCAGGTCAGATGAAACGACCACAAAGTCGATCATTGACCTACGACCTAGGGTGTCCTGGTGCCATGTGCACTGATGGACACCCTTATGCTTGAACATGGTGTTCGTTATGGACAAACTGTAACTAGCACAGAAGTCCAATAACTGAACACCACACGGGTTCAGACCAGGGGGGCCGTTCCTCCCAATCACGCCCCTCCAGGTTTCACTGTCATTGCCCACGTGGGCGTTGAAGTCCCCCAGTAGAACGACGGAGTCCCCAGTCGAAGCACTCTCCAGCACCCCTCCCAGGGACACCAAGAAGGCCGGGTACTCTGCACTGCTGTTTGGCCCGTAGGCACACACAACAGTGAGAGACCTATCCCCGAGCCGAAGCCGCAGGGAAACGACCCTCTCGTTCACCGGGGGTAACTCCAACACATGGCGGCAGAGCTGGGGGGCTATAAGCAAACCCACACCAGCCCGCCGCCTCTCACCATGGGCAACTCCAGAGTGGTGAAGAGTCCATCCCCTCTCGAGGAGTGTGGTTCCAGAGCCCAAGCCGTGCGTGGAGGGGATTCCGACTATCTCTAGTCGGAACCTCTCAACCTCACGCACAATCTCAGGCTCTTTCCCCGCCAGCGAGGTGACATTCCATGTCCCAAGAGCCAGTTTCCGTGTCCAGGGATCGGGTCGTCTAGGCCCCCGCCTTCGACTGTTGCCCGATTCGCTTTGCACCGGCCCCTTACGGTCCCTCCCGTGAGTGGTGAGCCCACGGGAAGGTGTCCCCACGTCGCTCCTTTGGGCTGAGCCCGGCCGGACCCCGTGGGGGAAGGCCCGGCCACCAGGCGCTCGCATACGAGCCCCAACCCCAGGCCTGGCTCCAGGGTGGGGCCCCGGCTGCGCCGTACCGGGCGACGTCACGGTCCTTGTTTTTGTTTTCTTCATAAGGGGTTTTTGAACTGCTCTTAGTCTGACCCGTCACCTAGGACCTGTTTGCCTTGGGAGACCCTACCAGGGGCATATAGCCCCGGACAACGTAGCTCCTAGGGTCATTCGGGTACTCAAACCCCTCCACCACGTTAAGGTGGCAGTTCATGGAGGAGCTGTTATTCCTGCTGCTGTTATTGATGATGATGCTGTTATTGATGATGATGCTGTTATTGATGCTGTTATTGATGATGCTGCTGTTACTGGTGCTGCTGTTATTGTTGATGCTGCTGTTATTGATGCTGCTGCCCCTGTTATTGATGCTGCTGTTATTGTTGATGCTGTTGTTATTGTTGATGTTGCTGTTATTGTTGATGTTGCTGTTATTGTTGATGTTGCTGTTATTCATGCTGCTGCTGTTATTCATGCTGCTGCCCCTGTTATTGATGATGCTGTTATTGTTGATGTTGATGTTGCTGTTATTCATGCTGCTGCTGTTATTGATGCTGCTGTTATTGATGCTTCTGCTGCCCGTTATTGCTGCTGCTTTTGTTACTGATGCTGCTGTTATTGCTGCTGTTGTTATTGTTGCTGCTGTCATTGTTGATGCTGCTGTCATTGTTGATGCTGCTGTTATTGATGCTGCTGCTGTTACTGTTGTTGATGCTGCTGTTATTGATGCTGCTGCTTTTATTGTTGCTTCTGTTGTTATTGTTATTAGTAAGGGACTTGCTACTGCACTTGTGTTACTGAAATCAAACATTGAGATCAGCACAGAATGTGTTTCTGATCCATATTTTCACATTTTAATATCCAACTAAAAGCACACCAACTATAACAATCTACAAAAACAAAAAATAATGAATCTGTATGTAGGCTTTTTGATCTTAATTGTGTTTAGTATTTTATAACACCCCCTTAACAACCACAATGAACATCAATAGGCCTACTATCCTGCATACAATGTAAACAGACCTGTTATACAACAATATAATATTTAATTCATAATTTTAATTTAAGTATCAAAACATTACACGTCATTCTCCACAGAGGATAGCTCATTATTTGTCAGGTGAATATCAACACCATTATCTCTTTATTATAATTAATTTAAATGATCTGTGTCTTTTTAGGTTTGGCACATTCCTTTCCTGCCGAAATACGCCCCGCCCCCTAAGCTGGACTGATTGGCAAAATATCTTGCAACATGACGTGGTTGAACTTACTATTTTCCACACTTGTTCAATACTTATACTTTGTTCATATTTATTTATTTATTTATTTATTTAGTTATTTATTTATTCTTATATAATTGCTTTGGCAGTACAATGTACAATTTGTCATGCCAATAAAGCTCTTGTGAATTGAGAGCGAGTGAGAGAGATTTAATGTACTAAAGTATATATTTATAGGCGGATAATTTTGTTTGCTTTTTACAATAACCAATAGCCAAATAAAAACACCCTGCATTTTGGTTCTGCCATTGATTGACATGAGATTAGGATATGCACCACATGAATCAGCAACAAAACCAAATGAAGATGAGAGTTCAGGTTTCTGCTCAATTTGCATAGTTTCCAGTCATTTAGTCTGATGCACTTGTATGTTTTATCAATTGTGGTCTACCATGATAGCTGTGTTTATCCTAGAAAACCATCATGCAATAATATTCTAACATCACCGCCTGAACATTTACCATTTATCTGCAATAGATCTCAGATCTTACTTGCCTTTGGACATATTCAAACCTGCCATTTTATGGTCAATTACAAGCCACAAAATAACCAATGCGTTTGATATCATTGAAGTCAAATATGTTGTGGCATCTTGGCTATTTTTGTCTTTTTGCAATAGCTTGACAAATGTCATGCACTGTTGGAGAAAAAGAAAAAGGAAAGAAAATGAAGATAGATCTGCTTTTCTTGTCATGTGTCCAACCATTTTATTCTCTTTAAACATCGGATGAAGTTAATCTTTTCTCTTTAAAACAGATGATGCTGAGTTATTAAAGGGGTCATAGAATGGTACATGCACTTTTACAAGTTGATTATACGGAAATGTGTGTTGGCAGTGCCTGTATACAACCATCCTATAATGATAAAAATACATCCAGTGTTTTTTTTTAATCTCCTTATATGTTTTCCCCCATCTCAAATTGAGCCGTCTGACTGTGTGACGTTACACGGTGTGTTGTTGATTGACAGCAGCGTTTCAACACAGACCCGCCCTGAGCGAGCTGTCATCAGTCCGCCATTGTTGATACTCTGGAGCAGAATGGCGTCTAAGCGATTGTGGTGTTGTGTTGTTGGGTGTAATAACGAACACAGCAGTCATTTTGATGTTCCTAAATCCGAACCGCTGAAGACCCAGTGGCTGCTGAGTTTTGTTTTAGAAGGGAATATTCCCCCCGATCAACGTCAATGTTTGCGCGAATCATTTCTCAGCAGACTGCTTTATAAACGAGGGTCAGTATAAAGCAGGTTTTGCTAATAAACTGCTCTTGAAAAAAGGATCGTGTTCCTGCTGCACCTCAGGAAGATGTGAGTGTAACGTTTTATTAACCTTTCTATTAATCTTTGCAAATCGCTTACACGCTTCACGATGAATGCGGCTAAAGTTTACAGGGTAAGTTACATTACGGCATGCTTTCTGTGTATGACGTTCTCAATATAATTCATAATCCCACGTTTATAATGAACAACGCGTTATGGTTGTTATTACAAACTGTGTACTCGGGTGATAAAGTTAATGTGGTAACACTACACTAAGCTTACTTTTGTACATGGTTTATAACGGTGTCTGTTACTGATTAAGAAGTAATTTTTAAAAAAATCTTATAACAACAATCTGTCAATGAACTAACATATACATCAGTAAACACATAGCAACTACACTACTCTGCCAGTACAAAGATAGATCAAAGTGACATGACGTTAACCAACCATTCAGAAACGTCCTGTTCGAACTTCGTTGGGTTCGTCATCTTGTTCCTGGTCCGACTCTGGTTCAAATTGATAAGGTTGCTCAGATGTGTCCTCAGAAGGTGTTTCTCAATGTCAAGGATCCTTCCTCTGCAGGACTGGTCCTTCCAAGTCACTTCCTTCAGAGGCTAGGCGAGGCTCCTCTTTAGTATTCGGAGAACACGTAAATGGAACAGGCTTGCAAGTGCACGTCAGCCTCATTACGTCAGTGAAAAGGTCCGTTAGCCATCAATAATGTAATTTGTATAATATCAATACGGTTGTAATTTGTACTGGCATTTAAAAGTTAAACTTTACTTATATTTACTGTGGTTATAACAAATGTTTGGTAACGTAAATACTTACACTTGAAAGCATATTGCCCCGTTAACGCTCCGATATTTTGTATTTTTTTAACAAGATAGCAAAGCTGCGCGCATAGGATTGTGGGTGATTTGAGAACGCTAAGAGCGCAAAGTCTACTCGTATGCATCCTTTCCTGTATATGGCATATTTTTCGAAAGAAGGATTCAGACCTTGGTTGAAATTCCGAGGATCCTCGACATTGGAACAGTCCTTCGACGGACGTCGATGACGTAGCATCCTCCGAATTCTGGCTTCCGAGGATCCTTCCTTGACATTGAGAAACGCCTAGAGACTCCCGTTGCCATTATTTCTCGAAAATATACCCTCAACTGTTGTCAAGGCAACACTCCACGTGTGTTGTGGTGTTGTGTCGGGTCGAAGCGAACGCCCCACAGAGCAGAGGGGGCGGGGTGAGCAAAGCTCATTATCATTTAAAGTCACATACACTGAAATGACTTGCTGAAAACTGAGCTGGTTTTGACCAGGTAAAATGAGTGTTTTCTTACAATACTAATGAGAATTTTTAATTAAAGTATATTACAAACTTTTCATTTAGACACTAAATAATCATATTAACTTTTACAAAAATGTCATTCTATGACCCCTTTAATAAATTAGCAATGACAAAAATTATGATAACCAATGTATTTTTCCATAAGTCCGATATTTTAGCGATTGTTGTTTGGTAGCTTGTTGTAAGTCGCCCACTACAACTGACATGTGAACTTATATAATATTGTAAATCTACCGCTGTGTTGGGGTTTGCTCAATATGTGGAAGAAGAAAGGTAATATAACAATTAAATTACAGCATGGTGAACCTGTGATAACTCATATTTAAACAACTATTGCTTTGTGTTGTTGGCCAGATAAAATGACAGAGAACAGAAAAACGGACATGAGATCATTTTTCAGTCGACCAAAATGCCACAAATGGAGAATGCTCTGGAGAAAACAGTGATGTTAAAGAGATGTGTGTTTAGTCTAGATTTAAACTGACGAGTGTGTCTGCTTCCCGAACAATGCTAGGAAGACTGTTCCAGAGTTTAGGTGCTTAATAATAGGAAAAGGATCAACCGCCTGCAGTTGATTTTGATATTCTAGGTATTATCAACGGGCCAGAGTTTTAGACATGATGGAGTATAATGTGTTAAGAGCTCGCTCAAGTACTGGGGAGCTAAACCATTTAGTGCTTTGTAAGTAATTAGCAACATTTTTGAATGTGTATGTGTATGTTTATAAGTATAAATATACATATATGACTATATAGCAGTGATCAAAATGTTACAGCGAATGGGAATAAATAAAATTAATAAAAGTAACTTTGGTTTCCTGTGCATTGGCGTGCAAGATGTTAAAATGAAAAACAACAATGTAAATCAGAAAACATTTATTTTTCAGTGTTTCTATTTATTGTTGAGTATTTCATTTTATAAATGATCTTTGGTTTAGATACTGAACTAGTATTTTGTTCTTTGCAAAACTTGCAAAAAGCATATAGTAGGGATGCACGATATATCGCCCATATCGGCCAACATATGTCCATTTTTAATGTTATAGTTATCGACCCGAAAAGAAAATTGGCCAATATATTAAAGCTGATAAATAATGGATTATTTCCTTTAGCTGAGACAATTTAGATGCACACAGTTTGTCATGATGGTTTTGAATTGCTTAAAATATGATTTAAATCACTTAAGATAAGGAAAATACTGTTCAGTGTATTCACTCATGTGCTGCGCAGGTAAATCATATAAGCTACATACAATTATTATAATAATAATAATTAATATAAAGATTATGCTTGGGACATGGTCTTTAATAGTGAGACTTTTGTTTTTGTAATCAGGAATGATCGGTTATCCATATCGGCCAAATATTCAATATCCGTGCATCCCTATAGCATATAGTTTCTAAACGTATAGCAAATCTATGACAATTACAAACTCACTAAATGTATGTTTCAAAGTGATGCATCATCTGGTGTTTTTCAATTTAAATAAGTTATAAGCATATATGAGACATACAGAATGCAAATATAGGAGCATAAGAATTTCTTCTACATTAATTATACATTATGTTGTGCTAATTTAATTTGTTTTAAAGTCAAATAAAGGGCTACATTTATTTTCTTCCTTTGTTTTTATCTGTTGCTCTTCTCATCGTCTCTGAAAAAAACCCAACAAAAAACTACATTATTTCAATATATTCTACTGCATAATGTGAATAAAGAAGCATTTAATAATGTTAACTTTATCTGTAATAAGTCTGCCAAATGCACAAATGTGTGCGTCTTTTATATATACATTTTAATTTTTGTTTTAGATTAGACAAATTAAAAATGTATCGTTGTGAATATGAGCAGTGTGTGCTTTGGTTCTTACCCTTCTCTTCAATGACAGACAAAGTTAAGTTTCTCTTCACAGTCTCTGTTCTCCCAACGTTTAGTTTTCAGGTTTCGAGCCCCACAGTAATGGCCATTGGCAGGGCACGCTGGCAGCTGGACCAAATTTCCCAGAGATTCCCCACTCACCCAGAACCAGGAACCTGCCAGGAAGCGCAAACCTGTCCACACACTGGGGGTTTGAGAGACTGCAGATTTTTGTTGGGCTTGAATGAGATGTAAACTGGTTGGCAGACTGGCCAAGTCCGAGTGTTTAGTCCTGCAGTGTTCTAACGCTTCCTCCCAGCTCTTGTTCTGCGGTACCAGAATCAGTTCAGGCTCCCACTCATAACAGAAAAAAGACACATTTTGATTACATAAGTAGTCCCTCAATTTACCAGCAGAAGTCCTGGCACAAAATTCAAAGTTTGGGCTACTTGGTTCACCAGTTCTCCATTTCATAAAAATGTCTTCACTTCCATCACTCCATACCCATTTGCCGTTAGCAGAGGTCTTGCTCAGACCAACCCAGCTTGTGTTATTCTGACCGGCTGTATCGGTATTGAATCTGGTAAGCTCCTCTTGGCTGTCTATGGTGGACAGGTCGACATAATTCTCTCTGCAAAACTTTTGAGCATTGCTCCAGGGCATAGGGTTATTGATAAAAAAGTGTTTCCTGATCAAAGTTAAAGTCAACTCACAATGAGCTGAGAGGAAAAGAGCAACCCAGACAATCTTCATCTCTTCTGTGGAAAGCCAGTCAGTAAATCCAGTCGAGAGGCAGACTCAGTAAATATATATAGATGCAAATTTACTATTTGTTACTCAGCAATGTATGCAAATATTCACTTGGTCAAATGTCACAACACTTCAAATGAAATATATATAATATGTGTATATATATATATATATATATATATATATATATATATATATGATTCAAATGTTGTAATACATTTTTATTACATTTTTGTTCCTGAAATCCTTCTGTTGAATAATTATGGATAATCTCAATCTTACTAAAAAAAATTACAAAAAAATAAATAAACTGACGATTTGATCCAGTTTAAAACCAAGATTGGATTTTGTGATCTAATAAACTTAATTCAGTATAATGATGAACTCCACAAAAAGCTTTTTTAACATTTCCAGGTCATTTTATAATTACCCAAAAATCAAACACAGTTCACCCCTCATGCAAGTAATCAAATCCGTCAAAAACTTGGCTGTGGGTTGGAATATTCTCATATGCTTATTGTAATATATATTATAAAATTGACAGGTGACTTTTATAAAAATGAAGCTTGATCACTATCTTCTCAGTTGATTAAAGGGGGGGGGGGGGGGGGGGGGGGGGGGGGGGGCAACACACAGTTAGTGCCAGTCTCATGTTAATCTTGAGTACCTATAGAGTAGTGTTGATCCTTCATATCTCTGAAGAGTCTTTAGTTTTATCAGATTTATAAAAGACAGATACGCTGTACCGATTCTTTCCGAAAACAGCCAAGCTTGTGAAGGCGTGCAGTGGGCGGAGCTAAAGAGTCACACACAACAAGCACACACACACCTTTGACACATGCACACGCACACACACTCAATACATCATGGCATTATCCCTGGATAACTTTCAATTACATTCGTTTTGTTGACATTATGCATTTGCGCGCCGATTGCCAACAAAACACAGACATTTGATGGAGTTTCACTCACCACCTGCGGTTTCCACTCATGACCGGTGTTGTATTTTTATACCACTGTAACATCCTAAACATCCCCATTACCTATAACAATCATAAATTGTTCTCACCTGCAGGTTTAAGATGTCAGGCGTTGCTTCAATGTCCTCTGCGGTGTCCTTAAACCAGCTCAATCTGAGTTTGAGTGCACTGGGCAGGATGCTAATATAAATATCTAAACTATAACCAATAAAGATATTTCCAGGAAAAAATCACTGAGACTTAATTGAAAAGTTTATATGAATAACCACAGAATGGTTTCCGTGTTTACTTAAAAAGAAGTTTCAGAATAAGACCGAACAATAATTAAAAAAGCCAAAAATAACATAGCTTATAGTCTCCACCCGAAGAGCGGCCCGGGGAAAAAAAAAGTACAAATCTTTTTCTACTTGGACATATGTTGGGGTGGCCCTAAGAGGTTATGACGGTCATCATCATATAGTAATTCCTTATAAGGTAAGCTACTCGCCTTGGACTGGCACAATCATAATATTTGTCCAAAGCTATAACAAGTTTTGCAACAAGTACACATACTTTTCTTTTAGTCTAACTTCAGTGGACACTTGAAGGCTTAAGGCCTCTGTCAAAACCACACAACCTTTAATATAGCTGACAGTCAGTTTGATCTTCCCCTTTTTAAATATTTCATGGCTAGATATCAGCAAATATTCAAACTTGTCAAAGAAAACATGTTTAGCTCATTAACAATTCTAAACAAGAAAACCACACTCGCATCTAAAATGCAAACTAAAAATGCAAATTTCTTTGCAAGGCAAGTTTGGATTCTTATATTTCAAGGAATTCAAACTTATCTTGCAACTTGAAACTTTCCCAATTGGAGCATTCAAATTGTCTTTCCAACATAAAACTCCTAACGTCATTCATTAATCCATGTGTTTAGATGACCCTTATCATCAGCTTGCCCCTCCAGATTAACCCTCCACTGGGAGTGTAACTCCTTGCGTGCTGCTTTCGTCCTCCTTTAATCTTACATTTACATTTATGCATTTAGCAGACGTTTTTATCGAAAGCGACATACAACTGTGGGTTACACCAAGCGATTGGTCATGAAGAGTCGAGTAAGCGCAAGAAGTGCCTGAAATACTGAGACCGTGTACATTGCTCAGTGTAGCACAGGCTAGAGTAGGGAGGGAAAAAAGGAGGAGAAAGAGGAAAGGAAAGTTTTTTTTTTTTTTTTTAATGAGGTTAAGTAGTCACGGAAGAGCTGAGTTTTTAGTTGACTTTTGAATTATGTCAATGATTCTGCATTTCGGATGGCGTTGGGAAGGTCGTTCCACCAGCTGGGAACGTTGAATGAAAATGTTCTGGAAAGGGATTTTTTGCCTCTCTGTGATGGTACCACAAGCCTTCGCTCCTTAGCTGAGCGAAGGCTTCTGGTGGGGGTGTGGATTTGTAGAATAGAGTCAAAATTTGCAGGAGCTGAGTGCGTGGTGGCTCTGTAGGCAAGCGTCAGCGCCTTAAACTTGATGCGAGCAGCGAGTGGTAGCCAGTGCAGAGAGATGAAGAGTGGTGTGACGTGGGTCCTTTTGGGCTCGTTGAAGACAAGACGTGCCGCTGCATTCTGGATCATTCTAAGTGTTTGGATCGCACGAGGGGAGTCCAGCCAGAAGCGCATTGCAGTAGTCAAGTCTAGAAATAACCAGGGCCTGTACAAGATGATGTGTTGCGTGCTCTGTTAGGAACGGTCTGATCTTCCTGATGTTGTGGAGCGCAAACCTGCACGAGCGAGCTGTCTTAGCAATGTGTTCTCTGAAGGACAACTGGTCATCAAATGTTACTCCAAGATTTCTGACTGACTTTGATGGGGAAATCAAGGATGTACCTAACTGGATGGTGAAGTCATGTTGCATAGTGGGACTGGCGGGGAAGATGAGGAACTCAGTCTTTGCCAGGTTGAGCTGTAGGTGATTTTTACTCATCCATGCAGAGATGTCAGCCAGACAGCTGGAGATTCGTGCAGCTACTGTGGGGTCGTCTGGTTGGAATGAAAGGTAGAGCTGAGTGTCATCAGCATAGCAGTGGTATGAGAAGCCATGTGCCTGAATGCTGGGTCCCAATTAATTAGTGTAGATGGAGAAGAGGAGAGGACCAAGCACTGAGCCTTGAGGAACCCCCATGGTCAGTTGATGTGCTTGGGATGGAGCGGAGTCCCTGTGATGCCCAGTGATTAGAGGGTGGACAGAATAATCTGATGATTGACCCTGTCAAAGGCCGCAGATAGATCGAGCAGGATGAGGACTGATGATTTGGAATAAGCTTTAGCTATCCGCAGGGCTTCAGTGACTGACAGTAGTGCAGTCTCTGTGGAGTGGCCCCTTTTGAAACCTGATTGGTTAACGTCCAGCTGATTATTCTGTGAGAGGAAGGAGGAAACCTGGTTGAAAACAACTCGTTCAAGAGTTTTCGCTATGAATGGTAGGAGAGAAACAGGTCTGTAGTTATCTATGAGTGATGAGTTTAATGTGGGTTTCTTAAGCAGTGGAGTTACCCGAGCCTGCTTGAATGTGGAAGGGAAAATGCCGGTGCCGAGAAATGTGTTGATGATGTGTGTGTGTGTGCTGGTAGGAGTGTAGGAGAGATGGCTTGAAGGAGGTGTGAGGGAATGGGATCAAGAGGACAGGTGGTAGGGTGGCTGGAGAGGAGAAGTTTAGATACTTCTGTCTCAGTGAGTGTAGAAAAGGAAGAGTGAGGATGTTTGGTTATGGATGTGGCTGAACTAAAATCCACAGTGCGCGTGGGTGAGAACTGATTGCTGATAGTTGTTGTTTTGTTTGTGAAGAATTGGGCAAAATCGTCTGGAGATAGGGAGGTGTTGGGGGAGGGCAGAGGAGAGAGTTAAATGTTCTGAATAGTGTGCGTGAGTTTGAGGTGCTGTTGATCTTGTTTTGGAAATAAGAAGATTTAGCTGCATGTACTTCATCTGAGCAGGATGAAAGGAGGGACTGATACTTACCTAGATCAGATGGGTGGTTAGATTTACTCCATTTTCTTTCTGCTGCCCTGAGTATCGTCCGGTGTTCACAAATAACATCAGATAACCAAGGGTTAGAGGGAGTAGCTGGCCTAAAAGAAAGGGGGCAAATACTGTCTAGACAAGAAGCTAAAGTGGAGCATAAATTGTTAGTTGCAGTGTTGACATCCATAGTGGAGAATTGTGTGGATGAGGGAAGGGAGGATGACAGAGCAGAGGAGAGATGAGAAGGAGAAAGTGAGTGCAGGTTTCACCTGAAAGTAACTGGTGGAGGAACTGGTGGTGCGTGAGTAGTGAGTTGAAGATTGAATGTGATGAAGAAATGATCTGAGATATGTAGAGGTTTGACCAAAATGTTGTCTGTAGAGCAGTTGCGTGTGTAAATGAGGTCCAGATGGTTACCAGATTTGTGGATATGTGAAGTGATGAGGCGTTTGAGATCGAATGATGCTAGGAGGGAGTGGAAATATGAAGCATAAGATTTGTCCAGGTGAATGTTGAAGTCGCCAAGGACTATGAGTGGGCAGCCATCCTCTGGAAATGAGGACAGCAGAACATCTAGCTCATCAACAAAGGTGGTCAAAGGACCAGGGGGGGCGGTAAATGACTACAATATGGATTTTAAAGGGAGTCGTAGGCATAATAGCGTGGTATTCAAATGTGTTGTTATTGCAAAGAGATGTGTGAGTTGAGTATTTCCAGTTGTTATAAATGAGAAGACCCGTGCCTCCACCCCTCCCAGTTTGGCGAGGGGTGTGGGAGAACGCGCTGTTCGCTTTCTTCTCTACTTTCCGGTGTTTCCTTCTTGTGTCGTTCAACTAAAAGATAAACATTTCAGTTTTATCTGGCATGTTTGTTGTTATATTCAAATAATTTAGGAGAGATCTTGCTTCCGGGAATTCATCAGAGGAATGCTTAACTACTCGCTGGCTCGTTTAGGGCCAGCTGAACAACGGGAACAAACACACTTGCAGAACTCCGTTGCTGCTCGGGAAAAGCAAACTGCATCCACTGTTTCCTTCCTTTCATGCATGGTGTCCACATTTGGGGACAGTTAATTTAACTCAATTTAGGGTTCATTTATCTTGGTAAGTCTCTCCAAACCACTTGAGGGCAGTGTCAGTAGATTGACAGCAATATTTTAACAATGACTACTGTCTTGTAACCCGAATATTCATTGCTTGATGACATCATTAATCCAAGATGGCTGACAGCGATAGCTATGTGCCAAATGCCCCAGGCATATCTGTGAAAAACTTTTACATAAGGAGGTCAATTGAGCTAAAAAAAAATATTAGAATGTAAAGTATGATGAATATGTTAGTATTTTAAAAACTAAAATTTAGAGTAAAATGACGATTTTATACACCAAAAACTAACTGTCCACGTATGTGGACGTCATGCAACAGTGGAGTCAGATTGCACAAAGTCTGATTTCTGTAAACTGCTAGTATATGTGTTCTGTTTTTGCAAATATGTTTTGAATTGTCTTATATTGTAATAAAACAGACATTTAACAAATATATCAACATAAATAACCATTAAAAGTGACATATTATGGCATTAAATGGCAACTTTACACATACATACCGAGACAAATTTGCATTTTGCCTACCACACATGGACAGCACAGGTCAAGCACTCAGTTCAGAATAACAGAGAATATCCCAGAGGACAGTGTGTGTGACAGTGACCGCACTGATGAGGAGTGTGTGCCAGCAAAGCCCAGCCCATATTGCTATCAGGTTTCCACATATATGTAACTAGCATTATAGTTACTACACTCTGTGTTTTATCGTTGTTATATTGTAATATTAATGTTTTAAATATCTGAACTGTTATGCATAGCATAAAATGACATAATAAAAGCACAATATTCCATATTGTCATCTGTGGCTTTTTGTCCCATTTTACGCCTTTGTTGCATGGTGTCCACATACGTACACAGTTAAATCATTTTTAAATAAAACTGAATTGTGTAAAAATTCAAATGGATTTCAATTTTAGCATCATATTACAGTAATAAAAATAATTTTTTTAAAATCTAGATAATGTTTTCCATAATGCATGCATGAAAGGGTTAACGCTGAGTTATTTGGGAAGCTGAACAAGGTTATCTTCCCCTCAACCAGAAACACACTTCTTTAGTGACATTGTTGATTTCGTGGTCTAAAAACAAAATAATATCACTGCCGACGGCTTCCATAATCCGAATTAAGCTCATTGATGGATGTGCTCTTACTCTCGCTCTGGTTGATGTGTGTGCGCTCATCCAGGAGAAGTGCCCATACAAGGAATTCCAGCCTTTATGGAGTCATACAGGGCCAAACTCGAAAAAACTTTCCGAAACTTGTTTGAATCCTGAAGGAGTGTATTGGGCACAGAAATACTCTGTCATATGTCCAACTCATTTTTTGGAATTGTGACCATGTTTAGCATGTTTCCAACTCTTTAACTGTGTAAATAAGTCAGGTATGCATGAAATAGCATTAGACCCCTATTTTAGGTTTGTACACACATTCTAGAATAATAGTACATTTAAAATAGTAAAATCCCACAAATTGATTTATGGAAGTATGTAGTGACAAACCCATCCCCCCCACCCCCCAAATTTTAAAATTGAAACTTGTTGCATTTAAGCACATTGTCAAAACTCTGGTGTGCCTTTAGTTGCATTGAATTATTTTAGTGAGATACATATTATTTGCCAGAGGATTCGTTCACACGAGCAGTTTGCTTCACATGCCATTCCTATTGATGATGAACTGTGACTGACTCGGAGGCATTTTGACTCAACAAGCATTCTTGACATTAAGCATGACTAGTTCATGGTAGCTGACTTATTCATATACAGCTGTATGTGAAGCAAACTGCTCGTGTATATTATATTATATTACATAATATTATATTACAATAATTACATTATTATGTTCTGCACTTTTAGATGAGGCTATGTAATAAAAATATGTGAGGTTTGCCAGAATTTAAAACAAATTATCATCATCATTTTGGGTTTCGAGGTATTTGTTTGGTTATATTTCTAATTTATGTTTACATAAAACAACAAACGACTATGGTATGGTAAGTATGCAGAGTTACAAATGCTTAAATTCATATTCATTCATTTATAATGAAATTTAATTTTAGTCTAGATGATGGCGAGTGGCATTGCGTTATACTCTCATTACTTCTCATTAAACCTCCTCCCCATCATTACTTAATTGACACAATTTGCTTATGTAATCATGTGAAGATTGCACTGATGCTGTGTTTAAGTTAAATATGTGAGACTCATCGTAAACACTAAACTGTCCCTCTCATGAGACGAGAAATTCTTCACACTCTTCAGCTGTGAGCTGTGGATGGGGTGGATATGAAGATGTGGATAAATACCGGACAGCAGAAGAGGAAAAACACCAGAGCGAGAGAAGAGTTGAGAGAAGAGCCTTTCATACATAATCAAGAGAAACGACTGAAAGCATGTAAGTTTTTAACTCAAATTCTGGCGTTAATTTGCACTTAATCCTTGCTTTCAGAAAACATGCAGATTTTAGAGATTTACCTCGTAGATTTTGGGAAGAAGCATTTCTCATTCTTTTATTTGAATTTCTAAAACACTACAAAAACATTTACTGTCACTATTAGACATTTAACTGTGTCTGACAGACAATCAAATGTTTTTGAAACTTAAAGTGCATGAATATTTAATGAGGCAAACACTAAGCCAGTGCAATACAGGATTTGTATCACTAAAACTAGGAAACAGGCTTTAATGGCAAGGGTTACCTGTTTTTGAATAGCTACTTAAAGACAGTTTTGTCTTGCCATTTATTCTCTCCTCACACACTCTTTTTTCTGTTTGTTGCAGCTCACACTATGTCTTGTGAACAGTCAATCATCAAGTGTTGCCTGGTCGGACGTTTTGCAGTCCCTACGCTGGACGATTGTAAGAAAGTGCCATGCAGTGTGCCAGTTTGCAACAACCCTTGCAGTTGTCCTTGCAACCATCTCCCATCATGCTGTGATTATGGTTGTAAGAGCAACAGCAAGAAAGTGGCGTGCTGTGTTAAACCTTGCTCTAAATCCTGCAACTGTGTCACAACATGCCGTGATTATGATTGTAAGGACGACTGTAAGAAAGTGTCATGCAACAATCCTTGCAGTAATTCCTGCAACTACATCCCGCCATGCCTTGATTCTGATTATGATTGTAAGCCAGTTGCCTGCGAGGATTTTAAAGACTGCAAAGGCGTGCCGCCAAGTGGAAGCAATGTGATCGGGCGTTTTCAATTCGATTCAGGAGATTCAAAAGAGGCTTTCTGCAAGCCGGTTTGTGAGCGCAACACTCTGATGTCATGCCATGATCAAGACGTCAAGAATGGTATCTGTGACTGCAAGGGCGTGCAGCCATGTGGAAACAAGATGACTGGGCGCTTTCCAGCCGTCAAACTGGATCCAGAAGAGCCGTGCTGCAAGCCGACTCATGCCCTTGAAATTGACAACATGATGTGATCACTGCATGCTGGATTGTGATGACTGCAGTCCTTAGTTTACAGTCAAAAATGTAGCAGAAATGCATTGCTTTGCTTGATTATTTTCTGTAACTGCTAAAAGTACAAATGAATAAATGGAAAATAAAGATGTTAAAATTAAATTGTGTTAATGCATTATTTTTCTAGTTTAAGAAAAAGTAGTTTAAAAATGTATAATTTCTGCACCACTGTCCGGCCCAAAAACGTCAAAAAATAGGCAAATGCTTAAGAGTCAATGATTGGATCATTATTTCAGTGATTATTATGTTGAATGTTATATGTTCTTCAACAGTTTTTCTATCCCTAGTAGCCGCTTTTCCACTGTCGGGCCAGTGTGAGCCAGGGCTTTCAACGGGCCGGGATTGGCTAATAGCCTCGGGCCTGTAGCACTGAGCCCAAAATCATGCTGTGTTTCTACCGACGAGCCAGAAGCTCCACAGCGCTTCACTAAAACCCACCTGTAACACGCCTCTCTGAAACAACGCCACACAAACCCATCATTTCACCAACAAGTGGAAGTTTTATCAGAAAACTAGTCAGAAAGAAATCACTACAAACTTGCGAGATCACAAAACCAACATAAAAGCGTCTGTTTGTTGGCATTTTTGTTGTTAACTTAAAGATTTAAAACCCAAGCATTGATGTTTTACCACAGTTTTACAATATTAAAGGGATCATGAATTGGGAAATCAACTTCATTCAGCCTTTGATATATAAAAGTTCATCGTGATATAAGAATATTCTCTAAGTTTCGGAGCTGAAAACTTCCTTGTTAGTCAAAGAAAAGCTTTTATTGACACCAGGCCTAGAAAACGCTCGATCTCAGAATATGCCAACCCTTGACATCAGCGTGTGGTGAAACGCCGCCTCAACAGAAGAATAGTGTACGCCTGATTCTGTAATCCCGCCCACCGACTCTTGGAGCTAAACGGATCGCGCTACCGAGCAATAAACATGCTGAAGATAGCAAGATATTGCGCTTTGCCTGGTTGTGGAAGAACACAGAAGCTGCATAAGCTTCCTTCTGATTTTAATATTAGGAATGTGTGGATGAACTTTATTTTTAATGAAGTTCCAGCTCACATGCGCAAGACATTGCACGTTTGTTCGCTTCATTTCACCGCGGATTCGTTTGTAAACAAGAGACAGGTCGAGACTGGATTTGCAGACATATTGAGATTAAAAGACAATGCTGTGCCTTCTATATTGGATCCGACAGGAATGATGCAACACCCTTATGTGAGTAAACATTTTCTTTTTATATGTGATAGTATTGCGTTGTTACAGATCATTTGATATCTACTGATTATGTTACGGAAGTTTTGAACATGCTGTTTTGTCTGCAGTCAAGTTTTGCTGATGCACGTACTTGGTGTGTGTGTGTGTGTGTTAGTGATGCACGGTTCGCGGATATATCCACCGATCGGGCGGGCCAAGTAATAAAACATAACATTCATATTAATTGCGGGTGGATGCGAGATAAATAATTGTGTTTGTTTGATAAAGTAATTTTGCAAGCCCTGTGGGCGGATTCCGGTTGCCGTTTCTCTGCATTGGAAGTTTCAAAACAATTCCCACATGTACTGACGGGGAGCCGAAACTCATTATTATGCAAAACTGTTATCCAATCATAGCAGTGGGCGTTTGCTTCCAAGTCTTCAGTGCGGCACGCCCATAAAAACAGAGCATTCCAAGAGAGAGGCTCAAAACTAGGGCAGAAAATAGCCTATTACTTATTCATGATGATGTTTTTGAATGTAAAAACCATGCGAACGTAATAAGTTGACCTCAGACCATAATTTTTTTTTTAAAAGCCAGTTCACGACACCTTTTAAGATTGCACATTATTCACACTAAGTGGTATTTACTGTGATTTCACAAAAGAAAAGAGAGGTACTTATCTAGTTATGTTTGTTTCTGTTTATGTGTAGTCACAGAACAGTGTGTTTACATCACATTTGAAACAGAACAATCATTTTCATCAATATTCCAGTCAGAGAAACAGAGGAAGCTCCCGAAAAAAGAAAAAAAAAAGATTTTCTTTATTTTATGACACATGCGGGGCTAAATATGGATATCAGACAGTCCGGTGTAAAGAGATACTGACCCACCCACATTGACAGCTTGCAGTGATGCGCGGGTCAATGTATAAACAACCCGCACCCGACCGACGTTTTCAACTAACCCGCCCGCAACTCGGACCGCAAAAAAAAGAAGAAGAAAATATTGTACCCGACCCGCTTCCTGACCCGCATTTTTAAAAAGTAGTAAATGTTCATCGTAGCGTCATTGGGCCTTTGAGAAAATGTTTCAGGCCCTGACGCGGTGTCGCTCAGAGGTGCAGCGGCGAGAGCAGGCAGTTCTTGAGGCGGCCCATCATTTTCCATTTCAGCTCTAGATGCATATTATTGATGAACACGATGTTTATGTTTCAACCCGGCTTGAAGAATTAATCAGCAAGCCCTTAGGAGCGCAAACTGTTCTTTTTCTGAATGCTGTATGATATAGCCTAGTGTTATGTAAAACAGGCTTGATTTATTCATTTATTTAGTTTCATTTTCTTAACAATTAAGATGCTGCATGTGTTTATCCAGTCTAATCGAAGTGTGCGTCTCTCCCCCGACTTTCCCAGCAAAAATCCCGCCCCTTCTCAGAAAATACATAAAACTGACTTTTCGGAGCTATATGCGTTTAAAAGTAGCCTATTAAAATGGTACAATGGCATTGCTCAGTTCAACGTTTTGGGAAATAGGGCATTTTTGTCCCGCGTCAGCATTTATTCAAAAGTTAACGCTCAACATTCAAAAGGTAAATAAGGATTTATTGACGACCCGACCGACCGTGACCCGAATATCATTAAAAATATTTTTGGATGACTCGTAACCGCGGGTAACCGCGGGTGACCGCAGGCACCCGCTCATTTTGGATCAACCCGCGCATCACTGACAGCTTGCCTATCCTGTCAGATCCAGGGAAATGTATATATTTTTAACAATACTATTTTCTAACGTTCAACAATTCTTCCATAATTATTTTAAATGTAATTTATTTTGTCATGCATTAGAACTCTATTCTAATATTATTTAAAATATGCTAATTCATCTCTTCAGTTACGTCACATGCCAGTAGCTAGTAATGTTATGTTCTTCTTCGCGGCAATATCCGGATTCGTTTTCAACTAGTAGCGCCTTTTTTGTTATTAAAAAAACTGCCATTTATGACCCATTTAAGAAAGAAACTCGTCTTGACAAAGATGACAGGACGCCATAACACTTTTGTCATTTGAAAGTGAACTAACAGGATATGATGATATTATCAACATCTTCAATTCAAAAGCCAGCCAACTTGTTTAGAACAGACATCAGCCATACAAGGTAAGCTATGGGAGGTTTTTAGTCTGGCCCGCCGTGGCATGGCTATGCAATATTTGCATGTAATATTTGTGAGCAAGTGGTTTTCTGAAATGTACATAAGCCACATGTACTGTATTAGCAATGACAGGTTGTCGATACAGGACTCAGAATTGTGATTTCTCATTGTGATACAAGTTATCAATTATATATTATTGTGAAAAGCGCTATACAAAATAAATTTGTATTGAATTATCAGGAGGACTCAGGTTGGATCTCTCTCCTGCTTTGATTTTGTTTTCAAAATATTCTCATTTTTAATAAACTTTTCTTTTGCAACCTTAATTTTAAAGGCCCTATATGATTCAGTCCCATAGATATAATGTGGCTCCATGCTCAAATTATTGAATATGAATTTACCAAGGGATATGAAATATCATCAACCTCTATTCAAAAGGATAAACTTAAAAGATTTTCTTTTTTTTTGTCAGGAAGATACAAGGCATCAAATTTGAAAGCATAATAACTGAACGTCTTTGAAATTTCAACCAATAAACCTTTTTTTTTTTTAACAACTAAATGTTGTTGCCATTGTATGAATAAAGGAAAATGCATATTTTTTGATTAAAGGGGTCATAGAATGGTACATGCACTTTTACAAGTTGATTATACGGAAATGTGTGTTGGCAGTGCCTGTACACAACCATCCTATAATGATAAAAATGCATCCAGTGTTTTTTTTTAATCTCCTTATATATTTTCCCCTGTCTCAAATCGAGCCGTCTGATCGTGTGACGTTACACGGTGTACGCCCCCCCTAAGATTGTTGATTGACAGCAGCGTTTCAACACAGACCCGCCCTGAGCGAGCTGTCATCAGTCCGCCATTGTTGATACGCTGGAGCAGAATGGCGTCTAAGCGATTGTGGTGTTGTGTTGTTGGGTGTAATAACGAACACAGCAGTCATTTTGATGTTCCTAAATCCGAACCGCTGAAGACCCAGTGGCTGCTGAGTTTTGTTTTAGAAGGGAGTATTCCCCCCGATCAACGTCAATGTTTGCGCGAATCATTTCTCAGCAGACTGCTTTATAAACGAGGGTCAGTATAAAGCAGGTTTTGCTAATAAGCTGCTCTTGAAAAAAGGATCGTGTTCCTGCTGCACCTCAGGAAGATGTCAGTGTAACGTTTTATTAATCTTTATATTAATCTTTGCAAATCGCTTGCACGCTTCATGATGAATGAGGCTAAAGTTTACAGGGTAAGTTACATTACGGCATGCTTTCTGTGTATGACGTTCTCAATATAATTCATAATCCCACGTTTATAATGAACAACGCGTTATGTTTGTTATTACAAACTGTGTAAGTTACTCGGGTGATAAAGTTAACGTGGTAACACTACACTAAGCTTACTTTTGTACATGGTTTATAACGGTGTCTGTTACTGATTAAGAAGTAATGTAAAAAAAAAAATCTTATAACATAACATCAATCTGTCAATGAACTAACACATCAGTAAACACATAGCGACTACGCTACTCTGCCAGTACAAAGATAGATCAAAGTGACATGACGTTAACCAGACGGGCTCTGCGTTAACCAACCATTCAGAAACGTTCGTCATCTGTTGCTGGTCCGACTCCGGTTCAAAATGATAAGGTTGCTTAGATGTGTCCTCAGAGACTCCCGTTGCCATTATTTCTCGAAAATATACCCTCAAATGTTGTCAAGGCAACACTCCACGTGTGTTGTGGTGTTGTGTCGGGTCGAACCAAGCCTGTAGTGCTTCAGTCAGAAATTGAAGCTTTCGCGCCTCGATCGCCCCCCGGTGGCCGGTCCCAGTATAGCTCCTAAACCCCGCCTCTCCATGTATTAGAATGGGCGCGAGACACACTAAACAATTTAATTACACTTCAAATAATTGTTTCCTAAAGATGGGTTCTGTCATTTTAGGCAGTTTTTATTACAATAATTTCATTTCAAGTGTTCGTTTTTTAAATAAGTTTAGTTTTAGTGAGTTATTTGATGCTATAAAAACGGGGGTGTGACGTCATGATTGACAGCTGAGATTGACGGCTTCTCTGAATGAACTTGTCACTGAGGCACTAACGGACTTTTTTCTGGATTTTTGGGAGGAGATTGGAGCTTTAGCTTTAATTTCTACACTTCCATAACTGTTTATTTCACACCAACATAATGAATTGTTCTGCATCTGCGAGAGTGTGGGCGGGCTTTTAATAATCGCGCCTCTACTTCCTGTTCTCTACTGCGCAACTCCGGTCCCGAGATCGCTACTGCGCAGACTCGGTCCCAAGATGTCAGCGCCGTGAGCGGGCCTATGAAAGCTTCAACTTTGGTCAGCGGAAGTCAATGAAGTCGCGTCGTCCATATTTTTTTACGGTCTATGGGTCGAACCGAACGCCCCACAGAGCAGAGGGGGCGGGGTGAGCAAAGCTCATTATCATTTAAAGTCACATACACTGAAATGACTTGCTGAAAACTGAGCTGGTTTTGACCAGAGCCATATAGAGAGAGAGTTGCGACAACTCCATAGACTCCAATGGAACGGTTTTTTTTACAGCAATGGCGGCTCACGGAGACTCTCAATAGTTCCCGGAAGTAGCAGCCACGCCATAGAGAACAGCAGAACAGACCGTTTGTGATGCACTTTTAAAAGGTAAGACGTTTAATCAGTAAGATTTTAAATGATCAGCACATTTTAATCAAAATAACTTGTACATTAAAGCCTGCTTGTGTAGATTATTCATCATTAAAAAAATATATATTTTAAAAACAACATCGCTGTAACTACATACTCATGCTACATACACAAGTCGATGTGTAATAAAATTATTGAAAATCAATGCATTTATTGACTATTAATTACCAAAAAGCGCAGTTCTGTCACTGTGACTATCAATTTGAATTGCCCGTCAAAGCACTTCCTGGAACTATTCGAGGTCTACATGAATCACGTGACTATCAAGCGTTTTGAACTTCCGTTGTCGCAACTCTCTCTCTCTATGGCTCTGGTTTTGACCAGGTAAAATGAGTGTTTTCTTACAATACTAATGAGAATTTTTAATTAAAGTATATTACAAACTTTTCATTTAGACACTAAAGAATCATATTAACTTGTACAAAAATGTCATTCTATGACCCCTTTAAAGAGAACTTAGATTTATTTATTTTGTTATTTTGTGTTTTCAATATTTTTTTTTTTATATATAAAATGCCCCCGTATTTAACAACATTAACTTACAATAGTGAAAGATGACTTCCCTTTTTGATCACGTCTTTCCTCAGGGAGTGTGCATGTTTTATTGCATGGCTGAATGTTGGACTCATGAACAATAATCGCGTTGTTTGCATCCACCCAAACTGATTTGCTGAAATCAAAATGCAGTGAAAGGGATTTTCCCGGCACCGGCATATGATTCTGCTGGGTCTTAAAGCCTTCCGCGAACGTCTATGTTCGCAAATCAAACACAATTTCACGTCCCTTTCCATAGAGGAAGAGTAATTGACTCCTAGACTATTTTTAACTTTGTTTATACGTTAGCAGACTGTTTAAATTAGTGCTTTATAGGGGAAAATATTGATTGATTTACCAGTTTACAAATGTAATGGTGTCATGTCTGAAAGGAACATCACTTTTTTTAATCCGTTTTCGAAACCTTTCAGCCGGTCTCCGGGTCTGGTGCTAGCACTTTTAGCATAGCTTAGCATGGATCATTGATCTCGCTCAAATCATGACCCAAGACTCTTCTGTAGTTACATTGTGTACTAAGACCGACTGAAAATGAAAAGTTGTGATTTTCTAGACCGATATGGCTAGGAACTATTCTCTCATTCCTGCGTAATAATCCAGGAACTTTGAGCCGTATGAGTGCAGCGGCGCAATGATATTACACTGCAATGTGTTGTATAAAAAAACCTTGTAGTTATAATGAAGATGAACGATTGTTATAAAGCTGTTCATTTGAATTATTTTCAGGCAGCTTTCCTTTCCTCTGATTCAGAGTTTGCATCCCAGGAGACAATTATTTGCTTGGCTAAACTTGCATTTGCATCCCTCAATAGTCAAGTCAAGTCAACTTTATTTATATAACGCTTTTACAATGCAGATTGTTTCAAAGCAGCTTCACAGTCTTAAAAATGAAAATAATGCAACAGAAATGTATTCGGCCGTACAGCCGCTCCGGAGAAAACGGTGATGTCATCAGCTCATTTCAATAATAATCTATCAAATTATTAGTGAACAATGATGCAACTTATTATCTCTTAAAAATGGGAGGGGGGGGGGGTATTAAACCTACATGACTGTTTTGTAGCGAGTGAAGAAAACCTTTCAAATGAACATTTTAAGGAAACTTGTCAATTGTAAGAGAGACAAAGATCAAAAACTCACTGACATGAGTTATGGTCATAAATAACCACTGACATTAATGCTCATTCAATGCTCACAATGTTCACGATAGCATGAAGATGCTCACGGGTCATCAGCACATGACACATATATCTTTTGTTTTTCTTCTAACCCAATGAATGGATTGTTTTGAATTGGTTGTTTTAACCCAAATGAATGGGTTGTTTTAACGCAAATGAATGAGTTGTTTTTCCCAATGAATGGGTTGTTTTAACCCAATTGAATGGGTCGTTTTTACCCAATGAATGGGTTGTTTTAACCCAAATGAATGAGTTGTTTTTATCCAATGAATGGGTTGTTTTTACCCAGTGAATGGGTTGTTTTGAATGGGTTGTTTGTACCCAGTGAATGGGTTGTTTTTACTCAGTGAATGGGTTGTTTTTACCCAGTGAATGGGTTGTTTTAACCCAGTGAATTAGTTGTTTTGAATGGGTTGTTTTTACCCAGTGAATGGGTTGTTTTTACCCAGTGAATGGGTTGTTTTAACCCAGTGAATTAGTTGTTTTGAATGGGTTGTTTGTACCCAGGGAATGGGTTGTTCTAACCCAGTGAATGGGTTGTTTTGAATGGGTTGTCTGTACCCAGTGAATGGGTTGTTTTTACTCAGTGAATGGGTTGCTTTAACCAGTGTTGTGCATGAACGCGTTCATTGAACGACGTTCACTGAACGCGTTCATATTTTCGCCGAACGCTGAACTGAACGAATCACTTTTCATTCAATGAACATGAATGAGAGCGGCGCTCACTCTGGCAGGAATGAGCAGCATGCGCAGTTCACGTTCACGCTCATTTGAAAAGTCAGGTTTTGAAGAGCAAGCAGAGTTTTATGTACAAACAAAGGAAGACTCAGACGGAAAAAACCTTACGTTTTTGTGCAAACTGTGTCCACCGGGACTAAACAAACAAGTACGTACGTCAGCCACATCGAGCTCAAATTTGAAACGACACATCGAGTTACGCCATCCGAGCTATCTTGGCAAATATCTGCGACTGAATGATGAACGCAAGAAATCATTAACGAAGAGAGGACCGCCGCCAAGCACACCCACCCAAGTTAAGCTCACTGTTAAGCTAACTCGCCGTTCAGAATATGCTGGATTTTTGTCAGTAGACTAATCTTTTCCCCATGAACCTGAATATACCTTATTTTTAAGTCCTGTAATTTGGTTCATGCTGGCTAAATAAAAGTTTCACTGAACATACAGTATACCTTGACTGCACCTTGTTTTTTCCAATTTCTACATATCATGATTACACATTATTTAAGGGGTAAATATTATTTTTCTCCTGGCTATAATAATTGTCTCTTGTTTATTGGTACAATAATTTTGATTAGTTTTGGAGTGGCAGTGATTTGCAGCTGGTAATGGATGGTAAAGAGGTTCTATTGAGTAAGATAGTGGCCTATCTTAAAAAGAATTTAACAAATGAACGTGGACTAGTTCATTTTTAGATATGTGAACTTAGTTCATAAAAAAAAAAAAAAGAACTATGAACATGAACTAGTTCATTATCATCTGTGTGAACTGAACTTCGAGCTTGTTCTTTTTAGGTATGAACTGGCACAACACTGGCTTTAACCCAGCGGTCTGGTTAAATGTTTGCCAAAACTGCTGGGAATTTTTATTCAACTCAACTCGTGTTTAAAAATTATGTTGGAAATTAACATTTATTAATATGTTTATGTGTTATGTTTACAATAAGTTTGATGAATAATAATTAAACAATAAACATCTATTAAATTGCTTAATAATAAATGTTCACCTTTTGATTATTGTTGTTGCCTTTAGTAATCATGTGTCTGATTTTTAATTTCCAACCTTTGGGTTCATTTTCAGCCAGCCATATAGTAATTTTAAACAATAGTTGGGTTAACTTTGCAGGAGGAATATAGCATTAACAAAATGTCACAGCGTATGGGAATAATAAAATTAACTTTGGTTTTAATGCATAAGGTGTGCATAAGATGTTAAAAGGGAAAACAATTAAAATTTATTTTACACCGCTTCTATTTATTGTAGTATTTTTCAAAACAATCAATGCGATGTTCTTCAAATGATCTTTGTTTTAGACACAGAACTAGTATATTGTTCTTTGCAAAACTCACAGACTGAAAAGCATATCGTTTCTAAAAATACAGCAAATCTATGACATGCAAACTCACTAAATGTATAGTTTGAAAACAAATGTTTCAAAGTGACATATCATCAGATGTTTTTCAATGTAAACAAGTTAAAAGCATATATGAGACATACAGAATGCAAATATAGCATCATTACTTCTACATAAATTATACATCATGTTAATGCACTGTTTTTAAGTCAAAGGCTACATTATTTTATAATTTTTTCATTCGTTTTATCTGGTGCTCTTCTCATCATCTCTGAAATAAAAACACAAAATACTACATTATTTCAATATATTCTACTGGATTATGTGAATAAAGCAGCATTTAATAATGTTAACTTTATCTGTAATTAACTATGTGTAATCTTTAAATATACATTTAAAATGTATTGTTTTGTTTTAGATTAAACACAGACAATGAAAATGTGCCGTTGTGAATATGAGCAGTGTGTGCTTTGGTTCTTACCCTTCTCTTCAATAACAGACAAAGTTAAGTTTCTCTTCACAGTCTCTGTTCTCCCAACGTTTAGTTTTCAGGTTTCGAGCTCCACAGTAATGGCCATTGGCAGGGCACGCTGGCAGCTGGACCAAATTTCCCAGAGATTCCCCACTCACCCAGAACCAGGAACCTGCCAGGAAGCGCAAACCTGTCCACACACTGGGGGTTTGAGAGACTGCAGACTTTTTTTGGGCTTGAATGAGATGTAAACTGGTTGGCAGACTGGCCAAGTCTGAGTGTTTAGTCCTGCAGTGTTCTAACGCTTCCTCCCAGCTCTTGTTCTGCGGTACCAGAATCAGTTCAGGCTCCCACTCGTAACAGAAAAAAGGCAACCTTTCATAACATACAGTGTCCCACAATTTTGTCAATTGACCATCTAAACTGGAGGCACAGAATTCATCGTTTGGGTAATTTGGTTCACCAGTTCTCCATTTCATAAAAATGTCTTCACTTCCATCACTCCACACCCATTTGCCGTCAGCAGAGGGCTTGCTCAGACCAACCCAGTTATTTGTGTTCATGTGACCGGCTGCTTCATTATTGAACCTGTTAAGCTCCTCTTGGCTGTCTATGGTGGACAGGTCAACATAATTCTCTCGGCAGAACTTTTGAGCATCGCCCCAGGACAGATGTTTATTAATAAAAAAGTGTTTCCTGATCAAAGTTAAAGTCAACTCACAATGAGCTGAGAGGAAAAGAGCAACCCAGACAATCTTCATCTCTTCTGTGGAAAGCCAGTCAGTAAATCCAGTCGAGAGACAGACTCAGTAAATATATATAGATGCAAATTTCCTATTTGATAGTCAGCAATGCAAATATTCACTTGATCAAATGTCACAGCACTTTGCTATTGGAAGCTGTTTGGGGGATTATTTTATTGCACTAAAAAATTTTCACTTTACTGAAAGGCTTAATATCAAGAGCAAAATAAAAACATAAATGTGTGTATATTACATGATACAAATGTTGTATTGAAGTTTTTTTCCTTTAATCCACCCTGCTGGATCAGAGGTATACCAAATCTTACTAAAAAGTAAAAAAAAAATGTACCCCATTTGAAATCAAAAACAGATGTTGTGATCTAATTCAGAAGATTTTTTTTTTCTTTTGAACAATCCATTTTCAAGATTTGGTCCAATCCGATAGCGGAGATCTATGACGTCTGTACTGCCTTTCTAAATGAAGAGCCGGCTCTTATTACTGAGCTGAGCCAAATGATCCGGTTCCCTAAAAAGAGCCCCTTCCCCTTCTACTTTTAAAGTTAAATCAGCAATCCAGTTATTTTTGCTACCCCACTGGAATGATGGTCGAACTCTCCTTAAACTGATGTTTCCATTAGCATTTTATTCGTGGCACTCATGTAGACACCAGAAGAGCTAGAGCAAACACAAACAAAACAAACAAACACTGTATGACTACCACTGCTTGGGCGTCGGAACCATTGTTTGTGGGTGGGACAAGACCCATCCACTTTTTACGATCAATGATATTGGACCCACTCACTTTTACCGTCTATAATTCAGCACATCTCTTTACCTACCCCTAACTGATAAACTCTTGTTATTAAAGGACAACTCCGGTGAAAAATGAACCTAGGGGCAGGGCCGGATTGGGACTCATTTTCAGCCCTGGAGTTTCATGCCTTAGACCAGCCCACTTTAGAACACGACTGACTATATTAAAATAATGTAAATAAAACCTCAGACTATAAGTCTGCAATAGGCGCACTGTTCTCTACAGCCTTGTAATTCTTTGTATTTTTGAAAACATCATCATTTCCAATTCAGTGCAAAAACAGTAGCCTAAGTTTTGCTTCACCGTGAAGATTTATTAGAACAGTAAATAACAGGACAGTATCAGAATCTATTTTCTTTAAGAATTAGAATTCATAAATATCCAAACACTGAAATGAAGAAAAAAAAATCTAACAAATAAATATATAAAAAACTAAAGAGTAGCATCTCTTTTTGACAAAACAGCTGATTTACAACTTCAAATATTTTTCAAAAATATGAGAACATTAGTTAAAGAATCAAACAAGTATTGCACTGTTATCTAAAAAATAATTGTTTTAGATGTAGCTTGTTTTAAGCAAAATAATAATTTTTAGGGTGTTTTTTTTCCCAGAAAACAAGACATAATTTCTTATGCCATTTCACTTGTCTAGTAAATGTATCTTGAATTAAGAATAATTTATATATTTGAACTGGAAACAAGTAAGAAAAGCATTTTTTCAGTGATAATGTTTGCTTATTCACACACTATGGTACAATAGCAGCTTACCTGTGTCTTTCACAGTGAGAGCATTAGTCTCTTCACAACTGGGTCCTGGCTCTCTTTCTGACACTAAATGAAATTTGTTACATTTATTTCTCACCACAAATATCCCCTTTTTACAAAGCTTTCAAATCAAGTCAAGTCAGTTTCATTAATGTATTGCTGAATCATCAGGTATCATTAATTATCTCATGGCATTTTTCATTGAGCAGGGCTTTTTCCTTACTATTACTAGTTCTTCTGAATGACATTCTGGTGTGTTGGGATCATGACTGGTGCTTGGTAACGTTACTGGGCCTTGCTCTTCATTGTTAGCAGCAAACCGGACTAGAGGCGGCTGCTGCTCAAGAGCTAAAAGAAAAAGTTTGATACATGAACATGGTTTACAGACAACGTTGTTTTGCACGGTCGCTAGCATCTTGCACTGCTCCTAACTACCTTAACGTTAGCTTACTTACCGGCCTCGTCGTCGTCTTTTTTTTTTTTGGAGGAAAAATGTGCTCAGCTTAGAACATTTGGCTGCGTCAGTTTCCAAAGCTTTCTTCTTTTTTATTCTGGCCTTTTGAGCGCCGCCTTTGCGCTTTCCTATTATCCATTTTTATCGGACTTTTTTTATTTTGAGCAACTTGCAAGGTGCTGTGTCGGGGGCGGGGCCAGGGAGTCAAAAGATATTCACGTCATCATTAACCTGCAGGGCAGGCTGCACTCTGCGAGAAAATATTAAATAAAAAAGAGTGGGACTGCGGTAAAATAATAAATAAAAAAGTGGGGCTGCTGTGAGTGCAGGCAGCCTAGGGACAGCATCCATATTTCAACCCAGTGCCATGACAACAACGGCACTCGCGGCCAAAAAAACAGACCGGCCCACCGGGAATTTTCCCGGTGCTCTCGATTAGCCAATCCGGGCCTGCCTAGGGGTAATTAACATAGATCCATAATAAAGGCTAGATGTCTTACGGCGGAGTCTCTACCACCATCACCGGCGGCCATCTTGTCACAGGCAGGGCTCTGTGGTACCTGATGATCTGCATGAACACAAATACTCATATCTCACTGAAATCTTGACGGATTTACAAATGGTTTGGTTTCTTATAAACGTTATTAACGTGGCTATAATTATGGATGCTTGAACAAATTATGAATAATTTTTCATAAGTATGCAGTGTCATAACTACATCTCTGATGTTTATAACAAACCAAACAGTTTGAAAATCGGTAGAAAATTTAGCAAGTTATGGTTATTTAAAAAGTGCAAGCACCCATGAAAACAATGTTACGAGTGATCGAGCTGCCTGTGACAAGATGGTCGCCAGGTGCGGACATCGACCTCCATTGGCCAGCAGCACGCACGAGACATCTAGCCTTTATTATGGATATCTATGGTTATTAACACATGGTTACCGAGTAGATCCAGGGTTTTTCCTACATTTAAATTCAAATTTTTGTCCCGGCAAAGCCTTATTTGATCAGTTATTGTGATTTATGATTGATGTAGTAGTCAGAGCAGTGTTGTGTAAAAGTCCTTTATATTTTTTGTTCAAATTGTTCAAATAATTATCTCTTTGTAAACTTTGTTCAATGCATGCGAGTGCTGCCGTATGACCAGTCATTTTCACCGTCATCAGCCACCCAGGTTAGGTGCTAGACGACGCGAATGAGAAGTTGCGCGCGCTGTAAGAAAATGTCTCTGTGCACTCATACGAAAGCGCGCACACGTCTCACAGCGCGCAAATATTGAGTTCTCTTTCAAGTCTTGCTCTTGAACGGACAAACTTACACACAAGTATGTCAACATGTCCATCTTGATGAGTATTGTAGCAGACATAGTCTGTATATGCCTTAAGTAAACTTAATAGTCGAGAAAGACAACGCATATCCGAGCATTAGGTCTTAAAGGGGCACTAGCATTAGGTCTTAAAGGGGAAGTAGCCTTTACAGCTGTCTGTTTAATGTCAAACAACAAAAGACAAGGACATCACTGCTTGATTGAATAGCTTTTGTAAGTTTAATAGAAGGATTAATCTTTAATTTATACAGTCAAATATGCAGTGTTATTTTACATTTGATCAATTTCTGTACCTGAAAACTAATGTTAGACGTACCTGAAAAACCTAAAAAGCATAGTTTAATTTATTAGTATCTTTGCTCAATAGTATTTATGTTCTTTATTTTTATTTGACAGTAGTCCTTTTTTCCCTGAACATAGCAAATACTGAAGCGTAACGTATGCGAGGGGGTGCCACAAAATGGAGAACATTTTCAAAGGGTGCCATGACCGAAAAAAGGTTGGGAAACACTGCGTCTGCTAATGTCCGATTCGCGACCTGATGACTCCTTTGAACCAAATAATTTTAACGACTGGTTAGAACAACTGATCTGTCCAACACTGAACTCACAAATCAGTTTCATCATTTACTCTGAACACATCTGAAATGAGAACACAAGTGTGCTTACACAATTTAGCAAGAGTGGGTGTAAGAGCTAGTTTTAATTATCCACAGTCTTTCAGCTTATTTATGTTCACAATGTGTAGTAAAATAAATAGCCTAAAATCATCTAGTTTAGACTGGAGTGAGGTGAACCCAGAACAAAGTTGTTATTAGCTAGCTGATGAAATTGTATATGGCAGAAAATTAGGCTATTTGTTAATTTTTTTTAATAATACTTTTTAATATTGATATGATTATATACCAAAACAATTATCTGTAAATAGTGTAAAAATGAGGAACAAAACAAACATCAAGGTATCAAAATAAGATAAGCAAAAATTACAAACTTTCTTTGAATTTATTTAAAATGTATTGTCAGTATTGCGCTTGCAGATCACGTGGGTAGGGTACTTTTTTACTGTGTGTGTGTGTGTGTGTGTGTGTGTATGTATGGATGACCATGTCTGTCAGCCACCACCGAAGACCATTTTTGACCCAGGAAAAACCCTGAGATCGTTCTCTGGGATGCGTTTTCATGACAATCGAATGTAAAGAGTTTTATTTCTAAAAACAGATTTGCTTATAACGCTAGTATATGGGGCACAGAATAAGTAAAATTAAATCGCTAGTTAATACCACTAACAAGGCTCAAAATAGCCTCACACTAACACGGTAGCATAATGAGGGTCCCTACATGCAAACCGAAGCATTGAGAACTTTGTAAGTGTACAAACAGTTTAATAAGAAGAGACTTTATAAAGACAGTACATTACGTGTATACAGACAGGAGCCATCTTGGAAAACAGTCTCGACAAGTCGAGTCACGAACGCTGTGCTAAGCTGAACTTAATTCCTATCGACCAGCTCTCTTAAGCTATGATTAGTACAATGCATCTTTTTGCATGGGGATAATTATTTGGAAGTCCTTTATCGGGCCAATATGTAATGATCAATTTTCACAATTTTTCCGCATTTTTTTTTTTTACAGTGTAATAAAGGCCTAAAATGTCTTTTCCCTCAGACATAATTGTTGGAAGGCAAAAGGAACATAAAATGACATTACAACACATTACCAGGGGAATTAATTGCTGCTGAAAAAGAAAAGGCTACCCCAAAATCCAAGATTATGTTCAACAATGAAAATGCTTTAAAGAACAATTTTAACAGTAAACTGTATTAAATGCATTAGGACGAACACTATCTGAATATATATTTGCAAATGAATAAATACCAAGTCAAGGGCGTTGCAAGTAAATATTAAAACTGGCAGCAAGGCATAGCAAGGCTTTTACTGGTAAAATAACATTTTCAGTCTTTTAAAAATTACATAGCATCACAAAATAACTGCAAATAAATGTTTTTTACTGTTCATATTCTGAGTAGTCATAATCTTGACTCATGTTAAAACTGTAACTCAGATTTTAGACTTTTTTTCAAAAGATTAAAATAAAATGCTATAATCAACATTATGCCTCCAATTTCTGTTGTTTGAGCTTCTATTAAAGGGTTAGTTCACCCAAAAAATGAAAATTCTGTCATTAATTACTCTCCCTCATGTCGTTTCAAACCTGTAAGACTTTCGTTCATCTTCAGAACACAAATTAAGATATTTTTGATGAACCCTGAGATTTTTGTCCCTCCATTGACAGCTCTGATCTGATCTCATTTTTATTATAACTTGTGACTTACAAAATGTAGTTTGATCACTATATTCTTAGTTGTTTTTAAAAGTAGTTTCTTCTCAGTTTCAGATTAAAAAAAATATATATATATACTCATACATATATATATATGTATGTTAGTATATAAGAAGTATATAAGAAATTTATATGCAAATAAATGTGCTTGCTTTCACAACAACCAAATGCCAAATAAAAACACCCTGCATTTTGGTTCTGCCATTGATTGACATGAGATTAGGAAACCAAATCAAATGAAGATGCAAAAGTTCAGGTTTCTGCTCAATTTGCATAGTTTTTCCAGTCATTTAGTCTGGGACACTTGTATATTTTATCAATTGTGGTCTACCATGATAGCTGTGTTTATCCATCATGTAATAATATTCTAACATCACCGCCTGTATGCCTCTCAATTATGAACATTTACCATTTAATTTATGAAACCGCAATCCGCATTGAAACGGCATTTAAGAATCACATGATGAGTGCAGTCAAGCACACCTGCTATCTGCAATAGATCTCAGATCTCACTCGCCTTCAGACATATTCAAACACGCCGTATTGTGATCAAGTACAAAACATACAGAAACATAAATGTTACTGGAGATGATAAAATGTGTACCAAGATGGCGGCGCGAGTAGATCGCGAGGCTCAGGTTCTCTCCAGATTCTGCAATTTTGCGGTATTTTTCTTGTTCATCTCGGGTCTGTTCGTACAGAACAGTTGTGCCTTTACAACGTACACCCGCTGTGAGCTTTTGGATATTGGTTTGCGAATTTCCGACAGTTTTATGGACAATCTTCGACTCCTTCCTGAGATCGCTAGGACGCCCGAGGCGATACGCTCTGCCCGGCCGGGCGGAAGTGCTAGAAGGCGGCGCTGTGATCGTAAACAAAGGCGGGGTAAGCGTGGAGGACTAAGAGCTAAGCTAAGGCTAACTCCTTACCGGCTCTCTTTACTCAGCATTTTCCTTGCCAAAGTACGATCGCTAGTGAACAAAATGGAGGAGATTCGACTCAGCATCACACACAGTAAGAAACTTTTGAACTGTAACGTCCTAATCTTCACGGAAACCTGGTTAAACAGCGGAATACCGGACACCGCTATTGAGCTAGCGGGACGCCACACACTCCGGGCGGATAGAACACTAGATGGCTCCGGTAAAACCAGAGGCGGTGGATTGTGCATTTACATTAACAAAGCCTGGTGCACAAACTCTGCTATTGTTGGGAGTCATTGTTCAGCTAACCTTGAGTTTCTCATGGTTAAATGTAGACCGTTTTATCTACCGCGGGAGTTCACTTCCACCATTATCACTGCAGCCTATATTCCTCCGGATGCTGATGCCAAGCTTGCTATGAAAGAACTTCACGCAGCCATCAGTAAACAACAGACTGATCACCCAGAAGCTGCGTTTATTGTTGCAGGTGACTTTAATCACACAAACTTAAAGTCAGTGCTACCCAAGTTTCACCAGCATGTTTCCTGCCACACCAGAGGAAACAAAACCTTAGACCATGTTTACACAAACATGGCTGGAGCTTACGTTGCAACACCCCTCCCCCACCTGGGACAGTCAGACCACCTCTCTTTGTTCCTCAGCCCCAAATATTCACCCCTCATCAACCGTGTGAAGCCATCAGTAAAGACCATCAAGGTGTGGCCTGCGGGGGCAGATTCCACACTCCAGGAAAGGTTTCTAAACACAGACTGGAGTATGTTTGCTTTTCAAGCCACCAGTGGCGCTCACACGGACATTGACTCATACACTTCTTCTGTATTGGATCATATCAATACCACCATTGACAGTGTTACAACCCAGAAACAGATCACCACATACCCAAATCAGAAGCCTTGGATGAACAGGGAAGTTCGACTCCTGCTGAAGTCACGCAATACTGCCTTCAGATCAGGAGATGCACAAGCCTACAGTACATCCAGAGCAAACCTGAAGAGGGGCATCAAAAAGGCCAAGCACTGCTACAAGCTAAAGATAGAGGGTCACTTTTCCAACTCTGACCCTCGACGCATGTGGCAGGGCATTCAGGCCATCAGTGATTACAAACCCACCCACTCCACCCCCGCAGCCACTGATGCCAACTTCCTGAACGAGCTAAATTACTTTTATGCTCGTTTTGAAAGAGACAACAGAGAAACTGCCACCAAGCTCAAACCCTCAGCTGACCCACCAATCACCCTCTCCTCCACAGATGTCTGCAAGTCACTGAACCGGATCAGCGCGCACAAGGCTGCTGGACCAGACAACATCCCTGGTCGTGTTCTCAGGGCATGTGCGGAGCAGCTCGCTGGGGTTTTTACGGACATTTTCAACCTGTCTCTTGCCCAAGCAGCTGTACCAACATGCTTCAAACGCACTTCCATTGTGCCAGTGCCAAAACACTCTAACCCGAGGTGCCCTAATGACTACCGCCCTGTAGCACTCACACCCATCGTCATGAAGTGCTTTGAGCGGCTGGTCCTAGAACACCTAAAAGACTCTCTACCATCCACATTGGACTCACACCAGTTTGCCTACCGCAGCAATAGGAGCACAGAGGATGCAGTTTCCATGGCACTGCACTCTGTGCTCACTCACCTGGACAATAAAAACACTTATGCACGCATGCTGTTTGTTGACTTCAGCTCAGCATTCAACACTGTCATCCCAACCAAGTTAATAGCCAAACTTGGAGACCTGGGCATCAACACTTCAATGTGTAACTGGATTTTGGACTTCCTAACTGACAGACCCCAGAATGTTCGATCAGGATCCACCTGCTCCACATCCATCACACTCAACACTGGCGTACCACAGGGCTGTGTGCTAAGCCCGTTTCTCTACTCCCTCTTCACCGCCGACTGCAAGCCTGTGTATGGATCTAATTCCATCGTCAAGTTTGCGGACGACACTACGGTGATTGGGCTCATCAGCAACAACGATGAGACTGCCTATAGGGAGGAGATCCAGCACCTGGCCACATGGTGTACCGAAAATAACCTGCTCCTCAACACCACCAAAACGAAGGAGCTCATCGTGGACTTCAGGAAAGAGTCAAGAGGCACACACGACACCATCCACATCAATGGAATGGCTGTTGAGCGTGTCTCCAGTTTCAAGTTCCTGGGGATCCACATCTCGGCGGACATGTCGTGGACGACCAACACCTCCAGCCGGGTCAAGAAGGCTCACCAGCGCCTCTTCTTCCTGAGGACACTGAGGAAGAATCAGCTCTCCTCGGCCATCCTGGTGAACTTCTACCGCTGCGCAATAGAAAGCATCCTGACCAACTGTGTGGCAGTGTGGTATGGGAGCTGCTCTGTTGCGGAGCGCAAGGCACTGCAGCGGGTGGTGAAAACTGCCCAGCGCATCACAGGGACTCCACTGCCTGCCATCGAGCACATCCAGATGAAACGCTGCCTGCATCGAGCTCGCAGTATCCTCAAGGACTCCTCTCACCCAGCCCACAGACTGTTTTCTCTCCTGCCCTCCGGCAGGCGTTTCAGGATTCTCCGGACCAGAACCAGCAGACTAAAGAACAGTTTTTTCCCCAGAGCTGTCTCTTTACTGAACTCAAACCCCCGTTGATCCACTTCCCTCATAAACTGCTAACTCTCCTACCTCACATCTGCCTTCATTTTGTTATTTGCACTACCGACTCTTTATTACAGTAACAACTGTTTACTTATGCATTCTGCACTACCATATCTTAACTGGATTATGCTCATTTGCACTGCCGACTGTATTTATAGTACCAATGTTTACATTTGCATTTTGCACCGTACTTCTAACTGTAATATGCAACCACTTTCCACTGCACTTTTACACTTTTTTTCGGATAGCTCTGTCCATAATTTATTGCACTACCTTAATCCACTGCTATATTCCTCATCTTGCCGAACATATTATTGTATAACTCTAACTGTAAAAATTCTGTTTATAGTAATAGCCATCTGTTTGTTATTTTACATATTCACCTGTAAATTCTGTTTATAGTAATAGCCATCTGTATATTAATTCACTGTACATACTCACCTGTAAATTCAGTTCTGTTTATAGTAATAACCATCTCTCTATTTATATATATTTATATATATTCAGTATATTTCCACGTCCTGCACTTATGCAACCATTGTATATCCTGCACTTGCTGCTATTGCACTTCTGGTTAGACCTAAACTGCATTTCGTTGCCTTGTACTTGTACTTGTGTAATGACAATAAAGTTGAATCTAATCTAAAAAACTGGAAGTAGCGCAGCTCCAACCTAAACATTGACAAAAACCTGGTCTAGTTACTTCAAAGTTGTAAACACAAGCAAAGGCTGGAATACGCTACAATATGTGGCATTTAATGTGCAAGATTACGTCTTATTCATAGAGCAGACTGCTGCACTGAATGATTTTTGATGTGACAAATGACCTCACATGAAAACCGCCCGTGTCTTTCTCTAGCCTATTGTTAGTACGCTTTGGTGAAGCTTGTGTGTTTTCAGTCAAGAGTACCAACGATAAAGTCCATTCTGGATCTAGAGGTAATGTGTTATTATCTAAAGGTAATCTAAAGGTAATGTGTTATTATGTTTTATTGCAAGTGTTTGTTAGGCCAAAGTAGCTCCAGACTGAAGTCACTGGTTGGTTCCTGCTTTGGTTCCTTCATTAATTACAGTGTGTGTTGTAGAAGTAATTCCTTGTAGTTATAATAAAGATGAACGATTGTTATAAAGCTGTTAATTTGAATTATTTTCGGGCAACTTTCCTTCTGTCTTTCCCCTGAATAGTGAACAATGATGCAACTTATTATTTCTTAAAAACGGGGAAAAAATTATTAAACCTACATGACTGTTTTGTAGCGTGTGAAGAAAACCTTTCAAATTAACATTTAAAGGAAACTTATCCTTTGTACGAGTGACAAGGAACAAAAACTCACTGACATGAGTTATGGTCATAAATGGACATTAATGCTCATTCAATGCTCACAATGTTCACAATAGCATGAAGATGCTACCAGCAGATGGGTTTTTTTAACCCAGTGAATGGATTGTTTTAGCCCAGCAGATGAGTTGTTTTAACCCAGTGAATGGGTTGTTTTATCCCAGTGAATGGGTTGTTTTTTAACCAGTGAATGGGTTGTTTTAACATAGCAGTTGGGTTGTTTTAAGCCAGTGAATGGGTTGTTTAAACTCATCAGTTGGGTTATTTTAACCCAGTGAATGGGTTGTTTTAACTCAGGAGTTGGGTTGTTTTAACCCAGTGAATGGATGTTGTTTTTTCAACCAGTGAATGGATGTTGTTTTAACCCAGCAGCTGGGTTGTTTTTTTAACCACTGAATGGGTTGTTTTAACCTAGTAGTTGGGTTGTTTTAACCCAGTGAATGGGTTGTTTTAACTCAGCAGTTGGGTTGTAGAAATGGAATGATTACCGGTTTCACGATAAACCACGATAAAATGTACTGACGGTTAATAATATCGTTTAAAAATTAATTATCATTAAAACCGCTCGTGATTATCACGATTTTGAAAACTTGCGGTAAATCCTGTGCAGTCAGCGTCAGTCTGGTGCAGACGCAGTGCGCAACGCTGTTTTTGAATGAGAAGAAATGACAGAAGGCAGTGACAGCACTCGGGGGATTGTTCAGCCTCTAAAAGGACCAAATCTGAGGTGTGGTCAAATTTTGGCTTTTACAAAAGTCCTGAGGGAAAATTAATCGAAGATGGTCACCCTGTCTGCAGAACATGCCTGAAGAAAGTCGCTGTAATAGGGGAAACGCGTCAAATCTGCGAACGCAAAGCAAGTGGACTTTGACCTCAATACCAAAACTACGTCTGGTATTATTACCACTCACACTAGCCTCTTTGGCGGTTGAACTTATTATAGTCTTCTCAAAAGCCATCGGTTATAATAGCGTTGCGCATTATAACCAACCACACGTGTTTCTAATAATCAGAGGCGTTCAGATTAGCCAGAGTTTTGTTCAGAGCGCATTCTCACTGAAATCTGCACTCAAACGTTAGTGATGTCCGGTTCGCGAACAAATCGTTCTTTTGAACCAGTTCTTTTTAGTGAACCGGTGGAACCAGTTCACCAAATCGGACTGAATCATTGTAGACAGTTCGCATCTCTAAGCACTAATCCACAAATTTATAAAGTTAATAACTTTTTGACGTGTCTGACTGTCCCTCTGACTAGAAATAAACCAACATCCTGGAGTTATTCAGTTACTCCAACAATACACTTAACCTACTGTAAGAGGGAACTGATGATGACGAGCACGTCAGCGAGCAGAAGCTGATGATACTGAGCATGCGTGCAGCACACACGAACGAGTGTAGCCTACACGGTCTGTCGCAGTTCTCGTTCGCGCGTCAAGAATCGGTTGCAGCGGTTTTCGGATCAGCAGTACACTAACCGAGAACTGTTTATTTCGGACATGTCCGATTTGAGAACCGATGAGCTGATACTGACTGAGCATGCGTGTAATTTTTCAAGAGAACGAAAAGCAAGTTTTGTTGAACATCGAGACGTGTTTTAAAATAAAACATAGTGGAAATATGTTTTCATCATTTTCAAGTTCATTACTGTCTTATCACTGTGACTGAACAACATGTGATTGACTATTTGTGATTGAAGTATTTATTTATTTAAAAGATTTATGTTTGTGTGTAATTATAGTTAATGAGGACACATTCACAAATTGGGTTAGTATTAAATAAACAATGTTTTAATAAACATTTATTAAAGTGTTTAAATAATACACACATTTTAAAAAGAACAATTGGTGGAAAAGTGCACTTACACACTGTTATTGTCTAACACACTATATTTAACAGGTATTGTCTGTTGTTTGTACATGAAAAAAAGTTATTGTGCTTTATCAAAAAAATAATAATAATAATAGCAAATAAAAGTGCAAAGGCAGTTTTAAACAGAGGTTAAAGGGTTAGTTCACCCAAAAATAAAAATTCTGTCATTAATTACTCACCCTCATGTCGTTGGACACCCGTAAGACCTCCGTTCATATTCGGAACACAAATGAAGATATTTTTGTTGAAAGCTGATGGCTGAGAAAGGCTTCAATCAGGCCTCCATTGGCATTCAGTACACTTATACTCCCAAGACCCATAAAAGGCACTTAAAATGTCGTTACAAAGTCCATCTCACCACAGTGACTCTACAATAATCTTACGATGCGACGACAATAGTTTTTGTGCGCAAAAAAAAATCAAAATAACACCTTTATCCAGCTTGTTATTGCCTTCCGCGTGTGCCTCCACGACGCATGCGCGAGAATATGACGTAGCGCCGGGGTTCGGGAATCCATGAAATGCCACTCTAACCCCATTTTGATAACTACGCCGAGACCTAAAGCACGATCAATGTAGAATCCAACAGCTTAGACACGCGCGTCTTCCTCTGCTCGTAAACAAATCACTTCTGGGTCATCTGTCCGAACGCCGGATCTGCGTCATATTCTCGCGCATGCGTCGTGGAGGCACACACGGAAGGCAGTAACAAGTTGGAAAAAGGTGTTATTTTGATTTTTTTTGCGCACATAAACTATTGTCGTCGCATCGTAAGATTATTGTAGAGTCACTGTGGTGAGATGGACTTTGTAACGATGTTTTGAGTGCCTTTTATCCGTCTTGGGAGTATAAGTGTACTGAATGCCAATGGAGGCCTATCTGAAGCTTTTCTCAGCCATCAGCTTCCAACAAAAATATCTTCATTTGTGTTCCGAATATGAACGGAGGTCTTACGGGTCTCGAACGACGTGAGGGTGAGTAATTAATGACAGAATTTTCATTTTTGGGTGAACTAACCCTTTAAGTTACATATGCAGCTTGACGGTCTCTTATAAGGGTAGGTTTGAATTCAGAAAAACAATCTGCCTAACTTTGTTAGGACTCCATTGTATTTAATTTGTAAACAAGATGATATAAAGATAAACAAGACGTAGCCTAATCAAACTACAGCGAAGGCGAAGCAAGCGACTTTTGAATCACTCTGGCGGTTCTCGAATCTCAATTTCGTTCTTGTTCTCGAGTCAAGAATCGGTTCCAACCGGTTGCAGCGGTTTTCGGATCACCAGTACACTGAACCGAGAACTGTTTATTTCGGACATGTCCGATTTGAGAACCGATGAGCTGATGCTGACTGAGCATGCGTCGAACGACTGACTGACTGCACGGCGCGTCTCTCTGAACCGAACGAACAACAGATGATATGAGCGCGTGTCTGTGAAACGACTCCGAGGACATGAATGAGGGGAAAATCTGGCGAACTGTATTTATTTAATTACAAAAAAATAGTAAGTGGATAATGGTTTCTGCACTGATGAAGACTGATTTATTGATTTTATAACTGTAAAGATCGTTTGCATCACTGCATGTGTTTGGATGCTTTAGATGTAAAACTTAATTGTAATAAACTTATCAGATTATGATGATATTTTATCTGACTGATGTTATGATTACTGACTTTATATATTTTAATGTGTAAAGTGTTTGTTTATCCAGCCCGCAATAGACTTGACGTAATTACGTCATCGCGAAATGACGTCATTACGTTAGAGTGCAAAATAACTAATAACTGCTGAACCGTTTTTTTGATCCGGTTCATTGAAACGAACTGTCCGAAAGAACCGGTTCGCGGAAAAGAACCGAACTTCCCATCACTACAAATCGTGCGATGTACGCAGGAGATTCATTCATCATACAGTGATTGACTGTTTTTGTTCTATTTCAGCAGCGAAAATAGTTTCAAACAAACACCGCAGAACCACAGCGCATCTGATATGACTGGCTGTGATACAGTAGATATCCCGCTGGGCACAGCGCACGCACATACACATATATAACACACACACACACTTACCACGCTGTTCTCCCCTCCCTCTGTTTGGTTGTCAGCAGAGCGGGTGCACACGCAGCTGATAGCCCATGGACAGTTTTACACACTACATGCTCCATTTCCCTGCAATAGTTGTTTCCCGATCACACATAGTACATCACAAACATGTTTGTCCCGTTTATGTTTTGTGGGTTTTGTGCGTTGTTTGTAGTTTGTCCCGAGTGTTTGGTCAGGACTGGCTGATGGCACTGACGAAGCCGAGTGATTGAGCGGCGCCGGCTTATGACGTCACTGTTAGCGCCATACCTGCGCAGGTTGCGCAAGTCCGGTGAAACCATGTGTGTTGTTTAGGGGGGGGGGGACTGACAAATTAAGAAGATGTCAGTAATGTGTTATTTTGTTATGATATTGTTTTGTTTTGTGTTTTATTATGTGTTATATGGGGATTTGTGTTTAAAAATGTCTATTGTATGTGGGGAGAGTTTTGGACAAGAGATTATTTTAATGACCAAATTAATGGGATGTCCGTTGAAGGGGCGGAGTCTGGTCTACAAAAAGGGAGACCAGACTCAACACAAGGACTTGTTAACCAAGTCAAGCAGGAGCAACGGTGGTGCTGAGAGACAAATTGACAAAGCGAGTATAGTGTAGTTACCCCTTTGTGTATATTTTATATATAGATTTTTCTTCTTTATTTTTCCAGTTTGTTGTTTCTTTGATACTTTATAATTTAGGAATTTGAATTTTACACTGTATATATTTTTGCACCCTCACTCGTGGACTTTTGTATATATTCGGTGCTACAAATAAATTACACCTTGCACAACAGTGCTGTTGGGGGTAAAGCCATCATTTTTTTTCCCTCTACACACGAACCCTCACGTTACCCAAAGCAGATCCGTAGGGGTCGCTGTGTGACATTTGGTGGCAGCGGTGGGATGGCTACCCGCAAGAAGGCACCGAAAGGTAAAAGAACCCGAGGTGGATTACGTTCACAAATGAAAGCAGGAGCAGAGGAGGATTCAGTCTGGGACTCCTTAGAATCGGCGGAGGATGAAGAGGGGGCAGCATTTCCTAGAGCTTCATCTGAGGACCACATACCGCATGTTAAAACAGACGCAACAGGGTCAACATCCAGTGAAGGGCTGCTGGGCCTGATGCGTCAGTTTCTTGATGCACAGGAACAACGGGAGGAGCGGCATCGGATGGAACTGCGGGGGCTAAGAGATGTGATCATGCAGACAGTTAGGCCTGCAGAAACGCCTAGTGAGACCAGGAGCTTACGGATGGATCTTCCGACACCAGCTACTTCTAGATTTGCACCTGCGCGCCGCCCAGACACACCAGACAGTCAAGCTGCCGTCCAGCCAAGGCTAAGGAGTGAACCGCCAAGGATACCTGCCTTCCAACAGGGGGAGGACATCGAGAGTTATCTCCGGCGCTTCGAACGGCTGGCCAAGACTTGGGGGTGGCCAGAGGAAGAATGGAGCCATCGGCTGGTTCCATTGCTGACTGGACAGGCTTTGGAGGCATACTTGGCAATGGATGAGGAGCAAGCAGGAGTGTACGCTGATCTGAGGGAGGCACTCTTGGAAAAATTTAACATCTCGCCAGAGACCTACCGACAGCGATTCCGGGCATCCACGATCCCTGCTGGTGAGACCCCGACAGAGACTTACAACCGTCTGAGAACCCTCTACCGTCGGTGGGTGAGACCTGATCTCCACACTAAGGAGGAGATTGGGGAGACCATCATCTTGGAGCAGTTGCTTCGTGTGCTTCCTTATGACAGCCGAACCTGGGTGCGGGAACACGAACCGACAACAGGACTGGCAGCAGCGAAGCTGGCTCTTCAGTATTTGAATGCTCATCGCGGGAATCCACGCTCTCAACCACTCAAAGGTACTGGGTATATGAGATCAGACACTGTTGGGGCTGGAACCGTGCGAGGTCCAGCAGAAAGCATTAACAGTGGACAAAAACCTAAAAATACAGTGAGACAAGAACTGGTGTGTTTCTATTGTCAACAGCAGGGGCACAAAGCCTCAGTGTGTCCTGTGCGAAAAGCCAAGTTGACCGGATTTTGTTATGTTCCAAGGGAAGAGGGAAAAGATAATCACTCTAGAGAGGAGAGTCAAGCTTTGTGTGAGGTAACTGTTAATGGACATTGTCTGAAAGCACTGCTGGACACTGGTAGTTCCCTGTCCCTACTAAAGCCATGCTTTGTTTCAAATGTTGACTATGCTACCACCACAACTGTCCAGTGTGTGCATGGGGATGTAAGGCAGTACCCCTGCGCTGAGGTAGTTGTGTGTGTACAAGAACAGTCATTTTTGATGAATGTTGTGATAGTTGACGACTTGCCTGCTGATATGATACTAGGCAGAGACTTACCCATACTATGTGAACTGATACAAGCCACGATGAACTCTGAAACTGTTGTTACCTTTGCCACTGTACATAAATCCTGTCCTGCTGTTACCCGGGCTCAAGCTAGAGCAGGTCTGCAGCCTCTGCCAGACTTGCACAGTAGTCTGCTGCAGGGCGGGACTAAGGGCCCCAGAAAACCACGGCGACAACGTCGGCTTGAAAAGTATCAGGGTACTCCAGTCCCGGAGACCTCAGTCGAGGGCCTCAAGGCTGATGGCTGGAAGATCCCAGAAAATATTGGGGAATTACAAAGGAAAGATGAGTCATTGAAGTCATTGTTTGAAAAAGCTGCCAGTGGGAAAGGGTCAAATCTGTGTGATGAGAAGTATGTGATTGTGAATGGTGTGTTGTACTTGCAAGCCAATGATGTTACCCGTTTAATTGTACCTAAATGTTGTAGACCCCTTGTCTTGCACCTCGCACACACTATTCCATGGGCGGGTCACTTAGGACAGCAGAAAACATACACTCGCATCAGTTCACGTTTTCATTGGCCGTCACTTTACACTGATGTACAGACATACTGCAACACATGTGCAACCTGTCAGAAAACCAGTGCTGTGTCCCAGCGAGGCCGAGCACCTTTGTACCCTCTCCCTGTTATCTCTACTCCCTTCAGGCGCATCGCCATGGATATTGTGGGACCACTTGAGAGGAGCAGTGCGGGACACCAATACATACTGGTGATATGTGACTACGCGACCAGATATCCTGAAGCTTACCCACTCCGTTCCATTACCACGACAAAGATCATCCATGCCCTTGTGCAGCTGTTCTCCAGGGTGGGAATCCCTGAAGAAATATTAACGGACAGAGGTACAAACTTCACATCGCGGCTAATGGGACAGCTTCATCGGCAGCTGGGCATAGCGGCCATCAGAACCAGCGCATACCATCCGCAGACAGACGGCTTGGTGGAACGCTTCAACGGGACATTGAAGAATATGCTGCGGAAGTTTGTGTCAGACACGGGACGTGACTGGGACAAATGGCTTCCATTTCTGTTGTTTGCCTACCGAGAAGTACCTCAGGCTTCAACGGGGTTTTCTCCTTTCGAGCTCCTATATGGCTGGCAAGTTCAAGGACCCCTCGACCTGATACGGAAGAGCTGGGAGGATCCTGCTTGCAGACAAGAGGAGAAGGGCATCGTTCAGTATGTACTGGAGATGAGGGGCCGGCTTGAACGTTATCAAGAACAGGCGGGAGAGAACCTGAAAGAAGCACAGAAAGCCCAGAAAACCTGGTACGACCAGACCGCAAGGCAGAGACAGTTACAGCCGGGACAGAAGGTACTACTTCTACTGCCAACTTCGACCAATAAGCTGCTGGCCAAATGGCAAGGACCGTACACCGTAGTGAGGAAGATGGGACGCTGCGTGTCTGTATAGACTTCCGGAAGCTGAATGCACAGTCCCGTTTCGATGCGTACCCCATGCCGCGAATTGATGATATGTTAGAGCGGATTGGACAGGCCCGATACATTACCACTCTGGACCTGTGCAAGGGGTACTGGCAGGTGCCCCTCAATCACGAATCCAGAACATATACAGCATTCAGAACACCAATGGGGTTATACCAGTTTACAGTTCTTCCCTTTGGTCTGCACGGGGCACCTGCCACATTTCAAAGACTGATGGACCATGTTCTTCAGGGATGTGAGGGTTGGGCATCCGCCTACTTGGATGACGTGGTGATCTTCAGCAACTCCTGGGGAGAACATCTGGAGCATCTGAAGGATACCCTGAGACGAATCCAAGAGGCAGGACTTACCCTCAATGTGAGGAAATGTGAGTGGGCAAGGCAGGAGACCAGTTACCTTGGGTATCACCTGGGCAATGGCAAACTGAGACCTCAAGTGGACAAAGTGGAAGCCATCCGAAGGAGCCCAAGGCCTAGAACGAAGAAGGAGATGAGATCCTTTCTAGGCCTAGTGGGTTGGTACAGAAGATTCATTCCAAACTTTGCAACCATTGCTACACCGCTTACGAACCTGCTGGCGAAAGCAGCAAGGAGCCCTATTGGATGGACCGAGGACTGTGAGGCTGCCTTCAGAATTCTCAAAGAGAAGATTTGCTCCAGCCCGGTCCTACAAAGCCCTGATTTCAAACAAGGATTCCTGGTCCAGGTAGATGCCTCAGCCACAGGAGTTGGGGCTGTCCTGGCCCAGGGGAATGTGGGAGCAGAAAATCCAGTGGTCTACATCAGCAGGAAGCTGTTGCCCAGGGAGACCAGGTACTCGACTGTGGAGAAGGAATGTCTCGCCATCAAGTGGGCCCTCGAAAGTTTAAGATATTATCTTCTAGGGAGGGAGTTTGATTTGGAGACCGACCATAGAGCACTAACGTGGATCCAGACAATGAAAGATCACAACTCCAGAGTAATGAGATGGTACCTAAGCCTCCAACCCTTCAAGTTTAATGTGCGGCACAGACCAGGACGACAAAATGTGGTGGCCGACTACCTGTCGCGGTACCCGGACAGTACGCGGCTAAGAGAAGGGGGAGGTAATGTGATACAGTAGATATCCCGCTGGGCACAGCGCACGCACATACACATATATAACACACACACACACTTACCACGCTGTTCTCCCCTCCCTCTGTTTGGTTGTCAGCAGAGCGGGTGCACACGCAGCTGATAGCCCATGGACAGTTTTACACACTACATGCTCCATTTCCCTGCAATAGTTGTTTCCCGATCACACATAGTACATCACAAACATGTTTGTCCCGTTTATGTTTTGTGGGTTTTGTGCGTTGTTTGTAGTTTGTCCCGAGTGTTTGGTCAGGACTGGCTGATGGCACTGACGAAGCCGAGTGATTGAGCGGCGCCGGCTTATGACGTCACTGTTAGCGCCATACCTGCGCAGGTTGCGCAAGTCCGGTGAAACCATGTGTGTTGTTTAGGGGGGGGGGGACTGACAAATTAAGAAGATGTCAGTAATGTGTTATTTTGTTATGATATTGTTTTGTTTTGTGTTTTATTATGTGTTATATGGGGATTTGTGTTTAAAAATGTCTATTGTATGTGGGGAGAGTTTTGGACAAGAGATTATTTTAATGACCAAATTAATGGGATGTCCGTTGAAGGGGCGGAGTCTGGTCTACAAAAAGGGAGACCAGACTCAACACAAGGACTTGTTAACCAAGTCAAGCAGGAGCAACGGTGGTGCTGAGAGACAAATTGACAAAGCGAGTATAGTGTAGTTACCCCTTTGTGTATATTTTATATATAGATTTTTCTTCTTTATTTTTCCAGTTTGTTGTTTCTTTGATACTTTATAATTTAGGAATTTGAATTTTACACTGTATATATTTTTGCACCCTCACTCGTGGACTTTTGTATATATTCGGTGCTACAAATAAATTACACCTTGCACAACAGTGCTGTTGGGGGTAAAGCCATCATTTTTTTTCCCTCTACACACGAACCCTCACGTTACCCAAAGCAGATCCGTAGGGGTCGCTGTGTGACACTGGCATAAAGTTGGCTTTACGTTCGAGATTCGCGAATTTAGGGACCGTCTCTAAAGTTACGATTTGTATACACGTTTCTAACTTCAATAGCATTTGAAGAGGATGACTTACAGTCATAAAACCAGCTGTAAAGTGTTCATCTAGGTGTCAGGTATGATGCACACCTTTTGTATTTTTGATATTTAATAAAATAAACTGTCAAATCATATGAAAATATGGATATGCATTATTTCACTAGGATACTGTTTGGGCTCGTATACAAAATATGCTAGATTTAAATGTGTCTGAAAGAACTGATGAGAATATGGCTTGAGAATATATTTACAGAGATAATATTAGAGATTATATTTACAACAAATTATTATTTATGCATTATGCATTGCTATTGACGACGGCCATTATAAGGAAGGAGATCCCACAGAATAGAATCAAGCTTAAAAAAGTGCATAGAGCTGCTTGATGTATTTGTTGTTTGTTGATTTTCAAATATAAAACATGTTGAAATGTTTTAAGTGTGTGCATCTGTTCTTTATGAACACTTTCATCTCATTTGAAGAAAACCGTGATAATATTGATAACCGTGATAATTTGGGTCACTATAATCGTGATGTGAAATTTCCATACCGTTTCATCCCTATTGGGTTGTTTTAACCCAGTGAATGGGTTGTTTTAACCCAGTGAATGGGTTGTTTTTTACCCAGTTTATGGGTTGTTTTAATCTAGCAGTTGGGTTGTTTTAACTCAACGGTTGGGTTAAATGTTTGCCCAACCTGCTGGGAAGTTTTATTTAACCAAACTATTGTTTAAAAAAACAAAAACAAAAGTCTTGCTTACTTAAAATGAACCCAAAGTATGTTGGAAATTAACATTTAACATTATTAATATGTTTAATAAATGAACATTATTAACAAGTTTAATGAATAATAATTAAAGTATAAGTTGGGTTAAATAAAACTCCCCAGCACGTTGGGCAAACATTTAACCCATTTACTGGGTTAAAACAACCCAATTGCTGGGTTTGTCCATTTTCAACCCAACTTGAGTTGTTTTTAACCCAGCATGTCTAAGTGATATTTATCTATTGCACACGGATGCACAAGTTTTTTAACATTTCATCAAAATGACTTGATGTGTAAATGATGTCAAAATGATGTGTATCTATGTAAACTTTGCAGGAGGACTATAGCATTAACAAAATGTCACAGCGTATGGGAATAATAAAACTAACTTTGGTTTTAATGCATAAGGTGTGCATAAGATGTTAAAAGGGAAAACAATTACAATTTATTTTCCACCGCTTCTATTTATTGTAGTATTTTTCAAAACAATCAATGCGATGTTCTTCAAATGATCTTTGTTTTAGACACAGAACTAGTATATTGTTCTTTGCAAAACTCACAGACTGAAAAGCATATCGTTTCTAAAAATACAGCAAATCTATGACATGCAAACTCACTAAATGTATAGTTTGAAAACAAATGTTTCAAAGTGACATATCATCAGATGTTTTTCAATGTAAACAAGTTAAAAGCCTATATGAGACATACAGAATGCAAATATAGCATAATTACTTCTACATAAATTATACATCATGTTAATGCGCTGTTTTTAAGTCAAATAAAAGGCTACATTATTTTATCATTTTTTCATTCGTTTTTATCTGGTGCTCTTCTCATCATCTCTGAAATAAAAACACAAAATACTACATTATTTCAATATATTCTACTGGATTATGTGAATAAAGCAGCATTTAATAATGTTAACTTTATCTGTAATTAACTATGTGTAATCTTTAAATATACATTTAAATTTTATTGTTTTGTTTTAGATTAAACACAGACAATGAAAATGTATCGTTGTGAATATGAGCAGTGTGTGCTTTGGTTCTTACCCTTCTCTTCAATAACACACAAAGTTAAGTTTCTCTTCACAGTCTCTGTTCTCCCAACGTTTAGTTTTCAGGTTTCGAGCTCCACAGTAATGGCCATTGGCAGGGCACGCTGGCAGCTGGACCAAATTTCCCAGAGATTCCCCACTCACCCAGAACCAGGAACCTGCCAGGAAGCGCAAACCTGTCCACACACTGGGGGTTTGAGAGACTGCAGACTTTTGTTGGGCTTGAATGAGATGTAAACTGGTTGGCAGACTGGCCAAGTCTGAGTGTTTAGTCCTGCAGTGTTCTAACGCTTCCTCCCAGCTCTTGTTCTGCGGTACCAGAATCAGTTCAGGCTCCCACTCATAACAGAAAAAAGGCACCCTTTGATAACATAAGTAGTCCCACAATTCACCATAACAAGTCCAGGCACAAAAGTCAGTGTTTGGGAAATTTGGTTGACCAGTTTTCCATTTCATAAAAATGTCTTCACTTCCATCACTCCACACCCATTTGCCGTCAGCAGAGGGCTTGCTCAGACCAACCCAGTTATTTGTGTTCATCTGACCGGCTGCTTCATTATTGAACCTGGTAAGCTCATCTTGGCTGTCTATGGTGGACAGGTCGTCATAATTCTCTCTGCAAAACTTTTGAGCATCGCTCCAGGACAGATGTTTATTAATAAAAAAGTGTTTCCTGATCAAAGTTAAAGTCAACTCACAATGAGCTGAGAGGAAAAGAGCAACCCAGACAATCTTCATCTCTTCTGTGGAAAGCCAGTCAGTAAATCCAGTCGAGAGGCAGACTCAGTAAATATTGGCCATAAAATGCAAATTTACTATTTGATAGTCAGCAATGCAAATATTCACTTGGTCAAATGTCACACATAAAATGATATATATATATATATATATATATATATGCGTAATGACAGAATTTTAATTTTGGGGTGAACTATCCCTTTAATAGACAAAAAGCTCAAATTAATGAATACTTTATTATTAATCTATTATTGCTCCTTGCAAAAATTCACATTCACCGCAGTAAATTTTACTAATCAAAATCCTTTATTCATTGTTTTTATAAAAGAGGTCCAACAGAACATCCACAATATTTCATCATCTAGAATCTTAAAGTTTTCTGTTATGTTGTATAGGCCCTATGTATGTACAAATTATGTTTTACTTGTATTATTATTTAATCGTAAGTATCCTTTGCAATCTTTCTATGTACTTGTATTTCTGAAACATTGGCATTTAATAAATGGCATTACACAGTCCTTATAAGGATGCGTTTTCCCCCACCCTATATTGTAGACCGAAATGGGTGATTATTCATAATAAACATGCTGAAACAATAAAACATATAAAATTAAGATAGTGTTGCACAATTTAAAAAAAACATGATAATAACGGAGTTAAGCAGTGCTTAACTTAGTGCTTGATTCTTTGCGAATGTCTACCGGAAGTTAGGGCCACAAAAGTGCGCATGTGCAGTAACGTTTGTTTATGTTGTTGCCGTTGAAACCGTCTATAAAGCACTAATTTAAACAGTTTGCTAACTTACAAACAAAGTTAAAAATAGTCTGCAAGTCAATTATTTTTACTCTATGGAAAGCCTAAAGGGTTTTGGGTTATTATTATTTTTTAGTAGTGTATAATGAAACAGATTGCGGTTTCATAAATTAAATGGTAAATGTTCAAAATCGAGAGGCATACAGGCGGTGATGTTAGAATATTATTACATGATGTTTTTCTAGGATAAACACAGCTCATGGTAGACCACAATTGATGAAACATACAAGTGCATCAGACTAAATGAAAAGAAACTACGCAAATTGAGCAGAAACCTGAACTCTCATCTTCATTTGGTTTGGTTGCTGACTTTATGTGGTGCATATCCTAATTTCTTGTCAATCAATGTCAGGACCAAAATACAGGGTGTTCTTATTTGTTATTTGGTTGTTGTGAAAGCAAACTAATTTATTTGCATATATATTTCTAATATACTTAAGTATATATATATATATATATATATATATATATATATATATATATATATATATATATATATATATATATATATATATATATATTATTTTTTTTATTTTTTTTATCTGAAACTGAGAAGAAACTACTTTTAAAAACAACTAAGAATATAGTGATCAAACTACATTTTGTAAGTCACAAGTTATAATAAAAATTAGATCAGAGCTGTCAATGGAGGGACAAAAATCTCTGGTTTCATCAAAAATATCTTAATTTGTGTTCTGAACGAATGAACGAAAGTCTTGCGGGTTTGGAATGACATGAGGGAGAGTAATTAATGACAGAATTTTCATTTTTTTTGGGTGAGTTAACCCTTTAATAGAAACTCAAACAACAGAAATTTAAGGTTAGCATTTTATTTAAACCCTTTTTTTTAAAACACCTTTGACTTGGTATTTATTCATTTGTAAATATATATTCAGATAGTGATCATCCTAATGCATTTAATACAGTTTAATGTAAAAATTGTTCTTTAAAGCATTTTCCATGTTAAACATAATTGGAGTTTGGGGTATTGGCCTTTTCTTTTTCAGCAGCAATTAATTCCTCTGGTAATGTGTTGTAATTTCATTTTTGTGTTCCTTTTGCCTTCCAACAATTATGTCTGAGTGAAAAGACAGACAGTAATTTGAAATTACTAGCGAAAACTAGTAGGCCTTTATTATATTAAAGGTTCAGTGTGTGAATTCTAGCAGCATCTAGCGGTGAGGTTGTGAATTGCAATCGGCTGCTGCTCACCCCTCCCTTTCGAAGCACATAGAGAAACTTCATCTTCGCAGCCGACATTGACACAAAAACACTAGTTTATTAATAAAGAATTCAAATGTCTCCTTGCTATTTTTGACACATTCATAATAATTACTTTTGCCGGTTCTTGTTGGCAAGCTTTATGCATGCGCTTGCTTGCGCAGTAGGCAAACGGCATATTACATAAACGCTCATTATGGTTTAGAATACTCTCCAGTACATATTTAAGTAATTAAATGAATATAAATGTGTGCTTAGTCGAATAATAGCTTATACGAACAACTATTAGTCGAGTAGAAAAAACTTTAGTCGGGGGCATCCCTACTTATTTAACATATGTCACAAAGGGCATTCTAGGTTGAGCGGGCGGAGTGGAATCTTCAGAAGGGCGCTCTCCGCTCTGAAGGAAATTACTTCGCTCCTAGTCTCGCATAGCCAGATCTTCAGACTGACGCAGAAGGTCTGGACTCCATCGCAGCTTTCACTGGTCAAAGACCGCCCAAGAGGACGTTTGACTGACTTGTAACGCAACCAATCACAGTTCGTTTTGTTCCACGTCATGTTTAAGGGTGTGAAAATGTAAAGTTGATGTCCCTGCAATAACAGACCTAGCCTGGTCCTACCAGACTCTCATACATTTCATTTGTACAGAGTCTGGCCACTCCATTTACAAGCGTTAACTCCCTTGAAGGCGGGTACTCTGTTGAAGTTTAAAACTTAGTGGATTAGGATTAGTGAGCAGGTCATGTTGTTGCTCTTTGAGCCCAGAAAGAGTCCATACGCTTAATCCATATCCACTGGCTGCTTCTTTCGGCCGCTTTAGAGACTGATCTAACTGTCTGTTGCAGAGCCTGTCCATGGATGCCAAGGTCTTTCACCAGTCTGATGGTGGAAGAAGCCACAAAATCTCTGCACACCACTTCAACCGGATAGACTTTCGCTTTCCATCCTCGTTATTGAGCGTTTGCTGCCAGTTCTATGTAGCACAGTTTCTTGCGCTCATAGGCCTCTTCTATTAAATTATCCCATGGGACTGTGAGCTCTTTGATGTAAACAGACTTCATTGAAGGGGACCAGAGTTCCAAATCTGGCCCAAGGGTGGTGGCTGCAATCTCAGGTGGAAAGATTAGTTGCTGGCCAATATCGTCTAGCATCTTCCAGTTCCAGGCCATGGCTAGCTCTCCAGTTTGACCCAAGCTTCTCCTAGCTTCTGATTTGGTAGGGGGATGGTTGGGCTTTTTCTGTCCCTCTCGGATGAAGGTTGGGGCCGTGTTGGAATTGGTTGCTCTCAGGGGCAAGGAGTTGGTGGTATTCCTCTTGCTCTCAAGAGCTGCTGCCAGACTCTTGAGGACCTGGTTGTATCTCTAGGTGGAACGACCTTATGTGAGGCTGGTCTTACAACCGGTCAAGATGTGTTTGAGATTCGCTGGTGTTGGACAGAGGGAACAGGTTGGGTCCTCGCCATACCATTGGTAGAGTTTTTTTGGAGATTGGAGCACATTATAGGTGGCGCTGATGAGGAAGCTGATGTTGCTTGCCTCCATTTCCCAGAGCTCCCTCCAGCTGAGCTTTCTCCTCTCTAGGCCTTCCCATCTCATCCATTGTCCCTGCTTGGCAAGAGAGACACCCTTTGCGCCTCCACCTGACAGCGCACCTCCTCGATCCCCATTTTCCTCCTCTCTGATGTCCTCCTCTCTTACTTGCTGTAAGGCCAAAGCCTCCTCTTCCCAACTGGATGTGCCCTACAATGTCACTGTGCCTCAGGACTGACTTAGCTTGCTGCACCGCATCAGATGGTGTCCATTTCCGTCCAGTTAACAGGGGTGGAACGGCATTACTGATGGTCTGGTCTTTGGAGTCCTTCAAAGTCATTCTTACTTTGGAGTACTTGTACTCTTCGATAAGGCTCGTGATAGGCAGTTCAAGGACCCCTTTGCCATAGAGGCTGATATTAGTCAGACAGCGCGGGACGCCAAGCCTTTTCTTCACGTATGAAGTCATTGTTTGCTCCACAGTTGTTATTGGGAGCTCGTAGATAGTGAGTGGCCACATTACCCTAGGGAGAAGTCCAAATTGCAGGCACCAGAGCTTGAGCTTCCCTGGCAGTAGAGTACTGTTGATTTTTTCCAGACTGTTGGTAATGTCCTGCCTTACTTGCTGCACATGGTCTTTGTTCCTTAGGCTTGCATTGTACCATCTGCCCAGGCTTTTGACAAGTTGCTCAGACACTGTTGGTATTGGGTCGTCACTTATGCAGAACTTCACGTTTTTTAGCTGTCCCTTGACTATTGAGAGTGGTCATGTCATCCATGTATGCTCAGATGGGTGGAAGACTGATCCTGTTTTTGGTTCGCTCACCCCCCACCACCCATCTTGAGGCCCTGATGATGACTTCCATGGCCATTGTGAAGGCCAGGGGTGAGATTGTACAGCCTGCCATGATGCCTGCTTCTACACACTGCCATGATGTTGTAAAGTCAGCTGTTGTGAAGCACAGTTGCAGGTCTTTGAAGTAGGCTTTTACTAGACTAGTGACAGATGATGGAACTTGGAAGAAGTTGAAGGATTCCCAGGTCAAGGAGAATTACATGGATATCTGTTTTGTCTTTCTTCGCCGCTTGGATCTGGTGCCAGATCATACTGGAATGCTCCAAGCAACCAGAAAACCTAGGAATGCCAGCCTTCTGTACAGATGTATCAATTTATTTGTTCTTCTCCAGGTAGGTGGACAACCTCTGTGCTATCATGCTGAAAAAGATTTTTCCCTCAACATTGAGAAGGCAGATTGGCCGGAATTGACTTATGTCTGTCGCATCCTTCTGCTTGGGAATTATCACCCCTCCAGCCATTCGCCACGCCTTAGGTATTATTCCCTTCTGCCTCACTATCCTCATGAGCCTCCAAAGATAGCGTAGAACATCTGGTGCATTCTTGTAGAGCTTATTCGGTACTCCATTTGGCCCAGGGGCTGATGCTGATCTTGCGCGCCATACTATACTCTCTACTTCCTTCCATTTTGGAGGGCCAGTATCCAGGTTGAATACAGGAGGTTGAATAGGTGGGGTGTCATGTGGGATAACTATCTGTTTGTGCCTTTTCATGTCATGGTGGACCTTTTCCAGATGTTTTTCCAGGTCTTTGACGAACTTGAAGGGGTTTTTGTAGAACCGAGGTGTTGTGTGTTCCTTCTTCTTGAGAAGTTTCCTCAGGTTCTCTGTTCTTCGCAAGGTTGCCAACCAACACTTGAGGCCTTCTTCCACTGCTTTCTCAGCTGCCTTCTCTCTCTGACCAGCCTTTCGATCTCTTGCTGCCTCCTGGATTTGGCTGTTGCTGGCATTGCTTTGTTGCTTCTCCTTGTGTTCACTCCATAGTGCTCTTCTTCATAGTGGTAGATGATGTAGCCCATCCTTTGCAGCTTTTTCTCTGCTGTGCCCACTTGTTGCTCCAGGATTTTTGTCAGGTTGTTGTTGACTATTTCCCACTCTCTCTTTTCAACAGCTTTGGGCCACTTCACGCTCGGTCTCTGCCCTTTGATCTTTTCCTCCTTGGGAGGTCTCTGTGGTTGGGTGGGTCCTCAACCCCCTGTATGATGTTATTTTTGCCCAGCCACAGGTGCACACTTGAAGTGAGCATTGTGTTGCTGCTTTGGTTGTCTCATGTGCCGTGTTCTTGCATGTAGTCTTGTCCGTTCCTGGGTCTGTAGCCATCAGTGATGCGCGGGTTGATCCAAAATGAGCGGGTGCCTGCGGTCACCCGCGGTTACCCGCGGTAACGAGTCATCCAAAATAATTTTTAATGATATTCGGGTCGCGGTCGGTCGGGTCATCCTTATTTTCCTTTTGAATGTTGAGCGTTATTGAGCGTTAACTTTTTAATAAATACTGACGCGGGACAAAATGCCCGCTTTCCCAACACGTTGAACTGAGCAATGCCATTGTGCAATTTTAATAGGCTACTTTTAAACGCATATAGCTCAGAAAAGTCAGTTTTATGTATTTTCTGAGAGGGGGCGGGATTTTTGTTGTCAGGGGAGAGACGCACACATCGATTAGACTGGATAAACACATGCAGCATCTTAATTGTTAAGAAAATGAAACAAAATAAATGAATAAATCAATCCATTAGGAGCGCAAACTGTTCTTTTTCTGAATGCTGTATGATATAGGCCTAGTCTAGTGTTATGTAATAAACATGTAATTTAGTTGAAGCTTCTATTCAAAAGCAACTACATCACTCAGCTGGCATAAGAAAGTGAAACTAGCTATTAAGGGCTTTCTCGCAGTTGACCTGCTGATGACCTTCAAGCCGGGTCGAAACATAAACATCGCGTTCATCAATAATATGCATCTAGACAGCTGAAATGGAAAATGATGGGCCGCCTCAAGAACTGCCTGCTCTCGCCGCTGCACCTCTGAGCGCACCACGTCAGGGCCTGAAACATTTTCTCAATGGCCCAATGAGCTACGATGAGCATTTATTACTTTAAAAAAATGCGGGTCAGGAAGCGGGTCGGGTACAATATTTTCTTCTTTTTTTTTTCGGTCCGAGTTGCGGGCGGGTTAGTTGAAAACGTCGGTCGGGTGCGGGTTGTTTATACATTGACCCGCGCATCACTGGTAGCCATGCTGTCAGTCATCGTTCCATCTTGCGCCCCCGCTCTCGCAGGCTCTAGGGGTATGTTACTTTATTCTAATGTTCTAGATAAGTGTGCTGATGGAAACATCAGTTTAAGGAGTATTCTACCATGATTCCAGTGAGGTAGCAACAATAACTGGATTGCTGATTTAACTTTAAAAGTAGAAGGGGAAGGGGCTCGTTTTAGGGAACCGGATCATTTGGCTCATCTCAGTAATAAGAGCCGGCTCTTTCAGCTCCCAAATGGCTCTTCATTTAAAATGAATCATAGATCACGGCTATCGGATTGGATCAAATCTTGAAAATGGATTGTTCAAAAGAAAAAAAGGATTCTGAAATTGGATTAGATCACAAAATCCGATTTCAAAATTGATTTCAAACGGGATCAAATCATGTTTTTTGTTTTTTACTTTTTAGTAAGATTAGGATATCTCTGACCCCCCCCCCCCCCCCCCCCAAAAAAAAAAATCAGGATTATCCTGATCCCTGGGGGGATTTCAGGAACAAAAATGTAATAACTTTAATATGTAGTCTCATGTAATATACACACATTTATATTTTTATTTTGCTCTTGATATTGGTATATATTAGACTTCCTATTAAGCCTTTCAGTAAAGTGAAAAGATGCAATAAAACAATCCCCCAAACAGACAGCTTTCAATATCAAACAAATAGAATATATTTAATTTTAAGTGTTGTGACATTTGATCAAGTGAATATTTGCATACATTGCTGACTATGAAATAGGAAATTTATATTTACTGAGTCTGCCTCTTGACTGGATTTACTGACTGGCTTTCCATGGAAGAGATGAAGATTTTCTGGGTTGCTCTTTTCCTCTCTGCTCATTGTGAGTTGACTTTAACTTTGAGCCGGAAACACTTTTTTATTGGTAGAACTAAGCCCTGGAGCAATGCCCAGAAGTTTTGTCGAGCTTTTTACATGTTTCTATGTTATGTTTCCACATTATTTCCAACATACTTTGGGTTCATTTTAAGCAAGGAATGCAGTCATTTTTAACAAGAGTTGAGTTAAATAATCCTACCCAGCATTTTAGGCTCTTTAAAACAACTCATTCATTGGGTTAAAACAACCCATTCAAAACAACCCATTCATTGGGTTAAAAACAACCCAAACAACCAAGTTGGGTTGTAAAATGGACAAACCCAGCAATTGGGTTGTTTTTTGAATGGGTTGATTTTAACTCAATGAATGGGTTGTTTTATATCAATGAAGGGGTTGTTTTATATCAATGAAGGGGTTGTTTTAACCAAATGAATGGGTTGTTTTTAACCCCACATTTTTAAAGTGCATGTTTTTCCTTCACATTTTCTGAAATGTATTTTAATTTTAATAAACAATTTAATGTGTAAAAAAGCGATCACTTAATGGATGTCAGATATATGTGTCATGTGCTGATGACCCGTGAGCATCTTCATGCTATTGTGAACATTGTGAGCATTGAATGCGCATTAATGTCAGTGGTTATTTATAGCATTACTCATGTCAGTGAGTTTTTTATCCTTGTCACTCTTACAATGGACAAGTTTCCTTTAAAATGTTCATTTGAAAGGTTTTCTTCACATGCTACAAAACAGTCATGTAGGTTTAATCATTTTCCCCCATTTTTAAGAGGTAATAAGTTGCATCATTGTTCACTATTCAGGGATGCAAATGCATTTAGCCAAGCAAATAATTGTTTCCTGGGATGCAAACTCTGAAGGAGACGGAAGGAAAGTTGCCTGAAAATAATTAAAATGAACAGCTTTATAACAATCGTTCATCTTCATTATAACTACAAGGAATTATTTATACAACACATTACCTTACTGTGCAATATCATTGCGCCGCTGCACTCATGGTGCGGCTCAAAGTTCCTTGATTATTACGCAGGAATGAGAGAATAGTTCCTAGCCATATCGGTCTAGAAAATCAGAACTTTTCATTTTAAGTTTGTACACGATGTAACTACAGAAGAGTCTTTGGTAAAACATTTTTTGAGCGAGATCAATTATCTATGCTAAGCTATGCTATAAGTGCTAGCACCAGACCCGGAGACCGGCTGAATGGATTAAAAAACGGATTAAAAAAAAGTGTTCCTTTCAGACATGATACCATTATGTTTGTAAACTGGTAAATCAATCAATATTTGCCCCTATAAAGCACTAATTTAAACAGTCTGCTAACTTATAAACAAAGTTAAAAATAGTCTAGGAGTCAATTACTCTTACTCTTAATTGTGGGTTTTTAAATCCCATGTTTAGAAGTAAATATTTTGGATGAGGCTGAGAACGTCAGTGGGGAATTTTTAGTTTTTATCTCCAGTAACATTTATGTTTCTGTATGTTTTGTAATTGATCACAATACGGCGTCTTTGAATATGTCTGAAGGCGAGTGAGATCTGAGATCTATTGCAGATAGCAGGTGTGCTTGACTGCACTCATCATGTGATTCTTAAATGCCGTTTCAATGCGGATTGCGGTTTCATAAATTAAATGGTACATGTTCACAATTGAGAGGCATACAGGCAGTGATGATAGAATATTATTACATGATGGTTTTCTAGGATAAACACAGCTATCATGGTGACCACAAATGATAAAACATACAAGTGCATCAGACTAAATGACTAGAAACTATGCAAATTGAGCAGAAACCTGAACTCTCATCTTCATTTGGTTTGGTTGCTGACTTTATGTGGTGCATATCCTAATCTCATGTCAATCAACGTCAGAACCAAAATACAGGGTGTTCTTATTTGGTATTTGGCTGTTGTGAAAGCAAACACAATTATTTGCTTATATAGTTCTTATATACTTTAGTATATACAGTATAATTTTTTTATTATGATTGATTTTTATTTGAACAGAATTTTTTGGAGTGTATTCTTGGACAAAACCTCTTCAGCTTTGGAAAAGGTAAGTTTGTCAAGGTCTCTTGATGGAAATAACATCACATTTATAACATCACAGAGGGGCAATTTTTGCTCAAGATCTTGTATTGACAATGCAAGAGTCCAGCACTCTGTAAAGTCTCCTCCAGCACATCCCAAAGACTTTCAATGAGTTTAAGCTCTGTATTCATATGTGATTTCTTCTTGCTCCCTCCGAACCATTCTTTCACAATTTGAGGCTGATGAATCCTGACATTGGGATCCTGGAATATGGCCATGATGTGTAACAAGTCCGACTTACTGCCGAGAACCTGGACACAGCTCTCACTTTGGATGTACAGGGATTGGATAGCCCTGAGAAGTGACCCCCTTCACCCCATAATCCCGCAGCACCTCCCAAAGTTTCTCCCAGGGGACCCGGTCATACACCTTCTCCAGATCCACAAAGCACATGTAGACTGGATGGGCATCCCTCCAGGATCCTTGCGAGAGCAAAGAGCTGATCTGTTGTTCCACGACCATAAATATTTAAATGTAAGCAAACCATTACCATAGTAAACATGGTAAATACGTCCGCTTGAAGAAACCAGACAAATCATATAGGCCATCAAAATCGTGTATTTATTTCATCTGTGTCTTTTCTCTTTACACCGGACTGTCTGATATCCATATTTAGCCACGCATATGTCATAGAGCTTCCTTTGTTTCTCTGACTGAAAATATAGCCTAACTGTATTGGGACGGTCACTGGAGAGTGCCAAAGCTCTTCGGGTCGTGGCAAATTTAAAAGATCAATTATCGTTCTGTCTCAAAAGTGATGTAAACACGGTCCTGTGACTACAAATAAACAGAAACAGACATAACTGAATAAGTGTGTCTTTTCTTTTGTGAAATCACGGTAAATACCACTTAGTGTCAATAATATGCAATCTTAAAGGTGTCATGAACTGGCTTTTAAAAATAATTATACTGTTGTCTGAGGTCAACTTATTACGTTCGCGTGGGGTTCTTACATTCAAAAACATCATCATGAATAAGTAATAGGCTATTTTCTGCCCTGGTTTTGAGCCTCTCTCTTGGAACGCTCTGTTTTTATGGGCGTGCCGCACTGGAGACTTGGAAGTAAACGCCCACTGCTATGATTGGATAACAGTTTTGCATATTAATGAGTTTCGGCTCCCCGTCAGTACATGTGGGAATTGTTTTGAAAACTTCCAATGCAGAGAAACGGCAACCGGAATCCGCCTTTAGGGCTCGCAAAATGTCTTTATCAAACAAACACAATTATTTATCTCTCATCCATCCGCAATTAATATGAATGTTATGTTTTTTTACTTGGCCCGCCCGATCGGTGGATATATCCGCGAACCGTGCATCACTAACACACACACACGCACACATGCACGCACGCGCCAAGTACGTGCATCAGCAAAACTTGACTGCAGACAAATCAGCATGTTCAAAACTTCGGCTGCACAATATTTAGATATCAAACGATCTGTAGCAATGCAATACTAACACATATAAAACAATTTTTTACTCACATAAGTGTGTTGCACCATTCCTGTCAGATCCAATGTAGAAGGCACAGCATTGTGTTTTAATCTCAATATGTCTGCAAATCCAGTCTCGGCCTGTGTCTTGTTTATAAACGATTCTGCGGTGAAATGAAGCAAACAAACGTGTCTTGCGCATGTGAGCTGGAACTTAAAAATAAAGTTCATCCACACATTCCTAATATTAGAATCAGAAGGAAGCTTATGCAGCGACTGTGTTCTTCCACAACTAGGCTCAGCTCAATATCTTGCTATCTTCAGCATGTTTATTGCTCGGTAGCGCGATCCGTTTAGCTCCAAGAGTCGGTGGGCGTGGCTTCAGAATCAGGCGTACACTATTCTTCTGTTGAGGCGGCGTTTAAGCATACGCTGATGTCAAGGGTTGGCATATTCTGAGATCGAGCGTTTTCTAGGCCTGGTGTCAATAAAAGCTTTTCTTTGACTAACAAGGAAGTTTTCAGCTCCGAAACTTAGAGAATATTCTTACATCACAATGAACTTTTATATATCAAAGGCTGAATGAAAAGTTGATTTCTCAATTCATGATCCCTTTGATATTGTAAAACTGTGGTAAAACATCAATGCTTGGGTTTTAAATCTTTAAGTAAACAACAAAAATGCCAACAAACAGACGCTTTTATGTTGGTTTTGCAATCTGGCTAGTTTGTAATGATTTCTTTCTGACTAGTTTTCTGATAAAACTTCCACTTGTTGGTGAAATGATGGATTTGTGTGACGTTGTTCCAGAGAGGCGTGTTACGGGTGGGTTTTAGTGAAGTGCTGTGGAGCTTCTGGCTCGTCGGTAGAAACGCAGCATGATTTTGGGCTCAGTGCTACAGGCCCGAGGCTATTAGCCAATCCCGGCCCGTTGAAAGCCATGGCTCACAGTGGCCCGACAGTGGAAAAGCGGCTACTAGGGATAGAAAAACTGTTGAAGAACATATAACATTCAACATAATAATCACTGAAATAATGATCCAATCATTGACTCTTAAGCATTTGCCTATTTATTTTTTTTAACTTTTTTGGGCCGGGCAGTGGTGCAGAAATTATACATTTTTAAACTACTTTTTCTTAAACTAGAAAAATAATGCATTAACACAATTTAATTTCAACATCTTTATTTTCCATTTATTTCTTTGTACTTTTAGCAAATCAATGCATTTCTGCTACATTTTTGACTGTAAACTAAGGAGTGCAGTCATCACAATCCAGCATGCAGTGATCACATCATGTTGTCAATTTCAAGGGCATGAGTCGGCTTGCAGCACGGCCCTTCTGGATCCAGTTTGACGGCTGGAAAGCGCCCAGTCATCTTGTTTCCACATGGCTGCACGCCCTTGCAGTCACAGATACCATTCTTGACGTCTTGATCATGGCATGACATCAGAGTGTTGCGCTCACAAACCGGCTTGCAGAAAGCCTCTTTTGAATCTCCTGAATCGAATTGAAAACGCCCGATCACATTGCTTCCACATGGCGGCATGCCTTTGCAGTCTTTAAAATCCTTGCAGGCAACTGGCTTACAATCATAATCATAATCAAGGCATGGCGGGATGTAGTTGCAGGAATTACTGCAAGGATTGTTGCATGACACTTTCTTGCTGTTGCTCTTACAACCATAATCACAGCATGATGGGAGATGGTTGCAAGGACAACTGCAAGGGTTGTTGCAAACTGGCACACTGCATGGCACTTTCTTGCAATCGTCCAGCGTAGGGACTGCAAAATGTCCGACCGGGCAACACTTGATGATTGACTGTTCACAAGACATAGTGTGAGCTGCAACAAACAGAAAAAAAGAGTGTGAGGAGAGAATAAATGGCAAGACAAAACTACAAGCTACCTCTTCAGAATAATTTTGATGGTAAAGATTACTATAAAAAATGAGCACAGAAACGCGCAATTTCTTGAGAGTTATTAGTCACTGACACTGTCCCATCAATATTTAGAGATTCAATTAATGAGGTTCTGAAACGACTCTTTTCAAATCTGAAAAAATATGCTGTTACATTCTCCTTCCTCTATTCATTTTTGTATAGATCTTATGTAAACGCCCTGTGCTCTGTAAGTGTTTATATGTGAAAGACATGAAAATCAATGAACCTAAGTACAAAGTATAGCCAGTTCAACAGATTCAGCTGATTATGCCTAAATGTAAAACTATTAAACAGATGTTTTTAATAAACCTTTCCACTTTAGCATTTATGATGTTTATTTGTGAAATATTACAATAATTTAGTCATTTTATTCAAATTCAGTCTGTATTGATTTTCTCTTAGATAGTTCTTGAAATAAAATATCATGCTAAGATTTTATCCACTTTTTATTAGTTTGTTATTTGTTTGATATTTATCCTATTCTGTATGTATGTTTTTAATAGGATAGCCTATTAAAGCAACCAACAAGCGAGGAATATTGCAAGACCCATTTCTTCATCTAAAAAGGCAATACATTGGCATCGCAGAAGCTGGGGCTGGTTTACTTGCGGGTTGATTTTGAGGTCTGGTACAAATATGACATACAAAAATATGTAGGCTATTTTAAGACTTGTTTGAACTATTATTCATTTAAACGCTGGCTATTTCTGTGTTGTAAACGTCAAATAAAAATGACAGCCGTGATCAAAATGAGTAAATGACCTTTGACAGTAATGTTACGCTTTAAATAAAGATTATATTACAATGTTATTCCACTAGGTGTCGTCCAATGACTGATAACATGTATTTTCAGAATCATGTGAGAACTGTGAAAAAAATCCAGATTATCCAGAAACATAAATTAAGATGAAAAGAATTTACAATATATCTGGCATCTAGCATATACTAGCACTGTTTCTAATATTAAAATATGCAGTCTTAAAGACTAGGATGAAGTCCTTATGTACATTAACAAGGATTCTGGACGATTATAATGCATTTATGCCCCTCTAGCACAAAATGAGAACATGAGCGACAGTGAAAATGCATGTTAGATCCAGTGTTGACATGACCTCTCTCTCTGGCAGATTATATTCATATATCAGTTCATTCATTCTGATTTCTAAAAACACCAATAGCTTATGTTATAGGGGATATCAGAAGGAAGGAGACAAAATCATGGTAAAAATAAACAATGTGTGTATTGAATAATCTTAACTGCGTCTTTCTCAATACCTATACCACGAAAAGTCGATGGACAATTAATGACAATATGGTCCCATGACATTGAAGACTTTGAAATTAAAACTCTTTATCTTCTAACTTTGAACTTGTAAAACAATATAGCAGGCAATATACAATTAATCTGTTTGACAACACAAAAAAACAAAACAAGCAAATGATTACATAAAAACGATATAGCCTAAATATAAATAAGATAATATGAAAAAATGCAAAGACATTAATTAACAGTAGCCTAGGCCTACTGTATGTATGTGCAGTTCAAATAGGGGAGTCTGGTGAAAGTTTTAAGCAGCTCATTCTGTCACGGAATACAGAGAAAGTCATGATAGGTGGTAGCGTTTTCAGTTCATCACTCAGAAAGACTTAGAATAGTTGCATTTTGCACCTATGAGCAGGTCATATAACTTCAAAATGAGCTATACATTCATGATTTAACCCTTAATCGTCCCTCAAGTAGGGTTTACGTTTGAGTCCCTTGGGGTCAGATAGACCCCAAACTTTTACAGAGCGATTGCATAAGGAAATATAATTTTTTAACATGGAAAACTATATATAATTTTTTTTATTTACTTCTTAACTATACATTTATGCTGTGTTTTTGTGGGTATTTGGTAGTTGTTTACCTATTTACTGCACAAATACTTAACTATGTCATAAATTGGCTCATTAAAAATGATTTTTTTTATGAAAAAATCACTTGAATGATGATCTTAAATAAATATAAATAGTTTTTGGACATTGCTCTATGTGTTAGGGATAGAATACCGCCATCTGTAGGTTTGTGGAAAAACTTTAGGAATTATAGTTAAAGAGAAAGAGAGTGCAATGACCACATTATCCAATAGAGGTCCATAGGGAAGTTATGCAAAAGTTAAGCTGCCTTTCATCTTTCTTTTATTTGCCCTTTTCCCTCTCTTTCTCATGATTGTTCCATGTTGCATTTGTGCTCTAGTATTTGTCCTTCATTTATGTATGGAAATTTTTCAGATTTATGCCATTTTTGTTGATTTTATTTGCCAGTTTCTATAAAAATGCTCTCTGTTGCAGTCACACACGTGTGTGTTTGTGCGTGTGTGTATGAGACAGAAAGTTTGTTCTACTTTGTGTTTATGCTCTAGGACCAGACCTTGATATAAATGTTGACATTTTCAGATTTATACTGGATTTAGTTAAAAAAAAAATTGACAAGCAAAGTGAAAAAAAAAATATTTTTTACATTTTCCCATTCATTGCCAAAATCAGAAAAATATTCTCCAGACACCTGTGTGTGTGTGTGTGTGTGTGTGTGTGTGTGTGTGTGTGTGTGTGTGTGTGTGTGTGTGTGTGTGTGTGTGTGTGTGTGTGTGTGTGTGTGTGTGTGTGTGTGTGTGTGTGTGTGTGTGTGTGTGTGTGTGTGTGTGTGTGTGTGTGTGTGTGTGTGTGTGTGTGTGTGTGTGTGTGTGTGTGTGTGTGTGTGTGTGTGTGTGTGAACATGCTTGTTCCATATTGCATTTGTGCTCTAGTATTAGTACTTCATTTATGTATGAAAATCTTTCAGATTTATGTCAGTTTTGTTGATTTTATTTGCCAATTTCAATAAAAATACTCTCTGTTGCAGTCACACACATGTGTGTTTGTGTGTATGTGTACGTGTGTGTGTATGAGATAGAAAGTTCGTTCTACTTTGTGTTTATTCTCTAGGACCAGACCTTGATATAAATGTGGAAATTTTCAGATTTATACTGGATTTAGTTAATTATTTTTTTCACCAAAAAAAGTGAAAACATTTTTTTTTACACTTTCCCATTCATTTTCAATGTGGGGTCAATCTGACCCAGAGGGACTTAAACGGTAAAAAAATTTTTACACACCTTTAGAACAACCAAATCAAGCCCAGATCTTTTGTGCATGTTTAGATAGATTATTTAGGAAAAATCACAGAGTCTCATAGCCCTGAGATAAAGGGAACACTTTTTAAAAATGGAGGAAAAGTCCAGTGGGGTCAGCTGGACCCCAAGGGGCGATTAAGGGTTAATGTGTTAATCCTAGATGTTTATGTTTGTAAATGCTGCGTGACTTCGACGTGTTTTAATGGGCGTGCGGGACTGCGCGTTGAACATTTGAATCGATTTCAAACACTGGAGCGGTGCAGAGTTGCCATGTGAACGGCGCAGCAACAACTGACAAGTAAAATTCCCTCTGTTGCTTTTGTTTTCACTGCTTTCAGGTGAGTTTAGTCTATAAAATCACACAAATAATGCACACAACCGTTCCTGACACTTTTCTTACGTGTAATTGACCTTCTTCTGTTGAATATTTACTTGATGTAAATGTAACGTTTGTCTTCAAAACGTTTTTTAGCATTTCAACCATTTTCAGAACAGGTTAGTTCTTGTTTATAAAAGTTTGGGCTTTTAATCACATATTTATGTGTAGATGAGAGGTTTTGATAGTTTTGTAAAGGTTTTGCTGGCAATTGAATGGGTCATTAGAAGTTGGCTAATTCATGTAAATGTGTGCTGTTACATTGAACAGCACTGTGGAAGTGGAGTCATTCAGGTTCCTGGTCACTACCATCTCTCAGGACCTGAAGTGGGACAATCACACTGACTCCATTGTGAAAAAGGCCCAGCAGAGACTGTATTTCCTTCGTCAGCTGAGGAAGTTCAACCTCCAACAGGAGCTGCTGATTCAGTTCTACTCGGCTGTCATTGAGTCTGTCTTATGCACTTCCATCACTGTCTGGTTTGGTTCAGCTACCAAATCTGACATCAAGAGACTACAACGCACAATCCGGACTGCGGAGAGATTATTGGTGCCTCCCTGCCAACCCTCTAGGACCTGTACTCTTCCAGAGTGAGGAAGAGAGCAGGGAAAATCATCACAGACTCCGCTCAGTTAAAAGAGTTGAACACAAGCACCCCCCCCCCCCCCCCCCAAGGCATATGCCTGAAAGTGCAATACTCTGACTGTTTAGTGCAATATCTTCTAAACTCAGGAGATATTTATATTTATTCATACTACTCACATACTGTAAATGTTTATAATCTGTAAATGTTTATTCGGACTAAACGTAACTGTGACCTAATATTTTTTTATGCTATTTTCATATTTTTATTCTTAGAATTTGTATTACTATGTTCTTGTTGTGTTTGTATTGTATATGTGCACTGGAAGCTTCAGCACCAAGAAAAATTCCTTGTGTGTGCAAACACACTTGGCAATAAAGCTCTTTCTGATCCTGATTAATCGATGACATCACAGCAGTATGCAGGAAATGGTTGAGTATTATTTTAGGTATATCTCTGTATTTAGTGCCTGCAATGTCAATTGATAGTCTTTACACATCGGCTTGAATACTTACATGGTAAAAAAATCTAATTTTAAGACACGTCAGGTCGTCACGTGGGTCACCCGCTCAGTAAGACACTCGGTACAAGACGTTCGGCTAGACGTTCGGTTTGATGCTTGATTTTGGTACGGAGTGCGTGCGTACGCTCTGACAGATCGAATGCTTGGTCTTTTTAAAAACTTTATTTAAAGGGACCAGAGCAAACAATCATGTTGATCTGCATTTGTGCTGACAGTCCACAAGTAGGGTATAATCGTATACTTTAACCTCATAGAATCATTTAAATGTGAAAGTAAAAAAAAAACCCTGATGGATGAAAAGAACTTAATTATAGTTACATGTTTGCTAACAAAATAAACAAATTAAAAGCCATTTGTGTGTTGTGGCTTTTGTGTTCATGGTTAAGTGCTAATTTCAACATGCAGTGTATAGGAGACGTTTGCTAGCCTTGGTATAATTAACATTAACAATAATTTGTGTGTAGCCTACATTACAATAACTGTCCTGGTTGAAGTGCAGCAAATCTGTGTTGTTTTGAGCAAATTAATTGTATTGCAAAAAAAGCGTTCTAGAGTGAAAATGTTGCCTATAAATAATGTTGCGCGGCTTCTTATCAAACCTGCCACCGCAATGATCAACCTCTCCTCCATTTTGCTTGGGAACTAATGTGGTCGGAACCAAAGTTTACAGCACTGCGTTCTCTGGAATCCTCTCAAGCGGAGCACTTCTACATTCCCATTGGTAGCCGCCCGGTTGTCTCCGAACCGTGCCGTAGCTCATTACCATAAAGTTGACCTGATTTCAACTCTCCTCGACACCCAAATCGTCAAAAACGCGCCGTTCTCGTCAGAGCTTGTTGCCGGCTCCCATTGAAAATGAATGACTTCCGGCCACTTTTACGCTCTCGCCACCGGCAGTGTGAACGCACAGATACGCATGTGCGAAGCGAATCACAGATCAGACTTGTTGCGCATGCAAGTTATTTAAGGTGTTTCAATACCCCTGTACCAACTGTACCCGGTCTACGCTAGTGTATAGTTGCTGGGGTTTTTTTATATAGGATTTGTTTTTATAGTGCAGGACCCTGCAGAGTGGATCTTAGCAAAGGCTTTATAGCAGGGATGGGCAAACTCGGTCCTGGAGGGCCACTGTCCTGCAGAGTTTAGTTTCAACCCTGATAAAACTCACCTGCCTGTAGCTTTCTAGTAATCCTGAAGGCATTTATTAGCTGGTTCAGGTGTGTTTGATTAGGGTTGGAGCTAAACTCTGCAGGACAGTGGCCCTCCAGGATCAGGATTGGACACCCCTGCCTTCCAAACCCAGTGCTCACCACCAAAAGTAGGCTGGGGTTCAGTTCATACTCAGTCTGATTGGATTGAATGTAATCTGCCATGAACCACAGAAGTGAACTGCTCTTGATGATTGTTGGGTTATTTCTCAGAGCCCCAAATATTCTCAGCCTCTTCAATCAGGAATGCACAGGCGTGGGAAGAAACAGACACAGAAGACAGTGTTTCATGTTCAAGCTTCTTCAGAGGTTTATTGTCCAGCATAGGGTATATATACACTCAAAACCAAGGATACATTAGTATAAAGAATATCATGAGCTAGCAGGTGAAGAATGTTCAAGGATCACTGTTGGGGAAAAATTTAATCACAGAAGATTTAATCTTCCAGACCTGTTTTCTCTATTGTGTTTTAAATAAGTCAGATCAAAGAGGCCTCACCTGTGGAAGCCATACATTGTCCCTTTTATCTTTCATGGCTCCTGGAATTGGAATTCCTGACTAGCATCTATGCGTTTGAATAGATATGCTGATTAAGAGTATGTGATACTCTGTCTGTTGTTACAGATGAAGGACCATTGTGTTTCTTGCTTTTAATTGCTCAAGGCGAAACCTTCAGTGGGTTTCGCCAGATGTATGGGAAATTACTGAGGGGGTTATTTAGACATTGGGGGTATAAGAAGCTTGTGGCTTCTTTGTGTCTCCAGTTCACACTCAAGGTAGCCTCGAGCGGCTGCGTTTGACCGTGGCTCTTCCTTGCAAGGAAAATAAATCTTTATAAAGACAATTGGATTATGGTTTGTCTCTTATTAGTGATGTCGACGAATTAATTTTTGCCATTACAGTTGGTGTCAGAAGTTTGGGATTCCTTGGATGTGCCTTCTGGACCCCGAGAGCAGACAGTGACCTGATCATCCTGGACTTAGAGTCACAGCCTTACCCCGAAGAATTGAGGGAGAAGGGCTGACTGCTCTGGGGGTGTCCGGAGGGTCCAGACACTGGAATCAGAGAAAACGAATCCGATGGCAACGGGGCGCTTCTGGTAAGAGACAAACTTTTTAAATTCAGGGGGAAATGTTTTATTTTTTATTTTATAGAATTTGGTTAAATTGAAAATTGAATTGATAGGGATAAACCATTAGGCGAGTCTGACTCTGTGGCAAATGCAGCGTGAATTGATGTTTTTTACGAGGTAGAAAAAAGAACTGAAATCACGTGGGCGATTAAATACCTAGATTGGTATAAATAAGACCTAGATTGGTCTGAGAATAAATAAGACCTAGATTGGTCTGGGAACCATATTACCTAGATTGGGTTGGTTCCGCCCGCGGTCAGGTAACCAGGGCACAAAATCGGGCACTATTGCGAGTGTCCGCCCGGCTGGTCTTGGGTGAAGAGATCAGATCTGTCCGGAGACGTCCAACAGATTAATAGCGCGAGCGCGAAAAGCCACAGAATCAGACTGCCAATATGGGGAAATCCAAAGCAAGCTAGCTGAATATGAGACACCGGTATTTTATCAAATGAGAAAATTATATGGCCAGAAATGCATGCAACGTATACGAAGTTCATTAAATGTCATGATTTGAGTGTCACCGCTGAGTGACCGGACTGGGGCTGTGAAAGAGTCAGTTGAAGGAAAAGGATAAATCGATGGGCTGTTGTGAGAACGCGTGTGAGAACTGTGAGCAGACACTGAAATGCTGGGTGTGAGAGGCATTGACTGTGGAGAAATGAAACGGAGAAATTAAAATGCCACAGCTGTTTAAAGATCGCTGGTGAGTATGAACTTTGACTAAATTTTAGCTAACAATTTGAGTGATATGATCAGTAATTTGATTAGTCGGTATAAAGATTGTAAGATGAACAAGAGCAAATGCTGTAAGCAGCTCCGCTCTGAAACCCTGACTTCAAAGACATTTGCTGGACTGATGAAGATAATGGGCAGAAATGTTTTTATTGTAATTGGAAGTTAACTAGCTACAAACAAAGAGAGAACAAGAGAATTCAAATGTGTAGATGTTTGTGCGTATTCATTAATTTATAAAATGGGGGAGGTGCCATAACCGAAGGGAGATATACAATTTGAGTAACTAAAAATAATGTTGGTGAAAAAGCAGATAAACTTTGATAAAGCACCATAAATTGCAAGCCATTGTCTGTTTTATTGGACCTCGAGCGAGCTCTGTTCTCAAACAGACTGCCACTTTTGGAGCACACAGGTTGCTGAACGTTGCTCCATAAGCTAAAGATGAGAGCGTTTTAATTGTGCTCAGCTGGGCCATTGATTTTGCGCGTAACTGTGTCTGAACACCCATAAGGTGTAAAAAGTGTGGCAAATCAGGCCACCAGACTAAATTCTGTAAATGAAATCAGTAAAAAAAAAAAAAAAAAAAAAAAAAAGAAAAGAATAAAACAGATTTACACTAAGAAAATGAGAAAATAATAAACTTGATAAATTCTTTAGTGATTATTTTTGAAGGAAGGATTTGAGATAATTTTAATATGAGGTTAAAATTAAAGTTAAAGATGATAAAACATGTTGTAAAAGATATATAAAATATATAAATCCTGATTAACCGAGTTAAATGAAAAAGATATAATAAATATGTTCTTGCTCTTCTCACCTTTGCAAAACTCTGATAATGATGATTTGACTGAATATTGGGTTGTTGAAATAACTATAGGTGTTAAAATGTTGAAAACCCTAGAAATTGATGTTTTGGTTTCAAAAGATAAGCCTGTGCTGAGCTGAAATAAACAATTTGTAATCTCAATCCGGCCACCACGTGGCCTAATTTGAGTAACAGAGACTCAATCTGAGTGAAAATTATAGCTTCTGAATTTATTTTGGGGGCAAAAGACAAATATAAAGTTATGATCACTTGAAAATGTGATTTCTGTCTAAGGATAGAGTTAAAAGGAAAATGTCTTATATTTATTTGAAAACAAAGCCAGATCTTACACTGAGCTAGTGTGAGGAGTGAAAGGTTTATGAAAATGCAGTGTACCAGCCCTGAAGGCCTCAGAGTCTCTCTCTGATCCCAGACCAGCTCAAAGCTGATATCTGAGCCTGTGCCACAGATGATAGAAGATATTGATGAGTAAAAGCACAGGGCATTATGTGAACACAATAGACAGTTATTTGTTAAGATATAAAAAAGGTGCCATCAAGAGGGCAATAAGACGGAAATTGAACTGAAATTTTGATTAATGTATGATATGACCAGTAACTTCTGTCTACTCTTAGCCTTCACCATGTACAGAACTGATGGCCTTAGTCACAGATGTAGCAGAACATTAAATGGAATGGAGAGTTGTTTTGGCTAAATTCACTGAGTGTAATCCACGCACTGTTAGGTTGCGTCTTTGAAGAAGTATGATGGATTTTAGTGATTAAGTTGTGTTATAATTAACCTGTCTCCATGTTTTTGCTAATTTGAAAGCAGACCAGATGGCTCTGATGACTCTTGAATGCACTTTCCGAAAGGCTCTAGAAAATATCGGATCCTGTTTAGGGTCAAAGATCTCAAAGCGATGACGAGGTTGAGCACGATGTGGTTGTTCCCGATGACGGGTAAGACTTCCTACGGCCTGACAGGTGGCAACCCAAGCCAGGGGAATCACGATAAGTCGCCTTGGACCCCCTACCAAAAAAAAAAAAAAAAAAAAAAAAGGAGGAGGGGGTTTTATGTGAGGTGTGTATGAGAGGTGAGGCAGATGTCTGTGAGGCCAGCAGCATCTCTGTTGGGGGGGGAAGCTGTGTTTCGTAAGGGCCAAGGTCAAGACTGGACACAGCAGCCCCTGCCCTAATATTGGCCCCTCTATACCGCTCACCAAATACCGCATAAATTGAGAGCCAGGAAACACCCTGAAGGAAAAGAGCTATGAATGAGATCGGCATTCAAGAGCCAGCTGAGACCATGCTGTGATTGTGATTGATAACTTTGTGGAGCAGAACAAAATTTATTTGGATTAGTAAAACTGTATGATATTGAACTAATATGTCTCTATCATAGTCTTAATCCTGCAGGTCATTAGGATGGCAGAGGATAATTTGGAGACATGGTGATGGCTTTAAGATGAGGATGGCTTTTGAAGTTTAAAGAGAAGGTCTGAATAACAAAGAAATCTAAACTAAAGATAACTTGAAACAATAAGTTACACTATGAAATTTCTAAACTTTGTGAAGGATTAATGATTTAAGGGTTAATGAATTTAACATTATAGTTAAAGTCTTAGAAGACTGTTAAAAAGATTATCTGGGTGAGAGAGAGAGAGAGAGAGAGAGAGGCTGGAAACAGGGATTGTACTATATCTGTTATTGCTCAGTTAAAGCTGAGACTACACAAAAACAATGATATCAGAACAAAACAACCCAGCTGACTTTTCTAAAAATAAACAACTAATGAACGAACATATTTGAAACTGGTTAAGAGACCATGTAAAAGCACATCTTGAGAATGAGCAGTTCATATTTATGTGTCATGATTGAGTGTAGTGTGTCAGTAACCTCTGGAATTAGTGTCTTTATCATTACAGATGGGTTGAGTTAAACAAAACAAAAACTTTAGAGGAAGTTGATTATTCCGAGTGAATCTGATGAAAAGATGATCAGGACATGGGACGAGCTTTAAGTGGATTGGACATCCAGCTCTGTCTGTCACTAGTAATTATGACCAAATTTGTCATGGATGAAGACTATTTTAATTTATCTTTGGATTAATTAAGAGACAAAATGACAATTTAACTGAAGTCACTATCCAAATGATCTAGAGACTCACTCATATTTACGAAAGGCCGGAGGGCGAACCAAAAAGATAACTTCTAAAAGAATATCTAGATAACTTCTAGACATATTTTGATTCATACAGGAAACAAAAAATAAATAGAAAATAAAAATAAAAAATTAGGATTTCTGACAGGGATTGTGAACAATCAAAGTCAAATTAGGCTAAAATGGATATTGAAATATGAATGCTTTTTAAAATAGAGACTGGTTTTAACCAGCGTTAAAGAAATTGATGTGGCAAGTTTGATGATAAGAATCACTGCCAAATTACATGATATAAGAGGAGTTTTAATGGACAGGGCATGGAGAAAAGGGTACTTTAAAAGAAATCCTAATTGATTAATTAATTAATTTTGTTTATTGATAACAGGAGCTGAAAAGATTTTGATAAAGAATTGGGTATTGAGTATGATTAAGTATGATGTCACGAGATAAAGATGAGTGAACGAGCTGATTGAACGTAATACGAATTGATAATTTTGTCATTTTGATGAAGTATATTTAACATTAACAAATTTAGATTTATATTTGTTAATGGTTAAATATGAGGTGGGCTATGATGAGTGAAAATGGTTCTGTTGGAAATAGTAAGTAGGGAAGTTTGTGAAGAATTGTGTTGAAATGACTGACTGAAGGAAGGTTGATAAGAATGTGATGCACAGTGAGAAACTGTGGGCAAAGCACAAAATGTAAACTGAAGGATGTTTTATGTAGAGATTTAAGGCGCTAAGATGGATTATTATCTATCTTACTTATTTGTATTGTTTAGTTTGAGTTTGAGTGAATGCCAAAAAGGTCTGTTATGATTTTGATTAATCAAAAGAACCACTGATTGTTGGTTTTTCATATATGTTTTCTAAAGTGTTTAGTCTCTGAGGAGTGACTGTGGGTCTGGCCTAGGGATGTGTGTGTCGTCAAACGGTTGATAGCAGAAAGTTGGCATGTTTGAATTTTGTAGGTATCACACACCCCTAACATGATGGGAGAGCAGTGACAGTGATTACTGACTTAGCCCGGCTTACAGAGATGAAATACGGATTTGTCTTTCATTTTATTGGATATTTTCAGTATGTTTATGGGAAACTTTCAAGTTAAGACTTAAATGCGCAGCGTAACTAACAACAAAGAGTTTATTTCAACAGGAAACCGTGAGAGCAGATGCGGCTGCGAAGGCCGCGGCAGCACAGCAGTCAAAGGAACCAGAATGCATTTTATTATCTGAAACTAACACAAATGCTTTGATTTCCTTACAGAGTATGCAGGCATTTGCCACAGCAGCGGAGAAGCACCTGTGGAGACGTGGCTGGAAACTTATGAATGATGTGTGAATGTGCAAAATGGCGTCTAGACAAGAAGTGATGGCAAGCCTTGTTTACCTCAACAATATTTTCAATGATTATGATAAATGGCTGCATGGGCGAGCCTGCAGCCAAAGGGGGAATGGTAATGGTAATGGTACTCAAATGAATGAAGTTTATAAGGGGGTTACAATATTTGCTGAAAATTTCGCATTTTGATGCATATTGAAATACATGAAAACGAGAAAAGGCCTTTAGTAAATCTGAGCCCGTTTGAGACATTTTTTGGAAGACCACCATTCATGGGAATGGAAGGGGGTAAACAATAGCTTGCATCAATAGAATTGTGAATTATTGCAAAGAAATGTCTTCTCTGTTGTCTGGTGTATGTGTGCAGGCGAAAACTGCTCAGGGGAAACCGGCTGAGACTCCCTTGCACAACATCAAGCCAGGAGATCACGTGGTAAAACAGGACCTGAGTACGAAAAGCTGGAAGGCGGAAAGGCGGCTAGGGCCTTTTGTCAGGCTTCTGACGACACTGCGGTCAAAGTAGCGGAGAGAGCGACGTGGGTGCATGCGAGCCATTGCAGAAAGGTCCCAACAGTGATCGGGGAGGAGGAGCCAAGAGGAGAGAGAGAAGCAGGAGGAAAACGTCTGTGCGGGCAGATATATAAACATCATTTGCCGTTATCATCTCAGGAGCAGAGACACTGGCACAACGTGGTGCTGAGCCAACCAGTTTTCAAGTTAAACCCTATTTCAAGCCTACAGAATCCAGTAGGTGGTGCTTAGAGCTGCAGCGGACATCGAGCAAGGGAAGATTCCAACAAAACATCCAACGTCTGCTCGAAAGAGAACGCAGCGGTACAACCACACAGACATGTTGATTACAAAATTGAGAGTGATGCATGTTCAAGGAGATGTGTTCGTGTGCTCACGAGACTGAAGCTGAACGTGAAAGCAGGGTGTTCTGACTGCAGAGTCAGAATTGACATCAAGAATTCGACCACAGGGAACTGCACAGCGGTGATAGGCAGTATCACAACAGGTTTTACCTGTACGTTTAGCAAACCAAGTGACACTTCGCATGCTGTAATTTGGGTTTGTGGTGACAGAAACCATTTCATGCCACAGAAAGACTCGACAGGTTGCTGTTACCCAGTTTTAATGAATGTGATGAGTGACTATTATTACTACTTCTATTTTTATTATATACACATTTAAAATTTTTCTTTTTTGAAAGTTATCAAAGAATGATAAAAGGGGGAAATTGTTGGGGAAAAATTTAATCACAGAAGATTTAATCTTCCAGACCTGTTTTCTCTATTGTGTTTTAAATAAGTCAGATCAAAGAGGCCTCACCTGTGGAAGCCATACATTGTCCCTTTTATCTTTCATGGCTCCTGGAATTGGAATTCCTGACTAGCATCTATGCGTTTGAATAGATATGCTGATTAAGAGTATGTGATACTCTGTCTGTTGTTACAGATGAAGGACCATTGTGTTTCTTGCTTTTAATTGCTCAAGGCGAAACCTTCAGTGGGTTTCGCCAGATGTATGGGAAATTACTGAGGGGGTTATTTAGACATTGGGGGTATAAGAAGCTTGTGGCTTCTTTGTGTCTCCAGTTCACACTCAAGGTAGCCTCGAGCGGCTGCGTTTGACCGTGGCTCTTCCTTGCAAGGAAAATAAATCTTTATAAAGACAATTGGATTATGGTTTGTCTCTTATTAGTGATGTCGACGAATTAATTTTTGCCATTACATCACCAAGCAAGGATTTCTCCATAGATAAGAAGCAGGGAAGGAGAGACATGGTACAGTATGTAAGTGGAATGCACAGCCAGTACTTTTCTACTTAATATGAGAATGAAAAGTAAGTATTATTCTCACAATCATGTATATTTTTTTATGTTAATATAGTGGAATGGAATTTTCTTGTAGATGTGTATCTGAAAATGTGTGGAGCAGTAAAAATACATCTTGAAATAGATCTACAGAAAACAAACTTGTGAGAAAGGAAATTAATGAAATCAAAATGTAAATGTTATATTCTTAAAAAAATCAGTGTCTTTAAAGTATATATCAGTTACTGATGTGTAGAACAGAAAACTTTGATTATATTGTTCTTTTAAATGTTGAATCTATTCTGTGAACTTCTTTGAGCAGATTCGGTTTGCTATATTTAGTTCAGCATATGCCACATTCACTGAAGTATGGACATAATCTCATTTCAGCTGTGTATTGTGTATCAGAGTCCTTGTTAATTGTTCCATTAAATGTATTTATCCAGACTCTCAATAGCTTCCTCTTTAGAGTATTTTCTCCATTCATCTGGAATCTTGCCCTTCCCCTGGTAGGTTTCTTCATAGAAATTTTCCAGATCTTCCTGGAATCTGCACACAAACCACTTCCAGTACGGCAGCTCAGAGAGATCCGGGGTGATACTCCATGCAGCAAATTCAGGACCTCCTTTTCTGTATTCCTTCATGGGGATACTAACATCTGAGCTATTTGGATAGAAAGATCCATCACTGGCTACTGCTGATGTGCAGATTTCGGTACATAGGTTTTTTGTTTCGCTGTAACTCCACCCTTTCAGTCCAAGATTACGATGGAAAGGAACACTGTGATCTTTAGCGTGGCCTTCTATTGTGTTGGTGCAGATGGCTGCACAGAAAGGACACTGAACCCAACAGCAGTCACAGAAGTGATTGATCAGAAGCTCATCTGGTCTGAACATGTAATTCAGCTTAACTGGAAACGTTTCTGTGCTGAATGTATGTTGTATGTCAGACATTATAGAAGGAAGTTTTTTCATTATCACATCATCTAGGAAGCTGACTTCAACACCATCATGATTAACTCCAGTGAGGTCATTTAGAGAGAAAACCAGCACATCAGAGAGCTGTTGTGTGAATTGACACAACCACAGATCAGCATCTCCATTGACCTCTTTAACATGTTTGGTGGATTCATGTGCTGCGTTTGTGATCTTCTGCTCCAGCAGTTTAATGCTGTTTTCCATCTTGGGTCGAACACTATCTTCAAATCGTTCAGTGATGTACTGACTGACTTCATCTCTGATGAATTTATTGAAGTGTTTTTTGGGATTGTAAATGTAGGTCATGTATGCTTTGAAATCCTCCTCTTCTGCCAGTGTCCTCAGGATGTGTTTCTCCAGGTTTGATCGGTTTCCATTTAGTGATTCACAGTTTGTCCTCATTTCATCTGCTAAATCTCTGGCAGTTTTTTTGAAGACTTTCTGCTGAATGGGCTCTTTAAGTTTATTACAAACAAATTCACCAAAAATAGCAGCTGATGTTGTTCCTTGACAATATTTCTGGAAAATCCTGTAGTACTCTTCACTCTTTCTTTCAAAATAAAGAACAGGATCATTGGCTTCCCTAAACATTTTGTGTTGATCAGTGAATGTCTTGTTTGCTCTGTGACATTAGCAAAACACCAGGGGCCTCATTTATAAAACTTTGCGTAGTATTTGCGTCAGAAGTGGCGTACGGATGAAACATAGGACGTGCGTACGCACAGAAATATTCAGATTTATAAAACCGCGCGCACGCACATCCTACGCAGTTTTCCCTTAATAAATCACAATCAATTCTAAAAGTAGCGCAGCTTTTGCGGCTTCATGTCACGCCCATAGTTGCCCATAAATAGTCTGTGAAACGCCCACAAGTTAATATTCATAATTTGTGAAATCATGGCAAACACAGAGAGGAAATCAAAAAAACGTAACTTCACTCAATGCGAAGTAGAAGTTATCGTTGGCGAGGTGGAAAAGAGGAGAACAATTTTGTTGGAGGGCACAGTGTGGGCATTACTATTGCCAAAAAGGCACTTGAGTGGCAAAAGGTTGCAGACGCCGTAAATGCTGAAGCCTCACAACATCTGACCATGGCCGAAATAAAAAAGAAATGGTCGGACATCAAAGTCGAGGCAAAAAAGCGTCTAGTGCTCCATCGCCAGAGTGTATCTGCCACGGGTAGGGAAAGGGACACCGGAGCTGAGCCTCTTGATGAGAGACTGCCGGCAATTATTGGGGAATCCCTATTAATCCCTATCCCTATTATCTACGTGGAAATGGGAAATAGTTCAGTGCAAATGAAATTTCTTGCAGTTTTCTGAATGATTGAGACATACGTCATACGTTATTTTATCAAAAATAAAACAAACTAAAGGCATACGCATATGATTCCATAGTTGATGAATACATTTTCACTATGAAAACAACTTTCCTCAGCGGACAATTAATAAATCTATCTATCTATCTATCTATCTATCTATCTATCTATCTATCTATCTATCTATCTATCTATCTATCTATCTATCTATCTATCTATCTATCTATCTATCTATCTATCTATCTATATCTAATATCTAATTGCATCTATATCTGCTCCGCCTGACGGACACATTGACGAGAATATCAGTTTTGTAGGCTACATTATTTCGTTCTGTTTACCATATTATTTATGAGGATGAATTGCATAACATGGCAATATTATTGCAGAACATATTTCACTTTTCTCTTTGCAAATATGTGTTAATTTGCATTTGAGTGTAATTTTCGTTTGATTTTGTTTGTTTTACACTGCAGATCGATTAACGGGTGTTCGTGTAGGCTGTTAATTGTAAGACTTGCTTTGTGAAGTCTTCATTATTTATGAGAGGCAGTATAGCCATTTCTTTTACACAACGCTCTACAGTTTCACACACTTTCTCGTGTTTCTTCATCTGCCGATGGTGTCGCCATTTCTCATTTCACCCGTTTTTGTGCGTACGCCTGGGTCAGAGCTTGCGTGAAGGACCGCACATTTTCCCGTCAAGTTTGCTTTTTATAAATACCAATTATTGCGTAGAGAGCGGCGTACGCCTTCTTTTGTGCGTACGCAACGTTTATAAATGAGGCCCCAGATCCACGAAGAATTCACTCTTGAACACATATTTTACATTTGTCCCTTCCTCATGCTGCATTAATCTTGCCTTTATGTAATCTACGAGTTGTTGAATGCAACTGTTGTTGTAGCCCATCTTTGCAATTTTAAACGACTGAATCATTTCTTCTGTGTGTTCAGTGATATCTGTGATTAAGGCTCTTATCTGGGCTTCATCCTCTTTAGATAAAACAAGACCCATCATCTCTTTAGCTCCTTTGTACGCATTTTTTAAAGGTGCTGTAATTCCACTTGATTTCTTCAAATGTACGTATTTTGAATAACTTGGCAAACAGATCATATCTTTTTGCTTACTGCTCTCTTTCATTCGGTCTAAAGGGAGACTTGCATACGTCTCATTGAAGAGCATTGTCACATCTCCTAGTATGTCAATATCTTTGACTAAAGGAGTGTCTCTGATGATCTCAGCTGTCTGTTGTTTCCAAAAGGAATCAAACTGTGTTTTCATGACATTTTCATCATTTGCTTGATCTTTGAATTTTAAAGCAAGTTCTTTGCTCTTTTCAAAGAGTGTGTTTTCATGATGTGTCCTCTGAGCATCCATCTTTTTCTTCAGGTGACGCTGCTGAAGAACCCCATTTAGTTTCCTCTTAGTTTCTCTCACAATGTTTTCTTGAAGCTGTTTGATTTTTATCTCAAATGAAGCTTTCCACTGATTCAGTACAGATGCATCTCTGTCTTTCTTAAAGAAATCAGACATCGTCTTTTTCACTTCTTCACTTTTTGTATTCAGTTCTCTTTCAAGAAGAAATTCTTCAATGTCATTTATTGCTTCATTTTCTATTTTATTGTGTAGTCTGTTTTCAATCTCCAGTATGGCACTCCGAAGACTCCAGGCCCACTTGCTGTATTCGGTCTCTAGTTTCTTATATGCTGCGATTTCCTGGGAATTTTTGAAGCTGAACACAAATTGTTCATTAAGCAAAGCCTCCCAGAGATCTTGAATGCGGTCTCTTAGGTGCGTCAGCATTATGCCATCTGATTGTGAAGCGTGTGTAAGAATACTTTGCTTCAGTTCTTGAATGTTCTCGCAGTAGTTTGGGTTTGGTGGTGCCATGGGTGGGCTGCCCTCCCAGAGCTGAGCAAAATACTTCACATCATTCTGTACATCAAACGCAATCACATCACCGAATCCTTCTGCCTCACAGACTTCCTCTTTAGCAGCGATTTTGGTCATTTCATCCAGTTTCTCCTGCAGTCGTCTCCTTCCCTCCATGTTTTTCTCTCCAGCTGTGATATCTGAGACATTCTGATGCACAAACATACAACTGGGACTCAGTCTGACGTTCTTCATCCTCAGGAAGGCCTGAACAACAATCTGAAGAATGTCCTGCATCTCAGATGGGTTTTCTCAAAAGATGTTGATCAGGGTCATATTACCAAGACCAACAACAAATGTGGCCATTTCATTGTCACGATGTGTTGTTGACCTTCCAGCCAGTTCTGGTGCACGTAGGCCTTCAGTATCAACAACCAGAATAAAGTCGAACTTCAGCTCTGTTTTCATCTCCTCTGACACTTTGACCAGCTGCATGAAAGCTCCTCTGGTGCATCTGCCAGCACTGACGGCAAACTGCAGTCCAAACATGGCATTCAACATGGTGGATTTCCCAGAGCTCTGAATACCTAAAACTGACAGCACAAAGATTCTGGTCTGCTCTCCCAGTTTCTTCACAAGTTCATCTAGAACAGCAGTGACACAGGTGAGAGGAACATGAGCAGCATCTCCATCCATCAGCTCCATTGGAAATCCAGAAATCATCATCTCTGCTGCAAGACTTGAGAGAGAACAGAAGTCAAACTGCAGGCCTTTCTTGTTCTTCTTCACAGATGACCAAGATTCATAGATCTGACCAAACTCTCTCATGATGTGCTCCATGCCAAACGTTGTTCTATTGATTTGCTCTGATATGTTTTCCAGGTTTGTTTGTTCAGGCTTCAGTGTATCTAGATTGTTAGGATTTTTTTTCAGTGTCGAGACTTCGTGCCATTTCTTGTCATATTCCTTATGAAAATCACAGAGCTTCTCTGAAGTGAAGTCATCCAACAGGTTCATCATCCATCTGAGGAAATATTTGTTTTCATTGTCACTCTGTGATTTCATTGTTTCAATAAATGTCCTCATAAAATCTTTTAAACCCTGTTCCATCTGCTTTTCTCTTATTTCTCTCATGTTCTTCAGTTTGGTACTTTTATCTTCCTCTAGATTTTCTCCTTCTAGATGATGCAGCTCTTTGTTGATTTTACACCAGTCATGCCACAGTTTCCCCTGACAGGGCAGGTTTGTTTCTTTCACTGTTGATGGATCCTTTCCTCTCAGTAATCCCATGATCTGGACCGCTGCCTCTTTCCCTCTCCAGCACTCTGGATCCTCCTCATCTACTCTGATTCCTGTGTGTTTGGCCACATCTTCAAGTTTGAAGGTCATTTTATGTTTGCTCAAACTCACTCTGATTGTCTCCTTTATCTGGTTAGATACATCAGACTGGTTTTTGTTCAAAAGACCAACTATGAATTTTCCATTTCCCAGTTCAGTTTCGTCACAGTGATTGTCAGTGAGCAGACAAATGAGAGGTTGAGGAGATTTGAAGAGTGATCTCACCAAACCCTTGTAGTGGTTCTTCTGTCCAAAATCAGGTAAGAAGAGGACATTCTCATTGGCTGCTGCATCACCATGAAGATTACAGAAAGCAACACAGTCATCATACGCGTCAGTCTTTTACCCAGAAGGGCAGTACCAGGCGATCTCCACCACTCCATCCATCAGGATTCTGGTTCTGCTGCTCCCTGAGCAGTTCCTGTGGAAGAATGTGTCATGTTTCTCATTGATGAGGCTGTTCATCAGCTGAGACTTGGATGAAGACACTGATCCAAACCTGAACAAAGCCACCATTGGAGTCTCAGCCTTGTAGACCGCCTGAGTTTGACTGATGATCTCATTGTTGGAGTCGGTCTTCTTCCAGCTCTTGTTGATTTGTCTAAATGTCCAGAGAGGAAACTCAATCTCTTGAGTGAATGGATCAGGAACAAGCAGAGGCAGTGAATGCTGACACTGTGAGAGTTTAGTCACTATCAGCTGCTTCAGGAAACCATCAGCACAATGAAACACAGCCATCTGAACATCCATTAGGTGAATATCAGTGTCATTATCTTCTTTCTTCCTGTGTTGTATGACTGTTTCTCTTGCTCTGTAGTCCATGTTCATCAGCTTTTGAAGGAATGAGTTTACCAGTTCATTCTCTTCCTGTGGTTTCTGAGACTGAAATGATGACTTGGTGATTTCTAGAATGTCTGCTCTTTTCATTTTATCTTGACGTCTTTTTGTCAGATCTAATCTATCATAGAGTTCTTCAAGCTGTTGATTGGTTTTTGGTCCAACCTTTGGCTTTTGACCAGTTTCATCTTTCTGTAATGAACACATTCACATAAAACAGTGGAAGCCCCAGCCCTCCATGGACTCAGGTATGGAGAAGGAGGGATCATGTTCCGGTGGTCCCAGTTCCGGTGGATCGTGTTCCGGTGGTCCCAGTTCTGGTGGATCGTGTTCCGGTGGTCTCTGCTCCGGTGGCCTCCACTCCAGTGGTCTCAGCTCCGGTGGACCCCATTCCGGTGGATCCTGTCCCTGGGGTCCGTAAGCGGAGGAGGAGAGGGAAAGCACGCTCCGTGACTGTTCCGGTGGTCCCTGTGCCGGTGGATCGTGTTCCGGTGGTCCCTGTTCCGGTGGATCGTGTGCCGGTGGTCCCTGTGCCGGTGGATCGTGTTCCGGTGGTCCCTGTTCCGGTGGTCCCTGTGCCGGTGGTCCCTGTGGTCCCTGTGCCGGTGGTCCCTGTGCCGGTGGTCCCTGTGCCGGTGGTCCCTGTGCCGGTGGTCCCTGTGCCGGTGGATCGTGTTCTGGTGGATCGTGTTCCGGTGGATCATATTCCGGTGGTCTCTGTGCCGGTGATCCCTGTGCCGATGGTCCTCTTCCCGCGCCGCCCCGGCTCCCTGCTCTTCCCGCGCCGCCCCGGCTCCCTGCTCTTCCCGCGCCGCCCCGGCGCCCTGCTCTTCCCGCGCCGCCTCGGCGCCCTGCTCTTCCCGCGCCGCCCCGGCGCCCGGCTCTTCCCGCGCCGCCCCGGCGCCCTGCTCTCCCCGCGCCGCCCCGGCGCCCTGCTCTCCACGCGCCGCCCCGGCGCCCTGCTCTTCCTGCGCCGCCTGAACTCTGCTGGCCGCCTGAACTCTGCTGGCCACCCTGGCCGTCCCGCCCGCCTGAACTCTGCTGGCCACCTTGGCCGTCCCGGCCGCCTGAACTCTGCTGGCCACCCTGGCCGTCCCGGCCGCCTGAACTCTGCTGGCCACCCTGGCCGTCCCGGCCGCCTGAACTCTGCTGGCCGCCTGAACTCTGCTGGCCGCCTGAACTCTGCTGGCCGCCTGAACTCTGCTGGCAGCCTGAACTCTGCTGGCAGCCTGAACTCTGCTGGCCGCCAGAACTCTGCTGGCCGCCTGAACTCTGCTGGCCACCCCGGCCGTCCCGGCCGCCTGAACTCTGCTGGCCACCCTGGCCGTCCCGGCCGCCTGAACTCTGCTGGCCACCCTGGCCGTCCCGGCCGCCTGAACTCTGCTGGCCGTCCCGGCCGCCTGAACTCTGCTGGCCGCCTGAACTCTGCTGGCCGCCTGAACTCTGCTGGCCGCCTGAACTCTGCTGGCCGCCTGAACTCTGCTGGCCACCCTGGCTGTCCCGGCCGCCTGAACTCTGCTGGCCACCTTGGCCGTCCCGGCCGCCTGAACTCTGCTGGCCGCCTGAACTCTGCTGGCCGCCTGAACTCTGCTGGCCACCTTGGCCGTCCCGGCCGCCTGAACTCTGCTGGCCGCCTGAACTCTGCTGGCCGCCTGAACTCTGCTGGCCACCTTGGCCGTCCCGGCCGCCTGAACTCTGCAGGCCGCCTGAACTCTGCTGGCCACCCCGGCCGTCCCGGCCGCCTGAACTCTGCTGGCCACCTTGGCCGTCCCGGCCGCCTGAACTCTGCTGGCCGCCTGAACTCTGCTGGCCACCTTGGCCGTCCCGGCCGCCTGAACTCTGCTGGCCGCCTGAACTCTGCTGGCCGCCTGAACTCTGCTGGCCACCTTGGCCGTCCCGGCCGCCTGAACTCTGCAGGCCGCCTGAACTCTGCTGGTGTCCCCGGCCCCCCCGGCCGCCTGAACTTTTTGTGATCCCCGTCTCTCCCTTGTTTTCCCCTTCCTTTTCTGTTTCTCCCTTGTCTGTCCCTCCCGTCCCGTCCTGGTCCGTCCCTCCCGTCCCGCCCTGGTCCGTCCCTCCCGTCCCGCCCTGGTCCGTCCCTCCCGTCCCGCCCTGGTCCGTCCCGCCCTGGTCCGTCCCTCCCGTGCCGCTCTGGTCCGTCCCTCCCGTGCCGCTCTGGTCAGTCCCGCCCTGGTCCGTCCCTCCCGTCCCGCCCTGGTCCGTTCCTCCCGTGCCGCTCTGGTCCGTCCCTCCCGTGCCGCTCTGGTCCGTGCCGCCCTGGTCAGTCCCGCCCTGGTCCGTCCCTCCCGTCCCGCCCTGGTCCGTTCCTCCCGTGCCGCCCTGGTCTGTCCCTCTTCGTCTGTCCCTCCCTGGTCTGTCTTTCTTGCCCCGCCCTCTGCTGATGGAGCGTCTGGTAGCCGCTCCGTAGAGAGGGGGTTATGTCACATGCCTGTCCTGTCTTGTGTGCACATGTGGGTTTTGTTAGTGTGGCCATGTGCCTCTGTCATTGTTTGATCCCTCCCTCTTGTTATCTGATTAGTGTTTGATTTCCTCCACCTGTTCCCTCCTGATTTCTTCCCCTTTATATAGTTCCCATGTGCTCACAGTCTTTGTGGTTACGTTGTAATGTCTACGTCCTCCGTTCCCTGTGATTCCCTGGTATGTTCAGTTTTCTGTTATGTTATGTTTTTTTTTTCCCCCTCGTGGGTTTTGTTTTGAGTTTATGTTTTATTTTATAATAAATTTCTATTCTCCTGCACTTGAGACCTCGCACCAGTTTTCCTTTGTGTTAAACGTGACACTTAACACTTAAGGTAACCTATGGCAAAGAACACAGTCTGATGAAAGCAGACTGTGGCATCCCCTTACGTCGCAAAAAAAGTTGCGCTTGAACACACCGCACAGACTACAGCCAATGGCCAACTAGCCCGTGCATTTTGTGAGAGGACAAAACTCTCCCATACCAGCAGGTGGCAGTAGTCTGTATATAAAATGGTAACTTGAAGAGCTGGAACTGTGGATTAGAGATCTACATCTTCTGAATGCGCTGTTAAAAATAAATCATCCACCTGTCACCCACCCGAACCTATGATTTTCTCTGATTTAGATATCCGCACCTCATTGTCACATTACATTTATTCAAATTCTCAGTGTAAAATTAAGCTTTAAACACTTTTATCAGAATAAGTTCTGTTAACCCTTTGAGTGGTACGTTCTCACATATGGGATTTTTATTTCTGTGCCCCTGAGAGTATGGTCCCACAGATTCAAGATTCAAACTGTGCTTTCATGCTTTGGCTGGCGCTGAGTCAGCGAGAGAGAGAGAGACGCACTCAGCGCTTGACGTATATCACAACTATTCAGTGTTTTCATCCACATAATGTTTATTTTAGGTTTAAAACATTTAAATACACATAAGTACTATTAAAACAATACATTTAGAGTTTGTAAAATACAGACTGGTGTTTATGAAAGCAGCAATAACAATCCATTCAAATATAATTTTCTGACGTGTTTTATTCATAACAGATACACATTGTGTAAGTAACTATAAAGTTTTCTCTATTCTTCTCCCAGTTCACCGGCCACTTACTAATATGTATTTCGGGAGAAACTGATGAATTCACGTGATGTAAATCTGACTGACAGGACTCTCTGAACCGCGATGCGAGCAAACATGGCGGCGCCCATCTCACGTTACAGATCATTAATAAAGGTTTTTAAGCGACAAAACACACTTACTAACACGTATTTGAGAATCGGAATATCAGATAGTTGATGACATGGTAAGCAAGTTTGTGAATATTTTGAAAAGAAAAAGCAAAAACAGGGCTCGGGCGCTGCGTTGCATTCTGGGACGTGGCGGCCATGTTGATGGCCTCGCGAATGTAAACATACAGCAAATCGAACGAGGAGAAGCAGAGTTGGGAGAAAGAAAAACTATGTTAAAATCCCGAAAAGGATGTGGAATTTACCGGGATATGTTAAATAGGGAAGCCAGGGACCGGTATATGGACAAAATTGGAACTATTAACGGTTTGGATTCATATGAAATTTGCAGTTCACAAATGGATGGGTTCAGGAGCTGCAGATCATGAAGCCTATGTAACGTTAACCTTTTACCTTGAAGCATTCTGCATCGTTCTGTGTTCTCAGGTTGCACTACTTGCAAATAAACACTGAAAAATATATGATTGTGTGACACTTCTTGCTTTTACACATTATACGGTTATTGCGATTGTGTGACACTTCTTGCTTTTGCACATTATACGGTTATTGCGATTGTGTGACACTTCTTGCTTTTGCACATTATACTGATTTAAGTATATTTATTGTGAAGATTGTGGATATGGATGCAACAGACACTTAAGGCTGTATTTAATGCACATTTATTTCAGCACAACGCTAGGGCTCATGTTTGTCAGAGCACAACATACAGACACAATCTTATAGAGGAATGTCATGTCTTCGTCCTTGCTTGGCAACACCATGTGAATCGGTACTTTATCTGACAAAATAGTGTACTTGTTGCGGACGGTTACAAATCACCCTTTCCACGTGAATTCGGAGGTGGGCATTTTTTCTTGTGCTCCCCACATCTCTTGCATCCAGCTGACAGCGTTCTTTTGTGAAAGTAGGGATCTTTACCTCGGTACACATAAGTCCCACACTGTCCTTTATGTCAAAGCCGCGATCAGCCAACACCATATCCCCAGGTAACAGTTTGTCTTACAGCCGCGATCCAAGCGAGCCGACGACTCTTTGTTACCTCGGATACTTGGTCTCCGTAGTTGCGTCTCCAAGCAGGAAAGCGGTGGAAAGTTAATCCATTTTCGAACTTTTTCCCATGGCGATTATGTGATCTAGTGTTACACCCCACAATGCAGCAACGGTTTACCATGGTTTCCAATAATAACGCCAAATTAAGACACACGACTGAGAGGGAGCACGTCTATAAACAGTGCGCAGTAGTCCGAGTAGCAGCAAATGAGGCCATCAACATGGCCGCCACGCAAAGTAATGACGTCATACGCCCGAGCCCTACTAAATAAAAGTGAGTCACATGACAGACATTATACATCACCATGGAAATAATAAGGTGAAACAAATAATGGTCGTCTTGATTGTCGTCGATTGCAAAAAAAATGAAGTTTTGAAGCAATATCACATGTCGTTTTTTTTCCCTTTGTTTTATATAATGACCACTAGGTGGCGCTCTAGACATATGTTTTTCTTGATTGGTTTTCCCTGAAGAGATATAAGTTGAAAACAAAGTAAAAGAGTGACGGATGTTCGTTGCGTTTTTACTATGGAATGAGTTCCATGTCTTTATTTTAAAATCAACACAATGATTTATCTCTCCCGTGATTAATTGGAAAGTTGTTTTTATTACTTGACCCACGGATCTACCGCATTACTATTGGATATATAAAGCAAGCAGCGCTCATAACAGACTGATTTGTGTAGCTTTATCAGTTATGTCTGCTATGGTGTCACTGGCATTGTCAGCCCTTGGTTATAATTAAAATAATCCACTGTTCAAATGACAAGCATCTGTAGTGTGTTCCCTCTTAACTGCGTCGTTTGTTTGCTTTTGTCAGTTCCTTTTTTTCTTTTGTGCGCTGATTTGCTAAGCTGAACAGCCAATCAGATTGATCTCTCTCACTGACGAGCTTAGCAGCCGTGTCGGAATCAGCGTACGAATAGAGCCAACGGTGCAGAACACACCAAAAAAACCTAAGCTGACCAACCCTAAAAAACCCAATGGTCAACCGACGGCTTGGTGTGTCCCGGCTCTAATGGTTCTAAAACTCTTAGTCCTCTAAATGCCCCTGACCCGTGATTTTCATTGATCACTTACCTGTAGAGAAGAGGCTGTTTGAGTGCAGGACATTTTCATGTTCTCCATTTCTTTTCTTCTGTCTTCTTCATAGTCCACTGGTTTTAGTCTCATTAGTTCATCTTGCTTCTGTTGTTCCATTTCCTTCATTTTGTCTTCATTAATCTTACATTGTTGTTCTCTTAGATATTTCTCATTCTGGATTTCTTTTGTGAGTATCTCATGTTGTTTTATCAAATTTTGTTGTTCTTCTTCCCTCTTCCTCCTCTCATCTTGCATCTGTTTTAGCATTTCCTTCTGACGTTTCTGCATTTGTTCCTCTTTTTCTTTTATCGTTTTTTGTATCGTTCTTCATTTTCACTAAATTGTTCCTCTCTTCTCCTCCTCTCACTGTTGTGATTCCATCTTTGTTCCTCCATCTTTTCTAATGCTGCTTTATATTTGGCATTGAGATCTTCTTTCTCTCTTTCTATCCTTTCCTTTTCTCTTTTAATTTCCTCTCTCTCTCTCTTAATGTTCTCATCACATTGATCCCTCATGTTTTGTTCTTTCTTCGTCCTCTTCTCATCCTCCTCTTCTCTCCTCTGTCTTTCCTCTTGTAACTTTGTCTCCAGTTTCTCTTGTTCTCTTTTGTATTGTTCTTCACTCTTTCTGAATTCTTCTTCTCTTCTCCTCTTCTCTGTGTTGTGAAGTTGGATTTCTTCCTCCATCTTAATCTTTCCTATTTCTACTTCATGTTTGGCCTGAAGATCTTCTTTCTCTCTTTCTATTTTCTCATTCTCTCTTTTGATTTCCTCTCGCTCTTCTTTAAGTATCTGATAACATTCATCCCACATGTTTTGTTCTTTCTCCCTCTTTTTCTCAAATTCTTCTTCTCTTCTCTTCTTCTCTGTGGCATGATTCTGCCTTTCTTCCTCCATCATCCTCTTCATCTTTTCTGTTTCCGATTCATGTTTGGCCAGCAGTTCTTCTTTCTCTCTTTCTATTTTCTTTTTCTCTCTTTTGATTTTATCTCTGTCTTCTTTAAGTATCTGATAAAATTCATCCCACATGGTTTGTTCTTTCTCCCTCTTTTTCTCAAATTCTTCTCTTCTCTTCCTCTCTGCATCATGATTCTGTGTTTCTTTCTTCTTCATCTTTTCTGTTTCTGATTCATATTTGACCTGAAGACATTCTTTCTCTCTTTCTATTCTCTCATTCTCTCTTTTGGTTTCATCTCTCTCTTCTTTAAGTCTCTGATAACATTCATCCCACATGTTTTGTTCTTTTTCCCTATTTTTCTCAAATTCTTCTTCTCTTCTTTTCTTCTCTGCATCATGATTCTGTCTTTCTTCCTCCATCTTCCTCTTCATTTTCTCTTTCTCTTCTTTATGTTTGGCCAGCAGTTCTTCTCTCTCTCTCTTCAGTTCATCCACTTCAACCATTAACATCTTCATCTGTGCTTCTTGTTTTTCTCTTTCCATCTGCTTAAACTTCTTACATGAGTAGTAACTCCCTCCATTTGCTGTCACCATGTCATTGATTTTCTGCAGTAATGTAGACACCTGCACACGGTCTCTAGTCTCATTGTTATTGAACACATGGTATCTGTTTCCACACTGTCCAACGAGGTTCCTCAAAGCAGATCCTGGTTTTCCCAGATACTCGTCAATGGTCTTCTTCTTCAGATCATCTCCTCTGGTGAAGAGCACCATAGTGTACATTAGGGAGTTTTTACCAAAAGTCTCTTGAATGATCTTGACAGTGTTTTCCTCCTCCTGAGTGAAACGTCCCAGTGGTATCAGTAACAGAAACACATGTGGTCCTGGCAGGATCATGGAGATGCAGTTGGTGATTTCTGTCTGGATTTCTTCATGACTAAGTTTAAGTATCATATAGTCCTGGAGTATCAATCACAGTAATGTGTCTGCCACCGATCTCAACTGTCTCTCTCTGACACTCTCTAGTAACTGAATTATGAGACATCTCTTCTTTAAATGCATCTCTCCCTATGATTTTGTTTCCTGTTGCACTCTTCCCAACTCCAGTTTTTCCCAGCAGGGCAATCCTCACCTCATCATCTGAATCCTCTCTTAAATCTGAAAAAAAAGAAGAAAACTGCTACAGTAATGCTACTAGATACAGTGTCTTTTAATGACAAAAACATTTAGCATCTATCAGAATTATTATTAATACAAAATAACAAATTGAAATCAAAATCAAATTAATTTAATATTAATTTGACAATAACGGAAATGTTTAATTGTGTGATATAAATTTGTAACACATCATCCCAGAAAATTTCCTGAAATTACTTCTCCAAACTATCATTTCTTTATGACCGACTGAAACTGATCTTAAACTCTGTTTGGTGGGTGTTGAGATCTGATTCCAAAACAATTTTTCAGCTACTGTGTAGGGTTGTAAATCTTTGAGCACCATAATTTAGGTGGACCATAACCAAATTCTGCTTAAAGATTCTGCATAAAAGCCATAAAGTTGCTGCAAATAAGGTGAAAAAAGCAGGTTATGTTTAGGTCTTGCTCTTGGTCTTTTGGAGATTGTGTGTGCAATGGTCTGACTGAGATTATGTGCACTTTCCAGTAGTGAATGAGTAAATGAGTAACTACTCCTCTGTCCACATGTTTTATCATTTAAAGTGGGTGTGAGACACACATTTTCTGATCATTACCTTGTTGCTGAACCTGCGTCTCAAATGAGATTACTTTCTTCCTCATTTCTTCAAATTTCCCTGTTTGTGCATCCAAAAATGTTTCTGTGGAGAAACAGATTCTACTATTTTCTGTCATCATCTTCTCCAGTTTATTCACCAACATGGACACTTGTGGGTTCGGCTCAAGGAAATGATGTCTTCCCCCAAAACACTCAATGACAGACTTCACTGCTTCATTCAGTTCTGCTGTCTTGTGCTCTGATTTCTGGATTATGAGGACCATGATGTGTTTATTGATCTTAGAGCTGAATATTTTCTGGATCTCCTTTGGCTCTGTTTTGTCTTCATCAGTAAGTGGACCATCAGGAATAATGAGGAGGAAAACATGAACTCCAGGATCACAGAGGGACACACAGCGGCGACCCTGACGCATCACTTCCTCCTGTGAGAGTCGAGTCAGAGCTGGAAGCTCCACCACAGTGATCAGACGTCCAAGAACTTCCCCTTCCAGCTTCACACACTCTGAGCGGAGCTCCGATCTTCTGTCTCTCTGGTCCAGGATGAGCTTTGATATGGAGGCTTTTAATGTTCTGTCACTCCCACACACAACCACATTCAGCTTTGGCAAAGCACAGACATCCTCTCCCACTGAGAAACAAACATGACATTAGTTTAGTTACATAAAAATTGTCAATGATCACCCCAACAATAACTATTAATAAACCTTCAACAGTCATTATATAATGTGCAACAGAAATAATCTAATGTACATTGAAATAGGAATTACAATTCCACTCTAATATGTTAAACAGTAAGTAATAATGTTTATTATTAAAGTTATTCATTTTTTTCTGTTTATTTTTTCCCAAATGGATATGCAGATAAATAAATAAAAATATATTAAAAAATTATATCTGTAAGGGGTAGTGGGCTCAATGTAACATGAGCAAATGACAGCTTAAAATGTTACCGGATATAATCAAAAAATATCCAAGACAAACTAAAATATTTTTTCAATAAAATCCAATTATTAACTTTTTAAAATAAAATAATGGCATTTTTTTATCATTAAAAATATACACATTTTTGAGTTTGACAACAAACACATTGCTAAACACAGCTATACAGCATAGTTAAAAACATAATAATAATAATGAATAATTTCTGAACATTGACTTGACCTGAACATATACATTGATATGAACACTGTTTTCAGATCACAATACTGTAAAGATTATTATCATGTATCAGGCAATAGCAAAGCTGGTATTGGTTCTCTAGGAGTAGCCTATTGATACTCACCAATAACAGAAACTAATGTTACTTCATGTTATCCTTTATTCATTAATTCTGTGTTATGAGTTTATTTCGTGCCGATTCACCGATAGTGTGAGGATGTATATGACGTTATGAGCATGTAGTTGAGTGAGCTTGAATACATACACGGCATGAATAAAATATTTACCAGCACATAATTCCAAACTTTTTTGAAAAGTGTGAGACTGTATGCATTTGTGTTAATGTACATACTTTGTATTCATCAATGTTGAAATTGATTCACGTAAAAACAACGTTAAAGAAGCATCGCGTGTGGATGTTTATTCATTTAATATCATCATTTACACGAGTATTACAATGTTTGACTCCATCATATCGCCGGGATGATAATCTGAGTGAACACTATACACATGTTTCGGAGCAGATGCAGAAGTGAAGTCCCGTCTCTTCACCTGCACAAAACGCCACCCGGTAGGTTTCCTAACCTTTTTTTTTGTTAGGAAGCCTGTGGACTCGATGACCTGACAGGCTGAACACAATAATTAATCATGACGATGATAAATCGAAATAGGAAAACTACCGAAAATACACAGACTCGTACTGAATACCAACCTATTCTGCAATGAGCCAACACAGAGCTCGGCAAACGTCTCCCTCTCGTGACGTAATATGACGCGATGTTGGAATTTTTTTTTTTTTTTTACAAACAGCCAACGAAACGGTCACTTTATTTACAAAATTTGTGCCCTAATGTCTTTTTAAAACATTTTAAATCCTGCATTACCTTTTCAGATGGGGGGGTTACAGAGGATGGTTACCTCTATTTTAAACGATGACTCCCACCCTTTGCACAGTGAGTTTAAGCTTCTTCCCTCTGGACGGAGGTTTTTAGTCCCAAGGTGCAGAACAAAGCGGTATAAAAGCAGCTTTATTCCTGCTGTTTTAACAGTGTTGAATAACAAATAGGGTTTTTTTCTTGTTTTTGTTGTTTTTTCTGTGTATGTATGTTTATATAGGCATAAGTATATGTAGATATGTAGGGAGGTGTAGTTGTATATGAAGGTACAGGTTTATATACTAAGTCTTGAGTGGTGGAGTGGTGGCCTTGAGCACATGTATCATGTAATAATAATTATTATTTATTGTTTATTATGTTTTGTTTTGTTTTGTGATACGTGTCATGATCCTGGCTCTTTCCTTTTTCTCCTTTCTCTTTTCTCCCTCTTCTGGTCACACTCATTATTACATTCTGTTACGCACACACATTTGCATTCATTTACTCATTCGTTTTCAGCTGTCTCTCATCACCTCATTCCTTACGTACTCACATTCTTGTTCATTATCTCTTTCATTCTCATCTGTTCCCCACTTTCTCTGATTGGTTTCTCTATTTCTTGTCCTTCCTTTCTCTGGTCCTTCGTCAGATTATTGCCTAGATGTTACGTACCTGTTTGTTTGACCACTGTCCTGACTTAGTCCTGTCTGATGCGTGTAGATTCCTGACTGATTTATTATCACCTCGGATCTGCTCTATTTAAAGTCTCCAGCTACGTGAGTGGTCTACGGTTTGGCGTTCCTTGCTCTCTTCGGACCCAGCCTATCTCTCTACCTCCGGGGATTTCCCATTGCTGTTCCTGACCGGACAGTTCTGTTCCCTTACGTTTTGCTGTAGCTAAACGCCAGAGACTTTCTGTTGAATTTATATGCCTTGTGGCCACCTGAGTTATTTTGCCCTGAACTGAATTAAAACTTTGTTTAAATCACCTTCTGCTTTTGGGTCCTCATCTCCTGTACGTGACAATACGGATGCCTTTTACTCACTATGTCATCATACTGCAAGACAAATTTACCTGCGGGTATCAATAAAGTAACCTAACCTAACCCACATTTTTTTTTGTGCTTCCGACGCCCATGATTATAAACCATTTTCATTTTCTCTAATCTCTTGAGAGGTGATGTGTATGTGTGGGCTAAACTAACTTTCTTGCCAACAAAACTTACACAAGGTATTCCTTTGTACAGCAACTCCCTTTTTCTCTTTGAGATTTTGATCTTTCCATCATCTTCGTGATCACAATCCTCCTCTTCTTCTGCTGTGACTGAACCTCCAGATCTGCTCTGCTCTTTATCCACTGATGAGGATTCTTCTGCTTCCTCACACAACTCACAGACAAGAAATTGGTCCTGGTTTTCTTTGAGAATCTATCTTCTCCACTCTCTCAAGTATCCCAGAGAGCAATCCTGAATTTCTTTCATCAAACTGAAGATGTCCACCTCTGCACTCTTTTATGAATTGATGAATACGGTTATTGTGTATCTCTTCCTCATTAGTCAACACTAGAGTGTGTTTAAGAGCTTCATCACTGAATTCATTCAGCACATATTTCACACTATTTCTGTCCTTCTCACTGAAGTCGTTTTGCTGCATTACAAGTATGATCACATGAGGTCCAGGAGCAGACAGATTCACACACTCTTTCACTCCCTGTGTGATCTGAGAGCTTGACAGATTTGGGAGCAGCAGGTGAGCAGCGTTGATGACTCTGACGTCTCTGTCCTTCAATTTTCCTCTGTGTTTCTCAATGTGCAGCTCTACATCAGCAGGTGGTGCTTCATTCTCAAACGCTGCTCTTCCTAAGATGAAGTTTCCCACGCTGCAGTTTTCTGTTACATTCTTCCCCATCAGAACAATCCTCAAATCACTCACTGAAACACAGAACACAAATAACAGTAATACTCGACCAATTGACCAAAGATGGCAGATTTCAAATCACTTCAGGACAGGTCCTGGACCAGCCGAGTAACTGGCATTGAGATGAGTGGAAATGTTAACACATTCCTTTCTCTAAGTATTATATAGACCCTGTGAGGTGACTTAATTTGGTAATTACTACGCTCCACTAGGAGGCGCTGCTGATTAGGTTTGCGGCTTGTCGCTGCTGTGTTTTGACTAAAAGAATAAGACTATCACATGTGTTCACGTGCGCTTACAAAGTGTACTGATCTCTGCTGTTGCACTGAATAAAAGATATTGAAGATAACTTCTATGAATCGGTGAATTCATGACATGGTGTCAGAAGTGACTCTTTCACCCATTGGACAAGACGGAGGCAGCGACATGGCCAAGTTTCAGGCTCCGGAATCGTTTGACTTCACCCAGCCTTCGGCGTGGCCGATCTGGAGACAACGTTTTAGCCGCTATCGGATAGCTACTAAGCTAGACCAAGAAGACGGTGATGTACAAGTGAATACGTTGTTATATGCAATGGGCAAAGAGTCGGAACCTATCTTTAGCACTTTCACGTTCCCAGACAACGTCGATAACTACTATGACGAAGTTTTGAGAAAGTTCAATGAACATTTTGTGCCAAGACGAAATACAATACATGAACGTGCCTGTTTCCACCGCCGCTCACAGCTCCAAGGGGAGAGCGTGGAGGCGTTTGTCAGACAACTGTATAAATTAGCAGAGCACTGTGATTTTGGACAGACAAAAGATGAACAGATAAGAGATCGGATTGTGATTGGGATCACAGATGGGGAAGTGTCACAGAAACTACAACTTGAACCGGAGTTGACCTTGGAAAAGGCAATCAGTATCGCACGACACTCCGAGCTGGTTAAAACACAAAATGCCAGCGCCAGAGCAACAAATGTTGAAGTGGGTGCCGTAAATGCACGTAAGTTCAAACAGCCAAAGCAATATGACAAAAGGTATGCTAAAAACAAAGACAATGAACGATATAAATGTGCACAACAGTCATCAAACAGAAAGGGCTGTACAAGGTGTGGGAGACAGCATGAGCATAGTGCATGTCCAGCTACAGGGAAACGCTGCCGTAAATGCAATAAGATGGGCCACTTCGAAGCAATGTGTAAAACCAAAAACGTGAATGCACTTAAAGTTACTGACTGTGATAGTGATGAGGGCAGTGCCTGGTTTCTAGGGGCTGTTGCTGAGGTCGTTGACAGCGAAGAGGACAAATGGTATGAGGATTTAGAAATAAATGGCTCAACCGTCACGTTTCGGATTGATACGGGCGCAGATGTCACTGTGATTCCAGAGGAGACATTTTTGAAACTGCAACAGCGCCCTCTTCTGATCAAAACGAAGTCGACATTCACCAGCCCAGGTGGAACACTGATTTGTAAAGGCAAATTCATGACTCGCTGTGAAAGGTATGGTGAAATATTTCCTTTTTGGATTTATGTTATGTCAGGCCCCTTCACTACAAACCTGCTGGGTCGTAAAACAGCTATCAAAATGGGACTAGTGTGCAGAGTTAATGGGCTTGAATCATATGATGACGTTTTTGGGGACATTGGACTATTGAAATGTGAACCAGTGAAAATAGAGCTGAGGCCAGACGCTCAGCCCTACAGCATTGCTACCCCACGGCGCATACCATTCCCAATCTTACCTCAAGTGGAGGAGGAACTGAAACGGATGCAGTCTCTGGGCATTGTAGAGGAAGTAAAAGAAGCCACAGACTGGTGTGCTCCTATGGTGCCTGTGATAAAAAAGAACAAGAAACCACGGATCTGCGTAGATCTGACTAAACTTAATAAAGCTGTTAAACGAGAGCGATTCATTCTGCCGAATTTAGAGGACATTGCTCCAAAGCTGTCAGGTGCAACTGTGTTCTCCACTGTCGATGCTTCAAGTGGGTTTTGGTAGATTCCGCTTGATGAGAACAGCAGGAAGCTCACGACTTTCATTACACCCGTGGGTCGTTTCTGTTTCTGCCGTTTACCCTTCGGCATTACATCGGCTCCAGAAATATTTCAACAGAAAATGAGTTCTCTCCTCAAAGACCTTGCGGGCACAGTGGTGGTAATGGATGACATTCTGGTCTATGGCAAAGACATGAAGGACCATGACCGGAACCTGCAAGCGGTGATGCAAACGATCAGAGCTTCAGGACTGAAGCTAAACAAGGATAAATGTCAGTTCCGCAAATCTGAGATCCACTACTTTGGACACATCATCGGAAAGGATGGCATCAAACCGGACACTGAGAAAGTCAGAGCCATCGCGGAGCTTCCCAGCCCGACAAACATAACAGAACTGCGGCAGAGAATCGGGATGATTAATTATTTGGGGAAATTCCTCCCGGATCTTTCTACTACAATGCACCCCATCAACTCTCTACTGAAAAGCGACACAATGTGGACATGGGGAGAGGCACAAGAGAATGCCTTCAAAAAGGTAAAAGGAATGTTGATTTCAGCACCTGTTTTGGCATACTATGATGCAACAAGGCCGACCGTTGTAAGTGCGGATGCAAGCAGTTATGGCTTGGGGGGCGCACTGCTGCAGGAGCACAACGAGGGACTCCGCCCAGTCGCCTTTTGTTCAAGGACACTGACAGAGACGGAGCGCAGGTACTCCCAGATAGAAAAAGAATGCCTCGCCAGCGTGTGGGCGTGCGAGCGGTTCGGGAGATATCTGCAGGGCATGGACAGATTTGTTTTGCAGACTGATCACAAGCCCCTTGTTCCGCTAATAAACACATACGACCTGGACAAAGCACCTGTTAGGTGTCAGAGACTTTTGATGCGCTTAATGAAGTTCAATCCAGAAGCTGTTCATGTTCCAGGGAAGCAGCTCATTGTGGCGGACACTCTGTCTCGTAACCCTCTGCAGGACTGTACTGTGTCCGACACTGAGCATGAGGTAAAAGCTTATGTTCAGGCAGTGATTGAAACAAGGCCAATCATTAAAGACAGATTAAACAGGATAAGAGAGGCCACAAGCAACGATAACATTCTGCAAACTGTGATTCGTTTCACGAACAATGGCTGGCCCTCAGACTTGTCACGCTTGCCACACAACCTGCTCAAATATCACACAGTTAGAGCTCACCTGTCAGAAGTCAGCGGACTTTTAATGCATGATGACCGCATTGTTATTCCATCCACAATGCAAAAGACTGTACTGTCACAAATACATGCGGGTCATCAGGGACTCACAAAGTGCCGGAAGAGGGCCAACATGTCAGTGTGGTGGCCAGGTGTCGGGAAAGACATTGTGGAGCTAGTCAGCACATGTGAATTTTGCTGTAAGAACAAACCAACCCAAAGAAAAGAGCCACTGATTACCACACCACTGCCACAAGGTGCTTGGCAGAAAATAGCAGCTGATTTGTGTGAGCAGGATGGTAAACAATATTTGGTAGCGACAGACTACTATTCACGTTACATTGAGATTTCACACCTGCCTACCACAAATAGTAACCAAGTCATCTCACAGCTTAAGTGTATGTTTGCGAGGTGGGGTATTCCTCTTGAGCTAGTCACGGATAATGGCCCCCAGTTCGTTTCAGGCAAGTTCCGACAGTTCAGTGAGACACAACTTTCAGCACACGACGTCCAGCCCTCACTACCCGCAAGCAAACGGAGCGGCTGAGAGGAGCGTTGCCATCGCCAAGAGAATCCTGCGACAGCCAGACCCACAGCTCGCCCTGATGAGCTACAGAGCTACTCCCATTACCGCAACAGGTCACAGCCCAGCTCACCTCATGTTTGGCCGTGAGATCAGGACTACGGTGCCGGTGTTGCCCCAGCAGTTACGTCCAACTGTAGTTGATCACCAAACTGTAAGACTGAAAGACCAACAGACTAAATCAGCCTACCGCTTCTTCTACAACAGGCGTCATTCAGCCAGGCCCTTGTCAACACTACAGCCGGGCCAGAGTGTTACAGTTAAGCTGGACGGGGAGAAGGGCTGGAGGACCCAGCGAAAGTCATCGCAAAAGCACCAGAGCCCAGATCCTATATCGTTCAAACCGACCATGGGACTGTAGCACGTAGGAACAGGAGGCATTTACAGGAAGTGCCCGAGTCAACAACCCAAGTTACTGCGTCAGAGACTAGTGACTTTGATATTCCTGACCCAGGTGACTCAGATGCCCCGCTCGCTGACACTAATGCATCTGTGCCCTGTGTTCCCACCATTCCTACTGGCTCTGGTTTGTCCCCAAAGAGGACCCTTGCTGGTCGAGCTATTAAGCCACCTGTTAGATTTAAGGATTATGTTTGAGATAGAAATGTCCTTTACTAATGATGTTTTGTTTTAAGGTACACCCTTCTAGAGCGAGTTAAGAGAAGTTTAGAAATACCAAACCAATTGCTATTGTTTTGTTTTCCTCTTTCTTTTGGGCTGTGTTTACTGCATAGTAGAATTAACACACATACAGCTAAATGTTATATTAGATATTGGTTAAGTTGAATCATAATTGGTATCTTCTTTATTGATTATAGACAAGTTGCAAATGTTTATTCTGCTGTTGTTAATCAGCTTAAGAGGGGAGATGTGAGGTGACTTAATTTGGTAATTACTACGCTCCACTAGGAGGCGCTGCTGATTAGGTTTGCGGCTTGTCGCTGCTGTGTTTTGACTAAAAGAATAAGACTATCACATGTGTTCACGTGCGCTTACAAAGTGTACTGATCTCTGCTGTTGCACTGAATAAAATATATTGAAGATAACTTCTATGAATCGGTGAATTCATGACAGACCCCTGATACCAATAATAACCCATTATCTCCGTATCTTCATGTTCAATGTCAGAGTCATCCATTAAATCCACAGGTTCTTGAGATAACATGGCATCTTGACTCCGATTAAACGAGTCATCAGTAATCGTTTCATTTTCAATGTTATCAGGCTGCGTTTGATTTCCATCTAAAATCAAATCCGTTTCAGACACGGACCGCAAGCACACCTGACCCGCGCTCATCTCTGCCGGCCGGCCGCTTCCTCAGCAGAGGCCTCCAGCACCGGTCTCCCTTCGGGCATGTCACCTGGCGCCGAGAGCGCTCCGCTCGGCTGGGGTTCTGACGCCACAAGCAGTCACAGCGATATCTGCGCCGGCCGCCCTCTCGCTGTTCTCCGCATCTACAGCTGGAGCCGCGATAAATAGAGTTTGACTTTACTCAGGTAAGCATAATACAATTTTTATTTATTTATCTAATGTATTTTGGGACGTTTTAACTGTTATTTTGAATGTATCTGTGCTTCAGCATGACTCCTATCAGTGAATCTGCTGTTGTCAGAAATAAAGAAGGGGAGGAATAGACTATGTGAATTCAAGCAATTTTTGACTTTAACTTTTGAATATTAGTAATCACTAATTCATATTTTTTAGGAAGACATTTGTTGCAGAAGGATGCAGGCAAAACAACAGACGAGGTAACAGCACATTCAGTGAGACAAATGCTAATTTCAAGTGTTACCCTCTCATACTGTATCTACAGTATCTTTCTGATTAAAATACAGAATAAATGTATTTCTCAAGTACTAACTGCACCCATAGGATGTGCATTCTGTATTAAGGGAAGTTACTGTAAGTCGTGATTTATAGAAAATAGTGTTTAATGACAATGTCCGTCATTTTTGTTAATTTTGTATGCCACATTGTTGCCAGAGAAATGCTTCTTCATGTGGTCACTGAGGTGGGTGATCCTGCTTTTGTAAACTTGGGTCTTATATGTTTGCACTCATTCTGTGTGAAAGCACACTTTCGCTGGTTAGACCAGTGTTTCCCTACCCTGTTCCTGGAGGCACACCAACAGTACACATTTTGAATGTCTCTCTTATATGACCCATCCATTTCAGGATGTGCAGCTTCGGTCACAGTCCTGCAGAGTTCAGCTCCAACCCTGATCAAACACACCTGAACCAGCTGATCAATGTCTTCAGGGTTACTAAGTCTACAGGCAGGTGAGTTTTTATCAGGGGCTGTGTCTCATTTTGGAGGCTACATTTGTCAGCTGCCTCATTTCAGTAAGGTAACAAAATTAAGTATAAAGTCTGTATCATGCCAAAAAGAATTGGAGACCTGTAGACACTACCATGAAACCTTTAAACACTTCTTATCAGGTGATAACTGTTTAATAGGCATTTGATGACAAAATGCAACAAGAATAGTATTCACATGGCTGTGCATGCATGTATACTGTTAATAAAGGTAATGTAAACCTTGTGTATGTAACAGTTTTCTTATGATTCCTCTAGGCTACATTGGAAGAGGAAAATGGAGAGAGATGCTTCAAGAAACACACTGGTGTCAGGAGAACCACCTCTCACTCGACATCATCAACACCAAGCAGCTGGTGGTGGATTTCAGGGGAAAGGACAGAGAACACGCCCTGTCACCATTGATGGGACACCTGTGGAGAGTGGGTCAAAAGCTTTAAGTTCCTCTGTGTTCACATCACTAAAGATCTCACATGGTCTGCTCTGCTCTCACAGATGCAGAGCTGAAGAAGGCACGTCAGCACCTCTTTAATACCTCAGGCGCCTGAGGAAGTTTGGAATGATCCCCAACATCCTCAGATCATTCTGCACCTGCACTGTGGAGAGCATCAAGAGCACTTGGTACAGAAACTGCACTGCTGGCGACCTGTAAGCCAGATTGTTGGAGGTGAGCTTCCCTCCCTCTGGGCGGTGTATAAGGAAAGCCCGGAGGATCATCAGTGACTCCAGCCACCCAAGCTACGGACTGCTCTCTCTGCACCCACACGAGCCGACGGAGGGACAGCTTCTTCTCTCAGGCCATCAGGCTCCTGAACACCCAGAACTGATGCACCTTATACAGCACACTCTATGCCATGCACTGCACTTTACACTCCATCACCACAATTTCAACCAAACTAGAATCTAATGTATTATGCACTGCACTTTAACCCAATAATCAATTCTGCCATTACCTACTTATCAACCCACTGTACATCTGCAACTGTATAATGTGTATAATTAGATGCCAAGGATGCTGAACACTGGTGGTGGTTGAGGAGAGACCCCTGACATGGTTGTAAAGCACTTTGGGTGTAAAGTAGTACATATGAAAGCAAATGCCTCATTCCTTCATTCATATAATTGGATATTGTGTGTATAATATGTAATTTTTTATTGTGTATAATGTGTATTGTTATCTGCAAAGTATGTCCAATTGTATTCTGCACTGCTCTCAGACGGCACATGTGCTGTTGCTGATGTGACAATAAAAGTGATTTGATTTGAAAACACCCATCCAGGTTTTTGCAGTTATTGGTGTCAGTTGCTGGAGGACTGATTTGTATTTATTAATACAATGATTTGTTCTTAATAGTTGCACTCTTAAATTCACTAAAACATTTGAATAAAACATTGTTTACATTTTGTGAATAGCTCAGCATTTCTGAATTACATCATTAATCTGTGGGATGTGTTTGATACTTATATCACACTATACGTTGTTGTTTTTTTTCTAAAAAGTATAGGCTAGCCTATCTACTATAGTAAGATTTAATTTAATCATTTAAAATCAATCTAAATCACAATTATCCATCCATCCATCCATCTTCTTCCGCTTATCCGGGGCCGGGTCGTGGGGGCAGCAGTCTAAGCAGAGATGCCCAGACTTCCCTCTCCCTAGACACTTCCTCTAGCTCTTCCGGGGGGACACCGAGGCGTTCCAAGGCCAGCCGGGAGACATAGTCCCTCCAGCGTGTCCTTGGTCTTCCCCGGGGCCTCCTCCCGGTTGGACATGCCCGAAACACCTTCCCGGGAAGGCGTTCAGGAGGCATCCGGAACAGATGCCCGAGCCACCTCAGCTGTCCCCTCTCGATGTGGAGGAGAAGCGGCTCTACTCCGAGTTCCTCCCGGGTGACTGAGCTTTTCACCCTATCTCTAAGGGAGCGCCCAGCCACCCTGCGGAGAAAGCTCATTTTGGCCGCCTGTATCCGGGATCTTGTCCTTTCGGTCAAGATAGGTGAGAGTAGGAACGTAGATTGACCGGTAAATCGAGAGCTTCGCCTTACGGCTTAGCTCTTTCTTCACCACGACAGACCGGTACATCGACCGCATTACTGCAGAAGCTGCACCGATCCGTCTGTCAATCTCCCGTTCCATCCTCCCCTCACTCGTGAACAAGACCCCTAGATACTTGAACTCCTCCACTTGGGGCAGGAACTCTCCACCAACCTGAAGTGGGCAAGCCACCCTTTTCCGACTGAGGACCATGGCCTCGGATTTGGAGGTGCTGATCCCCATCCCAGCCGCTTCACACTCGGCTGCAAACCGTCCCAGTGCATGCTGAAGGTCCTGGTTAGAAGGGGCCAACACGACAACGTCATCCGCAAAGAGCAGAGACGAAACCGTGTGGTCCCCAAACCTGACACCCTCCGGCCCTTGGCTGCGCCTAGAAATTCTGTCCATAAAAATTATGAACAGAACCGGCGACAAAGGGCAGCCCTGCCGGAGTCCAACATGCACCGGGAACAAGTCTGACTTACTGCCAGCAATGCGGACCAAACTCCTGCTTCGGTCATACAGGGACCGGACAGCCCTCAGCAAAGGACCCCGGACCCCATATTCCCCCAGCACCCTCCACAGGACGCCGCGAGGGACACAGTCGAATGCCTTCTCCAAATCCACAAAACACATGTGGACTGGTTGGGCAAACTCCCATGAACCCTCCAGCACCCTGGAAAGGGTATAGAGCTGGTCCAGTGTTCCACGACCAGGACGAAAACCACACTGTTCCTCCTGAATCCGAGGTTCCACTATCGGCCGGATTCTCCTCTCCAGTACCCTGGCATAGACTTTCCCGGGGAGGCTGAGAAGTGTGATCCCCCTATAGTTGGAACACACCCTCCGGTCCCCCTTCTTAAAAAGAGGGACCACCACCCCGGTCTGCCATCCCAGAGGCACTGTCCCCGACCGCCACGCGATGCTGCAGAGGCGTGTCAGCCAAGACAGCCCCACAACATCCAGAGACTTGAGGTACTCAGGGCGGATCTCATCCACCCCCGGTGCCACCGAGGAGCTTTTTAACCACCTCGATGACTTCAGCTTGGGTGATGGACGAGTCCTCCTCTGAGCCCCCAGCCTCTGCTTCTTCAATGGAAGACGTGACGGCGGGATTGAGGAGATCCTCGAAGTATTCCTTCCACCGTCCGACAACATCCCCAGTCGAGGTCAACAGCCGCCCATCGCCACTGTAAACAGCGTTGGTAGGGCACTGCTTCCCCCTCCTGAGGCGCCGGACGGTTATGATTAGGCTATTATTTTAACGATCAAAAGCGACAGGTACCGCATACTTCTGGTTGTAAAACGGCAGCCGACATCCGGTTTTAGTGGCAGGTACTGTCGGCTGCCATTGGCAGCAACTTCCTGCTGCCAGCTGCCGATTTTTCGCACTACGTTTCATAAATAAGTTTTTTTTGTTTTGTTTTTTTACTTTAATACTTAATTAGCCTACATTAAAAATGTAGTACTTTCTTACTTTTACTCAAGTAAAACTTTGAATTACGTTTACTTGAGTAAAAGTATACAGTACTAAATTTTTTTATGTAAATAAGTATTAAATGATATTCAGTATGAAACGTAGTGCAGTAAACATTTCAATATTATGTTTTGGAATGTTGCGAAGTAAAACTTTTCCAAAGAATAACTGATAAAGTACAGAGACTTGAAAAATTAAATTATAAATTAAAAAAATAAAATAGTTTACTACTGTCCGCCTCTGTGCATTGCTTATAAAATAATTTATTTCATATTATTTTAAAAGCACACTGTGTACTTGTAATTTAACACTTGTATTTGAACTTGTCCTCAGCATGAGGTCACAATGTAAAACTGCCAAACAAATCTTGCTGGCGCAACGCTTAGGACGCGCGTTCTATACAATCACAAATAACGGAATAAAATGTTAATTAAAGTGGTAAATAAGGTCATGATTGCACTGCCTGTTGTTCTCCTGTGTCAGTCTGGGTCTAAGCAGCTGTAAAACACGGAGAGATCTCAAGGCAGGCGCAACGCTAAGTGGTGGCTGGCGCGACGCTTAGATTACGGGACGCGCGTTCTATACAAACAAAAATGGTGGAATAAAAATATAAATCAGAGTGGCAAATAAGGGCATGATTGCACTACCTGCTGATCTCGAGGCAGGCGCAATGTTAAGCTGTGGCGGACGCGACGCTTAGATGACGGGACGCGCGCTCCATTACAGACAAATGAGTGGATAAAATACATGGTAAGGTCGCGAATAACTAAAATAAGAGCATGATAGCACTGTATGTTGCTTTTGTGCTTCAGTCTGTGTATCTGGCAGCTTTAAAACAGTGAGAGATCTTGAGGCAGACGAAAAGCGTTTGGTTAGTGGTGAATATTGACCCATTGTGCGTACCGTAGTGGCGCGCGTAGCGTTCTGTAGTTTGTGTAAAAATGGCGGAATTACATATTGTGAAAAAAGAACAGCGTTGTCCTCATTCACACGCATCTACCGGACTGGCAGCTGCCTCCAGCACTGGCAGGTTTTAGAGGAGCTGCCTTGAGCAGTGACGGGTTTTGTGACAGCTGCCTTCAGTCCTGGCAGGTTTTTGTGGCAGCTCCCCCTGCCACGCAAAGATTTTAGTCCTACTGCAAATCTTTTAAAAATTCAACAAAATAAAACATACACAGTTACATTCAAAAGGCGGAGATCTTTAAGATATGAAACAATACAAAAACTTGAGTAATATTGTCCATTCAAAAAATGGATATAAAAGTTGTGTCCTCACTTTGCGTCAACTCGGTCAGGATTTTTTATAATTCTGAATCAATCAGGCAGTGTCATGGGCAGCTTTATCTCTGAGGAGCACTTATATATCCTGCTCATTGAGGATCTCGATAGGACACATAGTCCTGGAAGTTATATATTTGTAAAATATTTTAAACAAACAATGTCGAACTCTCTGCGGTCACAGCTTTCACATGTCAACTCCGTCATCGCAGTGTAATAGTTTCTGTTTTTTATATGTTTACATATCAGCTGAGGGAAAAAACTAAATGGCGCCACATAACACGTGGTTAAGGTGGAAAAATATTACATTTTGTCAACTCTGTCAGGTTTTATGTCTGATGGTTCACAAGTGCTGTATAAAGTCTCTATAATGTGATTTAATATTGTTGTTGTTGTTTTTTGCATATGGGTAATTCTTCTAATGTTGTTTCATAAATCTATTTTCATATACTGTATATTTGCCTCAGCTCCCTCAGTATTTTACACCGTCAGGTGAAGGTTTTTGTTAATTTTGAAAGAAATGTCTTATTCTTTGTCCAATTTATTGTATACAAATGCATTAATGCAACATGATATTATGTCTTAATTACCTAAGAACATTGGTGATATATGTTTAATATTAAAAGGAGAGAGGAGAATTAAGGAATTTAGGAACTGGTTTTGTTATAATAGTATGAAAAAAAATGACTTTAAAAAAATCCTAACTGAAGACTTTACACTTTTTTTGGATAGATTAAATTTGATGTGAAGTGAATTATGAAGTGAATAAGTATATATTTTTAGAAAAGATATTTAGAAAAAAGCCTGTTCCCTTACATGGGACCTTTGTCTAAAAAATATATTTTAATAATGTAGGATAATGTTAGTGTTTATTTTTTTAACATCTTCAACATTTGTCCCTTATCTCAAGAATCAATGAAATACATAATAATTTTGCATAATAAGAAAAACCTGGGCATTAATGACAATACAAATATTCACATGTGGTTACCTTTTTGTAAAAAACAAACAAACAAACAAACAAAAATATTCTATTTCATATTTCATCTCAAGCTCTTTTCTCTAGGGGACTGAAAACCCTTTAATAGGGGCAAATTAGTAGTTTGTGATGGAAATATTGGACCTTCTTTTAACAAAAAAGAAAGGGTTAAAACACAAAAGAAAGTGTCTGAAGTGGAAGAAAGTTATTTTCTTAGGGTTCTTCGTAGGGTTGTTGTATGGGCGGGTGTAGTTTCGTGGCAGGACTGAAGATGGGCGGACTTTAAAACCAGCCAGGAAAAGACAGGAAAGAGGATACTTCCCCGCATCACAACAAAAAGAAAACGGTAACTATTTTATATGTTTTGTGTAAATACATGAAGTTGACAAAAATGAAAGATGTTTGGTGTGTGCTGAGGAAATCGTGTGGATTTTCACTGTAGGATTTCATCGGCCTGAAACTCGCCGTGACTGTAAATATATATATTTTAAATGTTTTAAATGTAAATATATTTTAAATATATATTTTCACCCGAGTTGCGTCATTTATGCTGATGATTCATGACAGCTCGTTTCAACAAACTAAGTTAAAATAGTTCTGATGATTATGATTCAGTTTAATATGAAGCGATCTGCTCATGCGTTTAAACTCAGCTTTTTCACATATGCGATGACTCTGAACGAGAAAATATTAACCTGTTAGTTTAATCCACATTGAGTTTAAACTCTTCTGACATTGTTGAATTAAGTGTTTTGGTAGAATAGAGCAAATGTTATTTCTATTTGGCCACATTACTAATCTGCTTACCGCAAATACTTTGCCATTTTCTCGTACAGTTTCTCTAAACGATTATAGTGAGATATATGTTAATAAAATATTGTTGTACAGTCTCTGAAAGTTGTTTACCATTATGTGATGGGGTGCCGATTAAATATTTTTCGATTTCATGTTTATTTAAAACAGTTTTCTTTCTGATAAATCTCGGTTAGTGGCTAACCGAGCCTTTCCACTTCAGATTTGTCACTTATTGTGCGAAGCTATCCGTTTAACATGAAAGCAAATCTTGTTTTCCATAATAGTAAATGCATTTAGGTGGTTGTTAATGTTTTACGGTGTATTATTTTGTTAAATGTGAATGAATGCTGTAAATGTTTTGATGGCGGGGCGCGGCGGAAACACAGGCCTCGCGACATGACGGTTTCATATCATGGATATATCGATCTTCATGCGCAGTAATATACTTAGATGATCGTTAATCTGATGTTGTACGATTATGGCCTTTGTCGTTTGGTCAGTATTTGTGGAAAGGTTTTTCCTTTTCTTTCTTTTTCCACATAGTGACACAGATATAGTGCAACTTCCGGTCAAATGATACTTCCGCGCAATTGTGTTTCCGGTTCATGTTGACTCTATCTATCCATCTATCTGTCTGTCTGTCTGTCTGTCATAAAATGTACATCTTTCTGTCATCTAAATGTTCATCTATCTATCTGTCTGTCTGTCTTAAAATGTATATCTTTCTGTCTGTCTGTCATCTAAATGTTCATCTATCTATCTATCTATCTGTCTGTCTGTCTGTCTGTCTGTCATAAATGTATATCTTTCTGTCTATCTGTCATCTAAATGTTCATCTATCTTTCTGTCTGTCTGTCTGTCTGTATGTCTATCTATCTATCTGTCTGTCTGTCTGTCTGTCATAAAATGTATATCTTTCTGTCTATCTATCAGCTCTCAAAATGCTTTGAATGTGTGAATCTTTATTTTGTCTGTCCTTGTGTCTCTCCTCAGTCAGATGGCTGCCATTCGTAAGAAACTCGTCATAGTGGGCGATGGAGCCTGTGGAAAGACCTGTTTGCTGATTGTTTTCAGTAAAGATCAGTTTCCTGAAGTCTACGTGCCCACAGTGTTTGAGAACTATGTCGCAGACATCGAGGTTGATGGAAAACAGGTATGAAAGCTGCCAATTTACAATGTAACAATGACACTTTACAATAAAGTGTAACCCCATGTAGTTACTAACCTTTAAATTAATAATTTGATACAATGCACTTATTGCGTACATGCATGTTTTTACAATGCATCCAATTACAGCTGTATTTATTTTACTTTACATTTATTCCAAAAATGTATTTGCATTTGTATTTTTTGTGACTTTGGCCTATATGCAAGAATGTCCAAAATTGTATGTTTGCAGTTTTTGCATCGTTTCAACCAAACAGTCGTTGTAGCCAAATATATTTTAAATGCAAGAAGTAAAATAATGTATATATCTTAAAGGGGGGGGTGGAACACTAATTTTCAGTAAATCATGTCAATCTTGAGTACCTATAGAGTAGTATTGCATCTTTCATATCTCCGAAAAGTCTTTAGTTTTATTGTATTTATAAAAGAAAGATACGCTGTACCGAGTCTTTCCGAAAAAAAGCAGAGCAGCTTGGGGCGTATCGTTCGGGCGGAGCTACAGAGTCACGAGCGCGCGCAGCGATTGCGTTGAGCCCTGCATGTTTACATAGAAAAACAATGGAATCGATAGCTAACAACAGATAGACATTTGAAGCAGTTTTACTCACCGCCTGCTTCCAACGCACAACCGTGAACCTTTAATCGCTGGGACTGCTCCATCTTTCAGCATTAGACGAGCTACAAATCCAGAGTAGAACTGTACCTCTTTTATAAACCATCATCGCCGCAATTCAGGGAACAAACAAACACTTGCACAACTCCGTTGCTGCTCCGGAAAAACAAACTCCATCCACTGTCCCATTAACGCGGGGTTCTTTGGGAAGCTGTGCAGGGTTGTCTTGCCTTGACAACCAAAAACACACATCTTTGGTGAAATTGTTGATTCCATGAAGTCCTGTGACTGCAGCGCAGCCGGCTGTGCTCTCTCGCTCTCGTCGCGCGCGCGCCCTTTCGGGTAGGGATGCACCGGTTGACCGGCCAAAAACCGGAACCGGGCGGTTTTTGCTTCTAGCGCGCGATCGGCAACCGGTTTTCTTTGTATTTTTCTGCCGATTTTTCCGGAAGTGCGCCCGCGTGCACATACACCTATATTGCAATCATTCGCGAACATGTGACTTGTGTGTTACAAACGGAAACTGGAGAACTGAGGGAAGAGACGAGATGCGCTGAAGGGAATGAAGAGCCGCTTTCCTGCGCGAGCTTAACTCTCCGCACCTGCACAAGCGCAGATAGTGAGTGTTTGTTCAGCTCAGCTTCTCACGTGTTGGATCGGATGAGAACGAAACAGACTAACTTGTGACAAAGCCGAAATACTTCTTTTTGTAGCCTAAAGAAGAACATGCATGCACTTTTGAAATGAAATACTATCAGTTCTGTAACCTATAGGATGATCATTTTTATTTGACCTTAAAGGTCCCATGGCATGAAATTTTCATTTTATGAGGTTTTTCAACATTAATATGAGTTCCCCTAGCCTGAATATTGTCCCCAAGTGGATAGAAATGTTGATCGGTGTAAAACCGAGTTCTGGCTGTCTTTCTCTGCCTTTGAGAAAATGACAGGCCAGACGTGCCAATCCTGAAGTCTCCTGGTTTGACGTCCAAGCAGGCACGGTTTCCTCCCTTTCCTCCGCCCAGAGAATCTGGCTCGCCCATGCAAACGCTCGTCGAGAGATCATTGCATCATTGCTTGTGAACGAGTGAACGCTGGCAGTGTTTGGATGTACAAATGAAAACAGAAGTCTTTTTTCAGTTCCTTCTGATCTGTGATCAGTGATTTCTGATGTGTAGCTAATTATTTATTATTCGTGCACACAATGCGGCTTCTCTCTCTCCAGACAGAACGGTGTTTTCGTGTTTTATATCTTGTGAGTCAGTGTTTTTGTACGTCCTCGTCGCGTCTATCGGTTCTAAAATGTGCATACAGTCATGAGTTTCTGCTCAACATCAGCACAGATAAACCTCACACACGCCGAAGCTCGGCCTTCAACATCCCCGACCCACAGTACTGCATCTGGCCCACAGCGGAGGCACCAAACGCGGCGTGAGATTAAGCAGAAGGGGGGTAAGCTTGAGCATATCCGGGCTAGCCAGCCTAGCCCCACAATAAACTGGATTACATCCGATTACTGCTGTTGTGTCTTTGTTTGCGCTGTGTACTCAACGCGCGTCACTGACGCTTTTATTTTATTTTAAAAATAATGCTATTATCAACACTTACTTTTAACTCGTTCATCTCGACAGCTGTAATGGTACTTTGCATGTGTTACAAAGTTGGTAATAATGATGAAGACGGACTCGGTGTGATGGGACTCGTGTTTATTCAGAACTCTCAGATACAAACACAATAAACTCGCGCTGACTGACAGCGCTCTCATAACTCAGTAGTTGCTATAAATAACTTTGTTAGCAATCGCTGAGCTCAGTCTCTGATACATTAGTGATGTCCGGTTCGCGAACGATCTTTCTTTTGAACCAGTTCTTTTTAGTGAACCGAATCAGTTCACCAAATCGGACTGAATCGTTCTAAACGGTTCGCGTCTCGAGTCAGCGCTGATCCATAATTTACTAAAGTTACTAACTTTCTGACATGAGTGACAGCCCCTCCGACTAGAAATAGACTAATAACCTAAAGTATATGCTGTAACTAAAACAGTTCAGACATGCTGAGAACTGATGTGAAGTGAACTCAGGTCCATCCGTCTCCCTGGCAGACTCGTGCCTGCTCGTGCCTCGATAAACCACGCCCCCTCCGCTCATATAAAATGCAAAGATGTCAGCCAATCACAACAGTGGGTGTTTTTACTGAAGTCTCACAGCAGACACGCCTCTTGAAGCAGGGCATTCAGCCACAGGGCAAACAGCAGTATAGAAAAAATGCCTTTTATTTCTAAATTATGACATTTTATGATGTAAAAGTCATACTAACAATATAAGTACAGCTCAGGAAACATTATAAAATAATAGAAAAATGCCATGCCATGGGACCTTTAAAATGACATTGACTTAATTTTATTTAAAAAGCACCTGCTGTAGCATCTTAGTTTTTTTCGTTGCACTAAACATTATTTGATTTAACATTTTGGAACAATTATATACTTTGATTTTATTTAATTTCACTGGTAAAGACTTTACACTGAATTTAAAAACAAATGCTGATTTAAGTAACATCTTTGTTTGGATTGCAGAATATGCAGTTGTTGCCTTTAATTTCACCTTTCAGCCTTTTAATTTCCAATTCAATTTCCTGTTAATTTCAGATCGCGGACTTGTTTTCATTAGCCAAAAGCCAATTTAGCCTGTTAAATACCAAATAAACATCTTGTTCATGTATACTTTCGTTCTTTTATTGTGTAAAAAAAAAATCGTCCAACTTTTTTTTGTGTTTTTTTTTTTTTTAAACTTTGTCCATGTTTAGGATGGGAATCCAAATCTTTAACAGTGTAAAAAGCTCAGTATGCATGAAACAGCACCCCCCCCCCCCCCCCATTAATAATAAAGGCATGTTTTCCACAGTTTTTAAACAATTGGAAGAATCATAGTTAATTATATTCATTAATATGCACTAAGACAGCAATTCATGTTAGTGAACGAACGCCAATATAATACATAATTTTTGTAAAATATTTATGTGAAAATGCATTGGGCTTTCAGTGACGACAAACAAATCTTTAATTCAGTGTTTTCAAGGAAACATCTCATTTCCTTTAACAGACATTTTATACTGATTCGCAGTATAAACTCTAATGCCATTTTTATACTAAAATTTTAATCTTGCAAGGTATTTATTGTAAACTTGGCTAATCAAAAACATCACCAGCAAGAATATTCAATATATTGTCTTGCCCCCATTGCACAGATGTGGTTACGTTGGTGTAGGTAATACATGTAGCAAAGTTGTTTAGTCCAAGTGGATGGAAGAAACACAGATTATTGGTGGCGACGGTTCTTCTTGTGTACCAGCGCAGCAATTATTGTGAAGAGTTAAGAGAGGAATGTTGTTGTGTTATTTGTCTGACAGTTTTGTACATGTACCAATATCTCTCTTCTTCTAGGTAGAGCTAGCCTTATGGGACACTGCTGGACAGGAGGACTATGATCGGTTAAGACCCCTCTCCTACCCTGACACAGATGTCATTCTTATGTGCTTTTCCATCGACAGTCCTGATAGCTTGGGTGAGACTTCTTCATAAACAACTGGATTGTACCAGCCTATTCAACACACTTTAATTCCAAATGGTGAAAAAAAAGTTATTTTGGTCCAAAAATTGACCTTATAATTTAACTCGATATTCCGGTGAAACAAGAGTTCTCAATCATTTAGTCTGCCTAAAGTGAGACAATCAGAGTGCAGGATGATTAGTTATTGACTCCCAAGTTTTTTTTTTTTGGGATCATCGCTGTTGTAATGTATTGGGAAGCCAGAATGTGTATGCTTCGACAGAAACATGCATTAACCTAACTCTGTCTGTCTGTTTTACATGTTGCTATTTTCATTAAAGCATATTATAGATGCGTCGTCAGATTTAAGATGAACCGCGGTGCAAGTGCATGCCGATTCGGTTAAAAAAAAAAAAAGTATTGATCTATATTTTTTACCGAGAACCATTACACCCCTAGTGTCTAGTCCTGCCCTAGAGGGCCACTGTCTTGCAGAGTTCCGCTAAAGACTGTAGATATAGAAAGACGGTTCACTCCTATTACTTATGAATGGGCGAGTGCAACGCACAATATGGCGGAATAGTCCCGCCTTCTAAAGTAAAAGAGCCAATCGCTGTCTTTACATTAAAAAGTAAACAGTTTTGCACTTGAGCACTTGTCTGAGGTTACAGACAAAGATTTTGTTTTTGTTTTTATGAACTTTCTGGAACTTTCTTGGTTTCTTAAACCAAGTTAAGGATGTAAACTTAAGTGTGATAGTTTTGTTTATATGAAATATTTTACTCAGCTAAGCCATTAAATGCTTGTCATGATTTTAATATAAGGTTAAAGTGTGAAATTAAAATGATCTCTCTCTCTCTTTCTCTCTCCCCTCAAATGCATCACAGAGAATATTCCAGAAAAGTGGACACCAGAGGTGAAGCATTTCTGTCCAAATGTTCCCATCATCCTGGTTGGCAACAAAAAGGATCTCCGAAATGATGATCACACACGAAGAGAACTTGCCAAAATGAAACAGGCAGGGTCTTTTGACTTTTTCTTAAAAGCATTCACCTTCATGTCTTTCCAGACCTGTAGGATTACTTACTTACTTCTGCTGAAAAACAGTCCAACCTACGCTTTTTCCATACAACAAAATTGAATGCTAATCCAAACTCCCGTGGATGTGTGAATGTAAAGTACGGCCAGTTACTCAGCCTTTTATCTACAGTGTTGGGCAAGCTACTCTGAAACTGTAGCTTTACAAGCTACTCGTAAGTTAAAGTAGTTAAGTTACATTCAAGCTACCCTTCTGTAGAAAAGTAGTGAGCTACATTGAAACTACGTTTTTGTTTTATTTTTGTGTATTTTTACAATGACATTGTTACAAATAACTGAAAGGGTTAGTTCACCCAAAAATGAAAATTCTGTCATTAATTACTTACCCTCATGTCATTAGACAATGCAAGTGATCGCGCCGGCGCCTCCGCGTCATGATTAAATTCTCTGCTAAAGCCCATTAGCTTCTTATTTATTAAACCCAGGCAATTGGCTGATGAAACATTGATTAAAATTAAGATACAATTTATACAAAACAAAATTCACTTTAAAGCTACACTGTGTGATATTTTCCCCCATCCAGCGGTGAAAAGGTATATGACCATCCAGTGAATATTAGTTTCTGCTCCTCTCAATTCCGATTTCGTTTTAACTCCTATGGTGGCCGATTTAGTCCAAGATTAATATGGCTTCCAGTTCAACCTCGTCCACATTCGACACGGTGCCATCGAGTGATAAAACGTGAAAGGCGAAGCTTGAATTTACGGGTATGTCCCTCTTTGGCTAATGTACTTTCAAGATGGAGGGGCAACATGGCGACCCGCATTCGAACCCCTCACCCGTATGTATTTACAATGGCATATTATAAACTTACGAGAATACTTTATTAAAGTAAATATACATGAATGAGCACATATATTTTTGAAAGAACTAAGTGTTTTTAGCTAAGAATAAACTAAAAAAGTTACACAGTGTAGCTTTAAAGAAAGGCTTTCTACTAAATGAAGGGGTCAAAATCATTTCTGACCCACTCCATGACATATTGTGCATCTTATGTGTCCTATCTTACTCATACTGTTCACTTTTCGTAATCATCATTGATGAAATTAAAAATAACTATAATATTTGACATAAATATGAAACAAAATAAGTTTTTTCTTAATGGCTACAACAAGTATAGTAAGCTGCAGTACAGAGAAATTGAGAGAACGTTGTTTTACTGGTGAGCGTGAACGGTTCATGAGTGGAGCGTTCTCTTGGGCCGTGAGTGATTGAGTGGAGCGAGCCGGCATAGAGCGATATATTGAGCTGAGCGTCCGTCATTCCGCTTCGCTCATTACAGGTTCGAAACTCGTCAGAGCCCAAAACGGAATGTAGGTTTTGGTTGCGCTACACCGCTACTTGCTGGATAAAGTAGTTAGCTACTGGAAAAGCTACACTGTTTTAAAAGTAACTGAACTACTGACAAGCTATTGAAAATGTAGTTAAGCTAGTAGCGTCGTTGATGATTGCCCAACACTAATGATCTATCTACACTGCCCGAACAAAAAAAGTTGCTGTTTGGATAAAAATGCTTAAGAGTCTATGATTGGATCATTATTGCAGTGATTATGATTTTTCTATCATGTTAAATGTTTGGCAACAGTTCTTCTTCTAACTCTAATTGATGGATTGTGTAGCTTTTCATTTCTTAAAGAACCATGTAGGAAGACACATCATGGCCATATTCCAGGATGACAATGTCAGGATTTATCAATCTTGATGGTAATAACATCACAACATTTATTTCCATCAAGAGGTGAATCAATGTTTGGTCAAGTATTGCCAATGCAAGAGTCCAGCACTCTGTAAAGTCTCCTCCAGCACATCCCAAAGACTCTCAATGAGTTTAAGCTCTGGACTCAGAGGAGGCGATTCATGTGTGGAAATGATTCTTCATTCTTTCACAGCTTGAGCTGATGAACCTTGAGATTGTCCTCCTGGAATATGGTCATGATGTGTCTTCATACATGATTTAAGAAATTAAAAGCTACACACTCCATCATTTAGGGTTAGAAGAACTGCTGCCAAACATATCACATTCTAGAAACATCATAATCACTGCAATAATGATCCAGTCATTGACTCTTAAGCATTTGCCTTCTTAAATTCAAACAGCGACCTCTTTCGTCTACTTTTATTACACTTTTATGAGCTGGACACTGTCCATTTTCATTGTAAACTTGAATATTCTGCCTAATGTCTAATTTGTCTTCAATGGAAGGTTACTAGAATGAATTGACATGAATGTGAATAGGCATATATGCTGACAAAAGTATTCTTATTTTATACGATGCATTCCTTTAATATAAATGTTGATATTGGCTGTCGCTTGGACATGCTTGTAATATCTTTGAAATATTTCCTCATTTAGGAGCCCGTGAAGCCAGAGGAAGGGCGCGACATGGCCAACCGAATCAACGCCTTTGGTTATTTAGAATGCTCAGCCAAGACAAAAGATGGCGTGAGAGAAGTCTTTGAAATGGCCACCAGGGCCGCGCTGCAAGCCAGGAAACGGGGCAAAAAGAGTGGCTGTCTGCTGTTATAGAAACCTGTAGAAGAGTGGATGTCAGTTAACAGCCCAGGAGACTTCAGAGCAGGGAGGGAGGGATGGACGGGACGGGACGAGCCTAGCATTCATGTCCTAGTACAGTCGCCTTATCAGACTGATACTGGGACATCATGTCAGACAAACCACGAGAGACCAATGGAAAGACTTCGGAAACAAGTTGGGAACAAGATGATGTCATTTCCTGTCATCACAAAGTTTGGGGTTAAGAGTTTTCTGGTCACATCAAGCAAAACATTTTTAGATCGAATTTCTAAATGGACTCTGTAACTATGATATTTGATGTTGTTCTTTTCCCCCACTCTTCTTAGCCCCAAACAAAAGGGTTGTCTAATAAGCGTCCTGTCTTCAGCGACTGTTTTGTACATTGGACAGATTGTATGTATGTGTGTATATGTAAGAATATGAATGTTTGTGTCAAATGAGTGCATGTTTGCCATGTCTTCGTTGTATATGCGTGTATCTGCCCGGCTTTATTCTGTTTGAATATTCTGTGCTCAAGTAAAGCACACACTGAACACTGAAGTGGGCTGTATTGTGTTTAACCTCCCACTTCAGGCTTTTTCCTTTTTATAGCTGATGTCTCAAAGGATTCTGGGCTGTACATTAGGGATCTAAACCATTTAGTGATACTGATTTATTTAAAGCTTACAGTTTTTTTTTAATAATTTGCATTTAGAAATAAAAAATGTAAAGAAAATCAGATTTGAAATGTTCAACAAATTCATTGTCTCATTGATTTAAATGCGACAAATTGCAAAACTGGTTTTATATAAAGGTGTTATAAAGAATTGTGAATTGCGAGATGTAAAGTCAGAATCGCGAGATGTAAAGTCAGATCGTGTGACGTAAAGTCAGAATCACGAGTTGTAAAGTCAGAATTATATTTTAATTAGTTAAAGTAGCAGTAGTACGGTAACTGATTACATTTATTCAAATACTTTGCACCACTGAGTTCTACTTACTCAATAGACCTTATTCAGAGCAGCGCCATGACAGATGTGAAAGTGAGGCTGTGAGGGATAGACTTACAGTGTTTTCAAAGGCATCCGCAGTAAAAAGCTGTACAAGTTCCTTGATCCCTTATAATTTTCCACAGCTCATGTTGTCTGGAGTTTTTCGTCTACTGAAACTTCTTTGAAAGATATTGTTGTGGTGTTTCATCAGCATAAAAATTCAAAAACACTACATAGCAGTACAGCCCACTGAAGAGATGTAGGTCTATCCCTCACAGCCCCTGTTAAAAGTCACAAGAGGGCGCTGCTTTGAATAAGCTCTTTACTGCACACAGTGTACTCCCTACTGTTTTAATATGACAGTGAGTGAGACTGTAGTATGCTACGTTGCTAAAGGGTTCATAGGGAGCGCTTGAGAGCAGCACTTTTCTGGAACCTGAAATGACAAATGGGACACCGTACTTCTCTCACACACACAGCAAAGCGCAAGAACACATTAAAGTGTGCAAGAATCGCGTGAAGTAAAGTCAGAATCGCGAGATGTAAAGTCAGAATTGCGTGATGTAAAGTCAGAATTGCGAGATGTAAAGTCAGAATCGCGTGTTGTAAAGTCAGAATAGCGAGATGTAAAGTCAGAATAGCGAGATGTAAAGTCAGAATCGTGAGATGTAAAGTCAAAATCTTGTGTTGTAAAGTCAGAATCTTGTGTTGTAAAGTCAGAATCTCGTGTTGTAAAGTCAGAATCGTGAGATGTAAAGTCAGAATCGCGAGATGTAAAGTCAGAATTGCGTGATGTAAAGTCAGAATCGCGAGATGTAAAGTCAGAATCGCATGTTGTAAAGTCAGAATGATGAGATATAAAGTCAGAATCGCGTGATGTAAAGTCAGAATCGCGTGATGTAAAGTCAGAATTGCGAGATGTAAAGTCAGAATCGCGTAACGTAAAGTCAGAATCTTGTGTTGTAAAGTCAGAATCGCGTGATGTAAAGTCCAAATCGTGAGTTGTAAAGTAAGAATAGTGAGATGTAAAGTCAGAATCTCGTGTTGTAAAGTCAGATTTGCGTAACGTAAAGTCAGAATCTCGTGTTGTAAAGTCAGAATCGCGTGACGTAAAGTCAGAATCGCGAGTTGTAAAGTCAGAATCGCGAGATGTAAAGTCAGAATTGCGTGATGTAAAGTCAGAATCGCGAGATGTAAAATTAGAATCGCATGTTGTAAAGTCAGAATCGCGTGATGTAAAGTCAGAATCGCGTGATGTAAAGTCAGAATCGCGAGATGTAAAGTCAAAATCGCGTGATGTAAAGTCAAAATCGTGAGTTGTAAAGTTAGAATAGCGAGATGTAAAGTCAGAATCGCGTGTTGTAAAGTCAGAATAGCAAGATGTAAAGTCAAAATCGCGAGATGTAAAGTCAAAATCGCGTGATGTAAAGTCAAAATCGTGAGTTGTAAAGTTAGAATAGCGAGATGTAAAGTCAGAATCGTGAGATGTAAAGTCAGAATCTCTTGTTGTAAAGTCAGAATCTCTTGTTGTAAAGTCAGAATCTCGTGTTGTAAAGTCAGAATCGCGTGATGTAAAGTCCAAATCGTGAGTTGTAAAGTCAGAATAGCGAGATGTAAAGTCAGAATCGTGTTGTAAAGTCAGAATAGTGATTTTCAAAGTCAGAATCGCGTGATGTAAAGTCAAAATAGTGATTTTCAAAGTCAGAATAGCGAGATGTAAAGTCAGAATCGCGAGATGTAAATTCAGAACTGCGAGATGTAAAGTCAGAATCGCGAGATGTAAAGTCAGAATCGCGAGATGTAAAGTCAGAATCGTGAAATGTAAAGTCAGAAGTGAAGTTTTAGTAACTAATTTCGAGAGGAGCACGTCCAGATAATTAAACCTTTCTAAATAATGGAGCAGGCCAGATAATGTAAATCTAATCAAACCCAAGTGGAGCACGCCCAGATAATTAAAACCTAATTAAACACGAGTGGAGCATACTGAACTAATCAATTCAATCAACAACCGGAGGAGTGTTTATATACAGCTTACTCACCTTCCTTTCGTTGACAGTTTCTTAGCATCCCTCCACCACCCCATCTCCTCACTTGATTGAATAAAAACCTATTAGACGTCAACTCAATTCATAACGCAATACAGTCTAGTTCTAGACCAATCCTATCATGGGGGGGGATACTCTGGGTTCGGGCCAAAATTCAGAGCCCGGAGCCCTCCCCCGGACAGCGCGCCAAATACGCATAATCTTTTACTCCATTTAATTTGATGTAAGTGTGAACTCGTGAATCGATTTGTTGTAAAGTCAGAATCTCTTGTTGTAAAGTCAGAATCTCGTGTTGCAAAGTCAGAATCGCGAGATGTAAAGTCAGAATTGTGAGTTGTAAAGTCAGAATCGCGAGATGTAAAGTCAGAATCGCGTGACGTAAAGTCAGAATCGCGAGTTGTAAAGTCAGAATCGCGTGACGTAAAGTCAGAATCGCGTGACGTAAAGTCAGAATCGCGTGACGTAAAGTCAGAATTGCGAGTTGTAAAGTCAGAATCTTGTGTTGTAAAGTCAGAATCGCGTGATGTAAAGTCCAAATCGTGAGTTGTAAAGTAAGAATAGCGAGATGTAAAGTCAGAATCTCGTGTTGTAAAGTCAGATTTGCGTAACGTAAAGTCAGAATCTTGTGTTGTAAAGTCAGAATCGCGTGACGTAAAGTCAGAATCGCGAGATGTAAAGTCAGAATCGTGAGTTACGTCAAGCAATTACGTGACGTAATTGCGTGACTTGTGTGGTAAAGTCAGAATCGCATGACGTAAAGTCAGAATCGCGTGACGTAAAGTCAGAATCGCGAGTTGTAAAGTCAGAATCGCGTGACGTAAAGTCAGAATCGCATGACGTAAAGTCAGAATCGCGTGACGTAAAGTCAGAATCGCGAGTTGTAAAGTCAGAATCGCATGACGTAAAGTCAGAATCGCGTGACGTAAAGTCAGAATCGCGTGACGTAAAGTCAGAATTGCGAGTTGTAAAGTCAGAATCGCGTGACGTAAAGTCAGAATCGCGTGACGTAAAGTCAGAATCGCGTGACGTAAAGTCAGAATCGCGTGACGTAAAGTCAGAATCGCGTGACGTAAAGTCAGAATCTTGTGTTGTAAAGTCAGAATCTTGTGTTGTAAAGTCCAAATCGTGAGTTGTAAAGTAAGAATAGCGAGATGTAAAGTCAGAATCTCGTGTTGTAAAGTCAGATTTGCGTAACGTAAAGTCAGAATCTTGTGTTGTAAAGTCAGAATCGCGTGACGTAAAGTCAGAATCGCGAGATGTAAAGTCAGAATCGTGAGTTACGTCAAGCAATTACGTGACGTAATTGCGTGACTTGTGTGGTAAAGTCAGAATCGCATGACGTAAAGTCAGAATCGCGTGACGTAAAGTCAGAATCGCGAGTTGTAAAGTCAGAATCGCGTGACGTAAAGTCAGAATCGCGTGACGTAAAGTCAGAATCGCGTGACGTAAAGTCAGAATCGCGTGACGTAAAGTCAGAATTGCGAGTTGTAAAGTCAGAATCGCGTAACGTAAAGTCAGAATCTTGTGTTGTAAAGTCCAAATCGTGAGTTGTAAAGTAAGAATAGCGAGATGTAAAGTCAGAATCTCGTGTTGTAAAGTCAGATTTGCGTAACGTAAAGTCAGAATCTTGTGTTGTAAAGTCAGAATCGCGTGACGTAAAGTCAGAATCACGAGTTGTAAAGTCAGAATCGCGTGACGTAAAGTCAGAATCGCGTGACGTAAAGTCAAAATCGCGAGTTGTAAAGTCAGAATCATGTGACGTAAAGTCAGAATCTTGTGTTGTAAAGTCAGAATCACAATTATATTTTAATTAGTTCAAGTAGCAGTAGTACGGTAACTGGTTAAATTCATTCAATATTCAAATATTCAGAGCAGCGCCATGACAGATGTGAAAGTGAGGCTGTGAGGGATAGACTTACTGTGTTTCAATGGCATCCGCAGTAAAAAGCTGTACAAGCTCCTTGATCACTTATAATTTTCCACAGCTCATGTTGTCTGGAGTTTCTTGCCTACTGAAACTTCTTTGAAAGATATTGTTGTGGTGTTTCATCAGCATTTAACAATTCAAAAACACATTAAATAGCAGTACAGCCCACTGAAGAGATGTAGGTCTATCCAGAGGCGTCGCAATAGGGCAGGCAAGGCAGGCACTTGCCTGGGGCCCCGCATTTTGAGGGGGCCCCCGAGGGCTGATCATTTAAACAATCAGAAATAGTCATATAAACATGCAGCGACATCTCTGCATCCCTGCACCCCTGCATCTCGTTACGTTGGTAATGCTTTCGTTACCTCGCATCGGCCGCCTTCTTCAAACTGTAGAAAACGAACGCCGCGAGAGACCGACAGTGCGCGAGAGATGCCGAGCGTGTCCGCGAGAGAGACCGACAGTGCGCGAGAGAGACCGACAGTGCGCGAGAGACCGAGCGTGTCCGCGAGAGAGAGTCCTGTTAAATTCTGGCATCACCTCAATCAGTCTGATACTGAATCTATATATAATGGTTAACCCATTATATTCGTTTGCTGTAGGCCTACTTCACATATTATTGAATGTATATAATTGCAATTATTTATAATTATTATTAGAGATATGTTTACATATGTTTACATTGACATAGCATTAGATAGGCTAGATAAACAAATAAATAAATACATTTTATTCATTTGTTTATTTGCAGGTGTCTACCTGTCTATAGCTGTGAGAGAGGCTTAAACAACACACACACACACACAAACTTTGTTGTAGATACAGACATTTTAAATATGGGTAACAAAACTTATACTGCTAGTTTCCTTCAGGTTTAGTTAGGGTAGGCTACATACTATACATTAGGCTACTAACCAGTGGTTAAAGTGGGATTTGGCAGGTGGGGGAACCCTCAAATTTTGTGTAGGTGTAACAGAGAAAAATGACTCACCGTGGGACAACATATTGAGTATTGTGATATAGCAATATTTTTGGGGATAAGAGTGTCACTGTGGCACCACCAAGTATCACAGTACTTATTTATTTGATAGCCTATTTTAATGGTTTTATTTTGGTCCATCATCTACACTGATATGATGATGATGATGATGATGATGATGATGATGATGATGATGATGATGATGATGATGATGATGACTATAATGTAAATTGCCAAGCACCACAATATGAACATATTCACAATGTAAATCCAAACAAAAAAATGGGAACTTTTGTAAACTTTTTTTTCCTGTAACTTATAGCATAAACAAGTGCCTTAAGGAGTTTTAAAACCAGTAGGTCCCAAATTTGAACTATTTAGGGGGTTCGGGGGGCATAGTCTACATATGAGCATTTTAAGACAGGTGAACTAATTTTTTTTATAATGAAGCAGATTATCTGTCATACCTGCTCTCTCCTCATTTCATCACACTCTCATTTCCATTACTCTTTCTGTTTCTCTCAGTCTCTTGCCCTGTCTCTTCCCCACACCTGAGCTTTGACTTCTAGTCTTTTCATTTTTGTCTGGGTCAGCGAAGAAAGTAAACATATGGTCAACTGATGTTTAGCTTATGTTTTATTAAGCATTTTCTTAGACAAGTTAATTTAGGGAAGGTTACAAACGCTAGCTAAATACATTTAATAAATTAATTCACAAGTAGGCCTACACATCATATGCCTAATATGGGGAAATTATTTTACAACATTTATTATTTGCACCTCTGAAAAATACTGAGGTCTGGACCACGGCAACTCCATAGCCGACTACATCATGATTACAGTCTAGTTTACCTCAACACTTCCGTTGACATGGTCAGAGCTTCATTCTGGTTCAGCATCTCTCGCGCACTGTCGGTCTCTCTCGCGGACACACTCGGCATCTCTCGCGGCGTTCGCTTCGCTTTTGTCATATACGGCGCCTCATAGATAAGTTCTCCTTATGCTTAACAAATAAGCATGGAGAGAACTTATCCGTCTGGTTTGGCCGTTTGCTCTAATGTTAACCTAGATAAATATGCGTTATTATTCAGCACATATCCAAGTGTTTGTGTGGAGTGTGGAAGCTGAAGTATAGTGCGCTTGCATGACATGAAGGCGCCGGCGCGGTCACTGGCATAGAAAACAACAGAGAAAACAACTTCAAATACTCCATAATTTATGGTCATACAGAACAAACAGGACGCGCGCTTTCTTTCGTTAGTCTGCAGCGCATCTCATAAATGGACCGAAACTAAGCGTAACAGGCTTCTTGCCTCACATAGGCTATATATGAGAAACATATCTAGCCTATAGAAAGCTTGAAATGTGTACTTTTAAACAAACAAATTCAAATCGAAAACAAATACTCTCTGCTTATGTAATCGGCTAGTTGATAAACTAATAAAATAAAGATTACATTATAATGATAACCATATATTTCTATATGTGGAGAATGGAATTTTCCTGTCACCACCACACAAAGCACCGTTTTTAAGGTGACAACTGGTTATCAATATGAAGCTTACTGTATTTTGAAGATATTGTATTGTATCTCACATTACGAAGATAAAGATTGACATTTTGTTAATTAAACAAAAAGCACTTTAATGTTTTAAAAATTAAAACACTTAAAAAAAATACATTTTTTTTTGTTAGATGTATTTTGACTACTTTTTGTATGTTGTAAAGTTAGATAACGAAGATATATTAACATAAAACAAAAACATTTAATAGGGCCTCTTTGATTAATTTTGCCTGGGGCCCCCACTCAATGTTGGTTCGCCTCTGGGTCTATCCCTCACAGCCTCGCTTTCATTCACGTTAAAAGTCAAAGATGGCGCTGCTGTGAATAAGGTCTATACTGCACAGTGTACTCCCTACAGTTTTAATATGACAGTGAGTGAGACGCATAGGGGGCGCTTGAGAGCAGCACTTTTCTGGAACCTGAAATGACAAATGGGACACCGTACTTCTCTCACACACACAGCAAAGCTAAAAGTGTGCAATTTCAGACACAGCCTGACTCTGAGTAGGGTGCCCATGTGATCCCAACGTGCAGTATAGTATTTTAGAAAAGAAATGCAACGAACAACATGTTTGCATGTTCACTACTGGCATAGTTACCTTATCTAACACACACATGCGTTTGTGTGATAGTGTGCTTTCAGCCAATCAGCGTGAGAGCTCAGTCCCCGCCCACCGGACCGAGGCCATCTTACACAGAGGCGTCACGCACTGTATGATATCAGTTTCGGTGCTTGTGACGCTGCTGCTGTAACAGAGGTAAATGACTTCATGTTGTTATTAATATGCAATTAAAGTACTGTCGTTTAAAAGTTCTGCGTAGCTGGACGTTTGTCTGGGTGTGCTGGGTTTGTTTGGCGTCCGTGCCCTCTGGACTGAAGCTGTCACACACGCAGCTTTATTAAGCATATGCTTTGCACATGCTATTTTTTTGGTTACGCATAGGTAGAGATTTAACTGACGGTTGTTGTTTATGTATTTATTTGATATATTTTTTCAGGTTAGATTAGTGTCAGACGCAGTTTAGCATCTGCAGGACTCAACAGCTCTGCAGAAAATATTGGATATGATTTCTGACAGCCGCATTTTTATACCCTTTTGTAGTTTTTTCCCCAAATGGCGTAAAGGCTACAAGAAACGACAGGCAAACGAGTTTTTGGCACTGGCCAATTCATACACACCTAATGTGTCCTTCCTGCTCGTGTGCTTGGCAGCTTAGAAACAGCTTAAAAGTCAACACGATCTCCATGTTTTTATGCTTTTTAAAAAATAAATAAATGTGAGGGTTGATCATTACATATTTTCTCAACAGTTGCAAATGAGTCTGGCAGAGGAAAAAGTGGGCGTTTCTGTCGATTTGCACTGAAACATGGATTATGAGAGGAGGTAGGTCAAAAGCCCTTCAGCCCTGCAGTGTATTATCTTCTGTTTTTAATGCTAATTTGCATTTAACCACTGGATGGATTCATGCATACGTTTTCTGACCTTATTGCATAACCTCATGCTGTCAAGCACGGTAAGTTCATTGTCTAATGGCTTGTACATGCTGCTATTTTATTTACAAAAGATTGTAGGTATGTAAATGCATACTGGGAAGTATATATTTAAAGGGATAGTTCACCCAAAAATGAAAATTACCCCATGATTTCCTCGCCCTCAAGCCATTCTAGGTTTATGATTGTATTCGTCTGAAAGAAGAATGTCATAGAGTTATATTTAAAAAAAAAAAATTCTGGCTCTTCAAAGCTTTATAATGGTAGTGAATGGGAGCCCAAAATTTGAAGCCCAAAAAAGTGCATCCAGCCATTATAAAACGGCTCCACACGGCTCCAGGGGTTAAAGGGTTACTTCAGTGATTTAGCATTAAGCTTTGTATCAGTAGAAACCTGGTAGTATATTCGAATTATCGTACCCCCCCCCCCCTCCCCCCCCCCCCCCCCCATGTCCCCCTGAGACGAGATAATTATAGCCTAGAAATCTAGACGCACCCTAGCGGCAGAAAATGTATTTTGCCGCGAGTGTAGTCTAGCAACTCTCAGTAGACCTGAGAGCTGGAAAAACCTGGTCAGGCCAATCACAGCGTGTGTAGATGTGTAGAGTCGGTGGGCGGGCTTAACATAATGACGGCTCTCGTAAACAAAGAAGCTGACGAACAGCGGTCTTTCGAATCGGCTTTGGCTGCGACTCTGGAAGACTTGGAGTTCAGCTTTTCTTTGAGAAAAGAACAAAGAACGCCACTGAAGTCATTCTTAAGAAAAGAAGATATGTTCGAAGTTTTGCCTACCGGATACGGCGAAAGTCTATCAACTAATGTTAGCTCGGCTTCACCTTCTTCTTCTGGTTGGTTGTGGCGCTCATGGCGCTATCCAATTGCGTGCAGAGGGAATTTGAAAGCCAACCGTTTATCCCGCCCCTCGGATTGAGCCCTGCCAATGGTGAGTTCCCAGACCCAACATCTTGATGTGGGTCTGGCTTGTCAGGCTAAAAGAATTATACATTTTATTTCTGGAAAAAAATCCTCAGATGACGCAAATATCGTCATTTTGGCTAGAGACTACAGCCAGTAGCAGGAGCTAGTTCCACATGTTTTCAACCAGCCCATAGGGGTGGGATCTCACTCACTGAATGTAAATGCGCACGGCCGCTCGGATCGGGCATTAATAACTGAGCGGTGCAGAGCAAAGTGAGTGTTTCAACTTTTCAATTAATTCTTATAGACCCTTTTCACATTCCCGGGTTTCTCAGAGCGGAAGTCGTCATAGTTGGGTTAACTATTGCAGTTGTGAATGAGAGAATACATTAAATATATTTTTTGTGTGCCCATTTGCTCAAATGGCAAAAGAGAAGCTCCACAATAGTGATTTTACAACTTTCAAAAAGAGGGAAAACATAGAGTGAGATTGATAACGGCAGTCAAAAGAGAGAAAGATGTTAATTTTTACCAACACTCCCATAGACGCTTTATTTATCTGGCGGGTAAAACATCTAGAGAACACCCTCAAGTTAGGCCAAGAAGATTTGTCTGTAAGGGTACTGTCTAAACGCACAGTTACCTGACAAATATTTTTAAAGTAAACCTGACTCTCCATTTTCTTCCACCCCAGATAGGATTTCATCTTTATTTTTATTTCCTTTTAATTCCTTTTATAACTATTATACTATATATATTTTTATTTTATTCACTTATAACTATTTTAACTTCATTTCTGTGTAAAGCACTTTGAATTTCCACTGTGTATGAAATGTGCTATACAAATAAACTTGCCTTGCCTTGCCTTATTAGAAACACCCTCACAGCAGCGGCAACTTGTTTTTTTGTAATTTGATGCAAAAGTAATACAATACAAAGTATTAGTGTTATAAATGTAGTGTACATACAAAAAAAAAAAAAATTAAAATACAAAAAATGTTGCTGGATTTACGATATTGATGACCGTTAAAACGCGTCATCACAGTCTGTGAAAAGGGTCTATGAAAGTTAAGCTTCCATAGGCATGATCTGAAAACGTGCCAGACTGGACACTCGCCGTGAATGATGCCGCGCTTACCTCAGCTCTTCTCTCGTGATGAATGAAATCTGACTCCTGCTGCGTCTGTGCCGTGACTTTCCTTCGGCTCACTCACACTTTATTGAAAAGACACGTTCAGTTTTTAATTGTAGTGTTTATTCTCTAACTGAACGAAATTATTGTATTATTATGAAGATCAAAACAAATAACCAGTAACCGTGGCTGTGCTTGTAGGGCAGCGAAGCAAATGCATTCTGGGAGTTGTTGTCTTTCATCCACGTCTTTTCTCGGTCTAAAGGCACCAAATTAAAAAATAATTTCACATTTCTACTTATGACCCAGTTTAAATACACATTCGTCTTCCCAGCGCTGAAGTACCCCTTCAATAAAGGCCTTTGAAGCGAATCAATGCGTTTGTGTAAGAAACAAGTGAAGGTTTGAATGAATGATTCAATGACTCGCTCATAAATACACAAAATGTGGGTGTGGATTTACATTTTCAGAAATCGCTTGGTGCGCCTTTAAACTGCAGAGTGCCTAAATCTTGCTCTTTTCCGATGTCATAGGGGCGGTCGTGGTGACCGCATGGGTCGCTATGGGAAAGATTCTGATGATCACGACTACAGGGACATGGACTATCGTGGCTATGGACAAGAAAATGGCTTAGGAGTGAATAGCAGATTAACAAATGCAAGACAGCACGAGCGGGACAATAGTTTTGAAGGCGCGAGAGACTTTGCCTCAGGCAATTTCTCGAATAATCGACCTGGATTCAGCCAAAAGGTGAACCGTGGATCCAAAGACAACCAACTTGGTAAAGGTCTCCTCCAAAGTCCCCCAAATCAGATCGTCCACTCAAGATTCCAGCAAGATGAAAAGGATTATGAGTTTGAACCAGAGATCGATGCACACAGGAGAGATGTGAAGACATTTAGATCAGGACAGAAGGTGCACCTGGATGACCAAACGCCAGATGAAGGTGAAGAAAAGGAGGACAACACCTGGGGCGGAGATAGAGGACGGCACAACTCTCAGGGCGAATACGCTGCTGAATGGAGGGCTGAGGAAGACAAATATACCAGACATCTTGGGCACAAACAAGTGAGTACAGTTTTCTCTCCGGAACGCTTTTTAGTTTTGTATGAATCATGATTACAGAAAAAGGTATTGACTATTGAAATGGATTCAGTTGCTTAAATTCTTAAATCTTAATATCCATTACTAGCCGTTTATTGCTGTTTACTCTCTAAACATTTTAACATTTCTCTTGGTTATTAAAAATTGAGAAGAGTAATATATAGGAGGATGACTGTCTTCCTGATTTAGGGTGTTCCTGACCAAGTCCAGTCAGCTAGGGTCAAAATGAGAGATGGAGACTACCAGCATGCTATGGAAATGAGCCAGGAGGAGCCAGAACCCCGTGACCAGGACTACAGGTCTGATACAGAGCCGGTCCAGAAACCCAGCAACGTTGTCATGCTGAGAATTCTCCCACCGAATGCAACTGTTAACGAGGTTTGACAATATTTGTATTTTTGGACTTGAATGCAATAACCAAACATCTGTGGCATACACTGTGTCCTAACCAGACGGGTCACGATATGCGATAAAACACAGCTTGCCCATGTCAATCAGAGGTTTTGTTCCAACTAGTGTTCATTTCGTTAACGAAATCTATGACAAAAAATGTTCGCTGATGACTTTTTTTTCCGTGACTAAGACGAGACGACAGCAGTGTCATTAATAGATGACTGTGACTATATCAGCATGGAATATTGTCGATGAAAAAGACGAGGCTAAAATGTAGTGACAAAATAAAAACAAGTCTCTCAAAACATTACAGATTAAAGACATTACAGCTTTCATGCTTACGGTTGCCAGATTTAAATGCCCCAATCAGAGCCGCTAAAAGCACACGTTTTCCATAAAGGAACACGCCGACTTTTTGGGACTTTAGCTTATTCCCCGTATCCCCCAGAGTTCGATAAGTCCCTACATACCATTCTCATCTCCGTGCGCGCCATAACTCTGTCTGACACATCCCCCGCTAGCCTAGCTTAGCACAAAGACTAGAGGTAAATGGCTCCAGCTAGCCTACTGCTCAATAAGTGACAAAATAACGCCAACATTTTCCTATTTACATGTTGTGATGTGTATAGTTACATCGTGTACTAAGACCGATATGGGTAGGAACTATTCTCTCATTCCTGCGTAGGAACTTTGCTGCCGTATCATGAGTGCAGCGGCGCAATGATATTACACAGCGCCTGAAAATAGGCTAACTTCCGCCAACATGACCGTTTACCTCCAGTCAAGCTAGGCTAGAGTAGGGTTGGGTACCGAACTCGGTACTTTTAAGGGCACCGACCGTATTACGTCGCTACTACCGAGTACCAGAGCATATGAGCGGAGTGGAGCGGTGAGAATCTCCGCTCATCGCTCACGGAACTGTTCACCCCTCCGCTCCCCCGCTCAAAGCTACATCAGGCCGCTCCGCTCATTATCGCTCAGCGCTCAACGCAGTTTGCTTTGGGCTCCACTCAAATCGCCCCCCCGCTCGCTCCAAAAAAGGAAAAAAATCTACATGTATATCACTTTTAGCTTAGACCACAGCCTTACCTCCTAAAGAACTGAGCAACAACAACATTTTTCAAACAAAAATGTTTTATTTCAAATTACAAATTAGGCTAGTCACAAAAAGTCCTGTAAAATTAAACGAATAAATGGGCCTTATAATATAAATAAAAATGATATAAACAAAAATATACATAAAAGTTTTAAAAGTAAATGAACTATTAGGCCAGAATTTTGATTAGTGAACTTCTGCGCAACGCCCATGATTAAAATTTAAATTGGCTTATATCCATCCATTGTACACACAAACTGCTGTAAAATTAAATGAATAAATGGGCCTAATAATATAAATAAAATGTAGGCTATATAAACAAAAATATACAAAATCCCCAAACGTTTTAAAAATAAATTAACTATTAGGCCAACATTCTTGTAATTGATTTCACATTCTTGTAACTGATTTTTGCGCAGCGCGCAGGATTAATTTAAATTGGCTTATATCAATTGTACAAAAAGAAAGCTGTAAAATTAAACGAATTAATGGGCCTAATTATATAAATAAAAATATACAGGCTATAGGCCTAGATCAAAGTTTTAAAATGAACTATTAGTCCAAAATTCTTAACTGAACTTTTGCGCAGAGTGCAAAAAAAATGTGCTTTCCATGATTGCATAACGAATTAACAATTCATTACCACCCGTCAGCATGTTTTAATAATTTGTTTCCTCATTTTAATTAGATCGTGGCCACATTGTAATAATCCGTTCCCTATAGTTTTAATAAAATTGGAGAACGAATTAGTTCAACGTGGCCACGATTTACTTAACCAGGGAGAACGAATTAAGAAGTTGTGGGAACGAATTTAATTCGTGGCTACGATTTAGAAATGAGAAAACGAATTCTTAATTCATGGGAACGAAATATTAATTTGTGGCCAATGGCCATGGTATATTTTTGTCTGCATGTTACGAGCAGGGCTCCGTATACACGATAGACCTACCGTGCCTTACCTATTTATCTATTAATTTATTATCGAATGATATATAGCTCACCTTTTGCTGCACTGCCATGTTTGCGTAGCACATCCTCGTGCTTTCTGGCAATGTCGCTTTAGATTCCAATATCTTAGCTAACTCTCACAATCTCTCCACACTCCCTTTCAATTTCTTCTCCCTGCTCGTTCTCAACTTTGTGCATTTATGTATAAGGTTCGCAACTTCATTAAAACAATATTTGAACTCCATAACCTATTGCTCCACTATTGCTTAGCTATTTCACAGATTCTAGATCTAGCAAATCACCAAAGGACATTCTGTGTTAAGCGGGTTGAGCGAGCGGCGCTGAGCGAGTTGAGCGGAATCTTCAGAAAGGCGCTCACCGCTCTGGAGGAAATATTACCGCTACGCTCCCCGCTCCGCTCCGCTTACATGCTCTGCCGAGTACCGATTCACATTAAATCAATCGGTACCCTACTCTAGCCTAGCTTGACTGGAGGTAAACGGTCATGTTGGCGGAAGTTAGCCTATTTTCAGGCGCTGTGTAATATCATTGCGCCGCTGCACTCATGATACGGCAGCAAAGTTCCTACGCAGGAATGAGAGAATAGTTCCTACCCATATCGGTCTTAGTACACAGGCTTTCCTGTAGCTCAAACTGTAGAGCATGGCGCTAGCAACGCCAAGGTCATGGGTTCGATTCCCAGGGAAAGCAAGAACTGACAAAATGTAAAATGTGTACCTTGAATGCAATGTATGTCGCTTTGGATAAAAGCGTCTGCCAAATGCATAAATGTAAATGTAATGTAAATGTACCTGAGAATGCATCTGGTGATATAGACTAGTGTCTGTGAATATTAAGCCGCAAAAAGACTATTTAAATATGAATCCTGCGTGTCTGTGCGAATTAATGCCGTAGAAGCGCGGTTTACCACACACACACACACACACTCTCTCACACTCACTCACTCACTATCGCGCTCGCTATCACAATGCCGGTCGTGTGTTTCCATCTCTGTCGTCTCATATGAGGACATGAACGCACGAACGTCATCTCCAGAGTCAATTTATGAGCATTTTACTGTTTAATTTGAGAAAAACTACCGTCATAAACACAGAAACTCAAAGGAACGGCAACCCGTCAAAATAAAAGTCAAATGACAAATACATCACTGTTGTACAGTAGAATTTAGATAAGTCTCAATTAATAATACTAACACAAATGTAATAATAATAATCAAAACTTTAATTAATCGAAGTACCTAGTAGCCTACTATCTAGTAAATATTACAGTATACAAACATCACAGACAATGGCAGACAGAGACCAGGGCAGCTCTGGCATAATGTCAATAACACTTCTATAAATGACTTATAAGGTTATTAATGTAAATCCCTAAAGTACCGAAAAAAGGTACCGTTGGGTACCGGTACCGATACCGGTTAAAATGTGAACGGTACCCAACCCTAGGCTAGAGTTGTGCTAAGCTAGGCTAGAGTTATGGCAAGCACGGAGGCCGATAAGGAACCGATAAGCGAAATCGGCGAAATGACTGGTTCTGGGAAACCGGTTCTCGATTCCCATCCCTACACAGGACCATGACTAATTTAAGAAAATAGCTGACAAAATGAACACTACACAGTATACTACACATGATAGAGCTTTACTTGTATTTAACCCGGAGTATTTAGTCATCCAGCAGTTAGGATACCCATTTTGGGCAAATCCCATATTTGAGGTCTGGTGTAGTTAAGCGTTTGCTGTTTGCTCTTTAGATTCGGGCTCTGCTGCAGGAGCAGGGGATGCGCCCCAGGGAAGTTCGCCTCATGAGGAACAAGTCTTCGGGTAAGCATGCTCTACCAAGGGGGCTTCTTTGTACCCCAGACTGACATCCAAGTCTCTCTTCCACTGCCTTTCATAACAAGCCTTAGCTCACTCTTGCGTCTGCCTAGTTCAGTGTGTTATTTCAGTCCAGTCTCTCTCTTCTGTCTCACTTTCCTCCTGGTGTATTTGAGTTGAATGAAAAGGCTGCTCAGTACTGGTGTTTTGAAATATTCAGGTGTATGTTTCCTTAACCCCCTGCACATCTTTTCATTTAAGCCATCACTTCTGATTGTTTCCTGTTCTGTAGTGTGTATGATCATTTTCTTACCATACCCCTTGCCAGACTATTCTTAACCAGACACCATTCACATACTCACTTGATACATCCACACGGAACAGAAATATATACACTGGCACACAAGCAAAAACACATCTACTCCACGTGCCAAGCTTGCCTCACATGTCCTTCCAGCCTTATCCCTCATCTCACTTTGATTGCCCTTGTCCTGAAGTCTGTGGAAGATCTTGCGCCTTGTTTTGTGTAAGTATTTTGCAATAGCTGTGTTGAGAAGATACTAAGTGTGGCTGACCATTACATGAGCAATTTTGGGCTTTTTTGATGGGTATGAAAAGGTTTTGGAATTTTGTAACCTCAGCTAAAAGGGTGGACAAAGTAAGGTAAACACCATTTAAAAGCGTTTCTTTTCTTTCAGGCCATTTAGGGTGTGTTCACTCTGGTATTTCGGTTCTTTTGGTCTTTACCAAAAAAGAAAATGATACATTAATGCCGAGTTCACACTGCACGATTTTCAAACTCGTCGGATCACTGCTCTTTTCACACTGCACGATGGATCGGCGACAGGGGGTTTCACACTGCATGACTGTACAAGAGGAAGAATCGCAGACAACTCTGTCCTGTTCGTAAACGACGTTTAACAAGCAAACACACACGAGAAGTGAAGGAAACAACTCGTGATCACACGTGCGTGAGACTGGAATTATTCTTAAAAATATAGGCCGCTAAAACTTGCGATCCAAATTGTCTATGCACTGATTTGCAGTGAAAATTAGAAAAAGAAAAAGATTATTGTGGAGGAAATGGTTGGGGAGGCAGAGCAAAGATTGTGTTCTGCAAAGAGAGTTTAGAAATCCTTAAAAAAGGGTAAAGAAATCCTTTTGCAATGTGCTGCAGTTGCGGCTAGTCAAGAAAATGTTTGTGCTTTTGATTCTGTTTGATAATTGTAAATATATCTATTAAAATACTGATATTCTGGTCTATAACTCCTCCCTGAACCTCCCGCTGCCCTGTATCTTGCTCTCTCATTGGCTGTCGGTCATTGCCAAGATAATTTCGGTCAGAACTCGTTTCACACAGCAGGATTTTGAATCGCACGCCAAATATCTTGCGGGCGTCGGCGACTCATCGGTGATTCTCTCTGATCGCGTCTTTGATCATTCACACTGCGTGATTGTCACTCGCGTGCACGAGCACCGATTTGCCTATGATTTCGGGAATTTGTCTGCGATTTCGCAAAACCTGTCGGCGAGTCAAAATCGGGGCTAAAAACGGGCAGTCTGAACTCTGCATTAGTCCTGGTTCGCGTAGTGTTCTCTAGGGGTGGGTGCAGTGTTGGGGCGGTTACTTTGTAATGGGTTACAGATTACAAGTTATCCTTTTTAAAATATAATAAGTAGTGTAACCATTTTAATTACTTTTTTTAAAGTAATGTAAATTATTAAATTTGATAACTTTTTGATTACTTTTCTAATTTCCAGCACTGGAATGCCCTTTTGTCGCTTGCCATGGTGTCAACTCTCAGACAGGTTGTAGCCTAAAGCTTTAAGCGGCAATGTGGATTGATGTAATTGGCAGACGTGGTGCTCTGCAAATTCAAACGAGAGCCAATCAAAAGCATAGCTTCACTAAACGGCCTTTAAATGGCAGGAGGCACTGTGCTTTTTACAGAAAATATTCAGATGTAACCATTGTAATCAATACAATTTTCATAAGTAACTGTAATTTAACTACACTTTTTTTTTTTTTCTCAGGAACTGTAACTGATTACAGTTGCATTTATTTTGTACTTAAATTACATAACTCTGTTACATGTAACTAGTTTCTCCCCAACATTGGGTGGGCGATATACCGGCAGACGCGATTAATCGGTAGAAATTTGCCAACCGGTAGAGATTTTGTACTATCATCTCTATCGTGGTTACTCTCCCTGTGCGTTGCTGTCTGCACGGTCACAAAATCTTAACGTTTTAAGCATTGCGGTTTAAAAATTGAAGCAGCTAAAGACGATTCGTTTCAGTATGCGCACGCTCTCTGAGAGAGTGTTTCTCAATGCTGTCTGAGAGACGTGCGACATGAAGCCGCTGCTCACAGAGCATGTGAGAAATGTGCTTTTTGCCGCCTAATTGGGCTTGAACGGTTAAATATACATACCTATGTCAAAGACAAAGTACTTTATACATTTTATGTAGTATTTTAGTTTTTTTTTAGGTCTATTTCGTTTGTGTCTTTGTTCTTAATAACTATATTGTGATGTATATCGTTATCATAAAATTTCTCATAGATTTTGGACATATCGCCCACCCCAAACAGATTTTATGACGTATATTTTGTGAAAACAATGCTGCGTGCTGGGCTAAATGTGCCCGTTGTATGTGCATAGCTACATATGATGGTATTTTGACCAGCTGAGAACTCTCAAATAGCTTCTAAAATGTGTAAAGGAATAAAACAGCGGCCTGAATCCCTCCGTCACACACACAAACGAGGAGCCTGTTTCCGACGCTTGTACCGAGCTTTTGGGCAACATCGTGACTAATATCACGAGAAAGGGTCCTTTTTAGGGTCACATCTTGTGACATCACATCCTGTTTTTGGTTCGTTTACATGCCTTTGGTCTGTTGCGTTCATTTATCAGTCGAACCGCACCAGTGGAAGCGGACAGAGACCCATCTTTTCAGGGATCTCTGTTCTCTTGTTCAGTGCACACCAGGGTTTGGATGGCGTTCGCACTTAATAAAAAGAACCGCACTCTTTCTCAAACCTGCCAAGTTTGAACACAGCCTTATTTAGACAGCTACAAAGGTTAGTCAGGTTTAGTCTCTGTTCTAATGGGTTTACATTAGAAAAACCCATCACAGTAAATGTTAAATATTGTATATAATCTGTAAAGATATAGGCAGCTGCATTATTGGACTCATTTTGTCTGATTGCTGTAATACACACAGTTATGTAACAGCAGACTTAGGTGCCCCCTAAGAGGCAAACACCGTTGCCATATCCAAGAGTGATAATACCTGCTGAGATACAACTGAGAATGACTTCCTGAACAGCAGGATAAGGTCAAATCCCTTGCTGATTACCAGATGTAAAGGCAAAGGTGGGCGTTTTCCTGTATAGACCCTGATATTAATGTATTATTAGGTGTTTCCTTTATTTTTTCCACCCTGTTTATGTGTCAGTGGCATGAAGGTATTTTGGAGAGAAGATTAAAGTTCTTAGCTATTGACTTTTAATGCATGTGGAACAGCTATTCACTGTAGTTTAGAGGTTAGTCAATTTAATCCGTATTAAAATGGTTATCGTTCAAATGTAATGTTTTTTTTAATCAATTAACTATAGTAATGAAACGTATTGTGCTTATGTTTTGTTTGCATTTCTGCATTTCAAGCGGTCCACTATGCAAACAGCTTATATCCCATGTGGGCAGTTTGTTAAACACAGTCCTTTGGCATTTCAGGCCGACTGATTTTATCGACCTGTACTGTACTGTCTGGTGTGATTTCAGACAAACCTCATAAAAATTTGTTTTGGGGTATTAATTAGACTTGTATATAAATTAGACTCAGACCGTTAACCATAAAAAGTGAGTATCCAAAAACATTTTAGATAATTATGTAAGTGTTGTAAGGTAAAGCAAAGCAATTACTAAATATATATACACTATATTGTCAAAAGTTTTGGGACGCCTGCCTTTTACATGCACATGAACTTTAATAACATCCCATTCTTAATCTGTAGGGTTTAATATGGAGTTGGCCCACCCTTTGCAGCTTTAACAGCTTCAACTCTTCTGGGAAGGCTTTCCACAAGGTTTAGGAGTGTGTTTATGGGGATTATTGACCATTCTTCTAGAAGCTCATTTCTGAGGTCAGGCACTGATGTTGGACGAGAAGGCCTGGCTCTCAGTCTCCGCTCTAATTCATCCCAAAGGTGTTCAATCGGGTTGAGGTCAGGACTCTGTGCAGGACAGTCAAGTTCCTCCACACCAAACTCACTCATCCATGTCTTTATGGAGCGATGCTTTGAGCACTGGTGCAGTCATGTTGGAACAGGAAGGGGCCATCCCCAAACTGTTGAAATTGTCCAAAATGTCTTGGTATGCTGAACCATTAAGAGTTCCTTTCACTGGAACTAAAGGGCCAAGCCCAACCCCTTAAAAACAACCCCACACCATAATGCCCCCTCCACCAAACTTTACACTTGGCACAATAAAGTCAGGCAAGTCCCGTTCTCCTGACAACTGCCAAACCCAGACTCGTCCATCGGATTGCCAGACAGAGAAGCGTGATTGGTCACTCCAGAGAACACGTCTCCACTGCTCTAGAGTCCAGTGGCGGCGCGCTTTACCCCACTGCATCCCATGCTTTGCATTGCTCTTGGTGATGTAAGGCTTGGATGAGCTGCTCGGCCATGGAAACCCTCTCCATAAAGCTCTACACACTGTTCTTGAGCTAATCTGAAGGCCACATGAAGTTTGGAGGTCTATAGCTGTTGACTCTGCAGAAAGTTGGCGACTTCTGCGCACTGTGACCCTCAGCATGTGCTGACCCCTCTCTGTGGTCGTTATGTGGTCTTTTATGTTGTTCCCAATTGCTTCCACTTTGTTATAATACCATTAACAGTTGACCGTTGAATATTTAGTAGTGAGGAAATTTCACTGAGCTCCTGAGAGCGACCCATTCTTTCACAAATAAGTTTGTAGACGAGTCTGCATGCCTAGGTGTCCCAATACTTTTGGCAATATAGTGTGTGTATCAGTAGGATTCAATTTTTTGTATTCATTTTATTTTATTCAGAAAGGATGTATTAAATTCATCAAGTGACAAAGAAGACTTTTTACATTGTTACAACAAACAAAAAAAAGTTAGAAAAAATATATTTCATGTTTCACAATATTACTGTTTTAACTGTATATTTGATTAAATAAAAACAGCCTAGGTGAGCATAAGACACTTTCTAAACCCCCGAACTTGTGAATGGCAGTGCATGTTAACGGTTTTCAGATGTTAGGTTTTGTTGGTAAAACATCAGAAATCTAATAGACCTATAGTTTTGTGTGTACCCACATTTTCAAATGAATGCCCTGTGTGTAAATAGCAGGGGGACGAAAAGATCTCTCAGTCCTAGCAGTTTAAAGGCAGCAGTGTGATTATTGGTTAGAATACAGCTATACCTCTTTCTACCATCTCTGTCTCTCTCTCTTTCTCCCTCTCTGTCGATATGAAAACACTAACCCTCACTGCGTTGTGTTGTTCTGTCATTGTGGCCCGGCGACGGCTGTGTCTCCAGGTCAGAGCAGAGGATTCGGCTTCGTCGAGTTTAATCACTTGCAGGATGCCAGCCACTGGATGGAGACCAACCAGGTCACTTCACACTGCACACACACATACACACTACAAGACCACACGTGTATGGATATATATGCCCTTTACAGCTGGATTCCTTATGATTTCACAGATTTCGCCATCTCTTAAGAATGAGGTCTGTCTGTTGCCACTCTAATATGCAGTCGGTCTAGCACATACATTCAACTGTGCTACTAGTTGGGCATTTAATGGAAATCCCTAAGCTTTATATAAGTTCAACAGTATTCACGCCCCTCCGAAAGCTCAGTTTGTGTTTTATCATCTCCCTTTTTCAGTTAGCTGCGAAGTGTCTCTTGGCAGCCGTAAAATCCTAGTGTGAGACCTGCCCTATTTTTTGTGTCTCTGTAGTGGAATCTTCAAGGCTTTGAAAAGTGTCATAATCACTCGATGGTTTCAGAAAGCATGAGCATTTGACCAGAATGTTCCTCTAGAGCATCTTTAAATTACCAGTGAGTTCATAGATTAGCTGACCTGTATACTGTATGTTAGTTTACATGAAAGATAGGAAGAAGTTAGTAATGTAATACTGTGGCAGACATATTTGTTCAGAGAAACTTATGGTACACTAAGGCTACGTTCACACCGTCAGTCCAGATCCGCTTATTTGTGTATCCGATTGGAATCTGATCAAAATTATTGCCTGTCCACATTGTGTATTGCAACTGTTCAGATATGATATGATATGTGTGTCCCATACCGCTCTTTCATTTTCCGGAATATCTGCATTGGTTTCTATGGCAGTGATGTTGCCTTAGGTAGGTATAACCCAAAAACAACAACAACAGCCGCAACATAGAGGGGTTTGCAATACAGATGTTGTCTTATTTACATCATGACGATGTGTAGGACTACTGCGTCTTCTGAGACGGGGACAGAAACGTAGGAGGCTGGTATGTGTGGCTTTTGTTCTGTGCTGTCGTCTCCGCCGGATTCAAAACATGTCTCCTATATTATCATTTTCTGCTCGTCCTGCATTTTGCACCAACACAACCTTGTTTCTGCAGCGACTTTCAGCTTCCCATAACAACGTCTGAAGTTTGTTTTATATGCTGTGAGGGTCACATAAACCATGTCAAACTCGATCAGAGCCGTCAGACTGAAATGGATTTCCAGAAAGGAGATTTGAATAGGATTTCAAACAACATGAATGTAGCTCAAAAACAGATTTGTAAAAATCGCATTTGTGAATTATATTTATATTCACACTTGCTAAATCTGATCGGATTTCAATCGGATAGGCACAAAAATTCGGATTCGGACTGATAGTCTGAACGAGGGTCTCTCAATGTACCTGAAGTAAACCTTGCGGAAACAACATCAGAATGCATTCTGGTCCACACTTCAGCTTATTCTGATCAAGAACCACACGCTTGGACAGGAAGATTTTTTTTGAAGGCCTTGAAAAGCAATTGACCACAATTTTGTTTTTGTATTGATGATGCCAAAATGATAGACCATGTGGAAAAAACTGATCCAAATAATGGTGCAGTTGCCTGGAGAAAGAGTCATTTTGTTGGCCACGGCAGTCATACGATGTCACTGGTGCGGCAGCATGACCATAAAAGTGTGCCTGCATTAAATGTCATCAACTTAGAGTTGTCTGATTGTCAGTTGTCTGAAAACGTACAGGCATGCCTGAAGCATGGCAACGCAACACAGCATCTCGTTCCCTTTTCAGGGGAACCGGGTTACATACGTGACCCTAAGACATTCCCTTTTGAGGTAACTCGACGCTGCGTCATGGTGTTGATGCTATGGGAACATAAATACCCACAAGGCCATAAACAACCCATCTTCCATTAATGTCCTATTATGACTGTAAAGCTGCTTTGAAACAATCTATATTGTAAAAAGCGCTATATAAATGGTGACTTGACTTGACCTTGAACCAAGCATAGCCCAAACCCAGGGTCTGAACCTAGAGGTGCCAAACAAGATACATGCTAAGCACTTTAACACCAAGAGGTGCCTTTATCTAATAACTGCTTCAGCGAGCAGACTGGTCCTAGGACCAAAGTTGAGTAGGTCATCTTCTTACTAGGGCCCCTATAGGGCAGAGCTGACTAGAGAGGCTGCAGCTTCAGCTGTGTGCCCCACTCTGGAAGAGGGCAGACTACTGTTACTGTACCACCACATACTGTACCACCACATTAGCCATTCCCAATTTGTAAAGCTCTTTAAAAGCAACCCCACCAAGGGGAGCATGTATTCAGCATCCAGTCTCAAAGAGCTGGCGAAGACTGCACAAGAGTGAGGAACGGCGGTTAGTGTTCGAACCATCTGCTCTATAAACTACCAGCTCAAAGCCCTCAGTCAACTTGTAGAAGAATAGCAAAAGTACTTTCAGGAGATCTAGCTAAGAAAAACCTTTGGGTGGACCTCGGGGGAAGTGTGCCGTCATTGCTCATCTGCACTATCGCCTATCGCCACTATGAGTTAAAGCTTCAGGGGGAGACAGACAGAGCCCGACTTCCTCTCTGTCAACTGCCCTTCCTCGGTTGTCACCAAAAAAGGAACTGAAAGACTATTTCCGCCTATCCACCAGGGAGAGACACTGTCTGTTTAACAGGTCCTCTAGGGAAGTGTACTGGCCACCCTTCTGCAACGTAGCCCATACCTCCACTAATGGTTGCTTATTATCATCGTAATTCCAGCAAGGAAACGAGCTGACAAAAGGAGAACTTAACACTGTCAATTCACCCATTCCTCTCAGAATTCCAGGAAGCGTGCCAACATAGTTCATGTCCACACTGCGGGGCTGAAGGACACTGAACACAAACTTTGTAAAGGCCGCAGACTGAACCCTCACCTCTCTGAACCTCATACTGCATCTATGGCAGTGCCAAAAAGGCCAGAGGGTGAGACCGGGGTGTTAAAGAGAGAGGATTTCTCCTTTTCCTTTATACCCGAAATGTTTAACCATAGATGCCTCTCTGTGGCAACCATCACAGCCATAGAATGGCCATTGGCACAGGCCATCTGCTTGGTGGCACGAAGGGCAAGATCTGTGGCTCTGCGGTGCTCCAGGGCTGCCTCTGGAGATGGTCCCTCCCCTTGGACCAGGTCCTTCAGAAGGTCGGCCTGCAACATTGCCATACTGTGCAGGGCTCCACTGGCCTGACCCGCCACTGCGTACGACTTGGCAAATCTGGAAAGGCTTGGAGCAGTGTTTCTAAACCCTGCTCCTGAAGGACCCTCAACACTGCACATTTTCTTTGTCTCCCTAGTTAAACACACCTGATTCAACTCATCAGCTCATTAGAAGTAACTCCAGGACCTGAATCGGGTGTTCAGAAAGAGCAGACTTTGAGATCGGTGTTTGGGGGTCCTCCAGGACCAGGGTTGAGAAACCCTGGCCTAGAGGGCAAGACCGGTCCCTTCAGGGAAGACAAGGGAGAGATGACTTGCAAACACCTCTTCAACTAGGGGCATTTTCTTGTATCCATGCTCACATAGCGCCTCCATGTTCAAATATTTCAACAGAGGTGACTATGTGAGCGGAATTCCCCATGATCTCGACACCTTTTAGTATGGAGATCAGGTAGAAACAATCCATACCATGAGGCGCTGATGCCTGGCCCCCATCCCCATGCAAAGAGAACCAAGCAAGAGCAGCAGAACCCCATTGAGAGAGAAACAGAGCGTGCTCCGCTCCCAAACAGACAACACAGTGTTTGTGTGTGATGACCTGTATTAAATCGAGGACACACACACAAACTATTTCTTTCTCGCACTCCCAAACAAAGCGGCTTCCTGAAGACAACAAAACTGGTGACGTTTAATGCAGGTGCCCTTTTGTAGTCATGCCGGCGCACCAGTGATATCATTTGATTGCCTTGTCCGATAACATTGGCGTGGTTTCACACGTGTTTCAGACACCGGCGCACACTGAAGGCATTCCCATAGTGTCAACATCATGACGCAGCGTCGAAAGCGAATGAATAACTACCTAATATTTCACAAAAGTTAAAGGGGTGGTAAACCACGATTTCACTATTCTAACTTTAGCTAGCGTGTAATGTTGCTGCTTGAGCATAAACAACATCTGCAAAGTTACAACGTTCAAAGTTTAAAGCAAAGGGAGATATTTGCTTTTAAAGAAATCAGTTTCTAAGAACTACAGCAAACGGCCAGTAGGTGACTACACACATTCCTCCAGGGTTGGTGACATCAACAGGCTCAATATTTACATAAACCCCTCCTCCGAGAATATTAAATAAGGGGGGGTGAGGCCATTTTGTATCGCGGCGCTGTTGTGGTATAGTAGGCTGGAGTGTTGTTGCCGCGATGCCGAGGAAACGCTGTTATTTTCATCCGGATTGCAGGTCTGGGGTACTTGCTCTGTTCAGCCTTCCTTGGGACGGGGGTGCGTTGCAGAGCGTTTAACATAAAACATGTTATATGCACGTGTGTTTGAGTCAGCGGGGAATCAGGCGCGCGCGGGGCTCCCTGCAGCACATCTAACAGAGGAAAACATCCACCGTCTTCGCGATTTCAATGCCAGATTTGCACAACGTCAGCTGCGTGAAAAAAACACTGCCGGTGCGTGGATGCATGACGCGCGCTGCACATTTCACGGAGGACAACACAAACTTCCACAAACTTCGCAAGTTCAATACAGGATATGCACAACGGCTTGTCCTGAAAGCTGGATTTACAAACAGAAGCTGTTTACGGGCCACAACCTGTAAGTCTGATTTATATTTCATCGATGTGTTTTCCTGTAATAGGTTGTAGCGAGGAAGTAAACAGATGACAACACTGTTCTGCAAACCAGTCTGTTAAATGATCATTCATACTTAACGTTATCCGACGAACACCTAACGTTACAAACACTAACGTTAAAATCTCAACAGCGAACCTGACATTAGTGTAAATGATTCTTTGATTAGAGCTTTTATGTAGTGTTTATCTACAGGCATGCTAAACATGGTTCTGTGTGTGATTTGGCTAACTTACTAGTTAAAGCCAGTGCTTAGTGTTTGTTTTGGGTTAGTTCTTGCGACAGATATTTGGCTATAATCGTTCTAAAAATACAAAAGTTAAAGTGCCATTCAGTAGCGATCACTATAGATCCGCAGTCTTTACTCTTGAGGACTGAACAGGTTCTGCTCGATCATCTTCACTCAAATGTTCTGGGTCTGATTCGGGCTCATATGGTTTTATTGACGCCGTTGTTTCTAACACTGACCAAAGCACAGCCTCCGGTAAGGGGCGTGACGTTTCCGACATGCGTGCACTAGGCGTTTAGCGAATCACAACACACTGGGCCAGCTAACCAATCAGAGCCCACTGCGTATTTTTGAGGGACTGGCTTCATACAACCCGGAAAGCATCAGACCGTTTTACAAGGAGGGACAGAGCAGTGTAGAATAAAGGTCAAATATATGAAAAATAAGGCAATTTTTTTTAAAACGAAGCATGAACACATGTTACAGTGCACCCCACAAACACAGTCAAGCCTTCAAAAGAATGTGTTTTACCACCCCTTTAAGTGTGCTGTTAATTTATTGCCACAATCCTTGCAGAATTGGGCAAATTCACAGATTTGTTCTTCATTAAATGTGCTGCAGCAGCCCAATTCCTGGTAAACAACACTTTCTTTCATGCTGTGCACCCTGATCTCTGGTATTTGTGTAGCAGCCAGGCCGTGAGATTGAAATCACCAATTTTCAGCCAGTTTTTTGCCATTTTTTCATGTAGCAGATGGTTCATGAATGGACTGCGTGGTCCATTACTAGCCTAGATCTTGATTTTAAAAAGGCTAACTTTAGGTTATTTCTGTATTATTCGTGGGTACGAAGGGGTGCCATAACAAATAGACGTGAAACAATATCAAGGCGTATTTGTTTTTATGTACACAAGCATGGAGTCATGTTTGTATTTATTTATCAGGGCTCTGACATGCTCAAAATTGGGTAATTGGATAGTGGTTAGATTTCTTTAAGTATTCAGTTACATTAAGGATGTTTTCTTAATGGCAGTAGCTCAAATGAGGGAAGTTGTCTGCATTTATTTTTAAGCATTGAGGTCCTGAAGGATTTATGTTTGGCTCAGGTACAGTAATACGATCAAGTCTTTATTCAATGTATCTTGTCATCGCTGTATGAATTTGCTTTTGTGAAACTTCTGTCTGGATGTGTTATTTGTGGCTTAATGTGGGTGGGCAGGAGTGAGCGCGACTTTTTTTTTTTCCCCTGAATGGGGGAGGTTGAGGCTTCTGGCCAGAGAGAGTGTCCGCACACACTCTCTCACACGCAGGCCGGCGCGTCTTTCTGAGTCCTCTCAAGCTGATGGTGATATCTGTCTTCCTCTCTCTCTTTTATCCAGTCTTCTTCTCCCCTCTTGTGTGAGATAAGGTCTCAAGTGTACCAATTCCACCCTGAAAATGATATTTATTCTTTTGTCCCCTCTCTTCCTCTGTGTCTCGTTTTCAGAGAGTGCTCACTATTTTGGGACAGCGAGTATCTATGCACTACAGCGACCCAAAGCCCCGTGCTAATGAAGACTGGCTCTGCAATAAGGTAACTTTCTAAAGGTTCTTAATTTCAATTAATAAAGAATCATTTTAAATTAAGTCCAAGTAAAAATTTATTCTTGAATTATTGTGCTTTTAAAGGCATAGCTCATCTTAAAATGAAAATGAAGTCATAATTTACTTACCCTGGTGTTGTTCTAATGCCATATGCCCTTCTTTCTTTTTTTCGGACAACAAAAGGACAATTGTTAAAAATTGTCCCGCTCCTCCATATAATGGCAGTGAATAGTGCCCAGCATCAAGCTTTTCAAAAAAAGGCGCAAAAGTATCACAGAATGATCTAGTGTAACTTGTGTCGTATATTCCAAGTGTTCTATGGATATACTATGGGTTTGTACTATAACATACCTATATTTAATGTATTTTTTAATGAAAATCCTGACCTTAGCCATTGGTCTTTGATGCACAGCTATGCGCATGTGCGTTCGTGAGACTCCACAGTTCACTCCGAAAGCACACAATTTGTGAGAAATCAAGATTAATAAATGCACGACATGAAATGCAATGCCTAGAAATTCCCAAAAAGTATTTGTGGACTTTCTCCACTGGGTTGAATATTTCAGGACCGGAACTCAAGATGAAGACAGCAGTGTTTGGGAAGCTACTCTGAGACTAACTTATGAGTAGCTAGTCAAACTACAAAGTAGTTAAGGTACAGTCAAGCAAACCTTCTGAAAACGTAGTGAGCTACACTACAACTTACTATCAAAAAGTAGCTAGCCGCATTGAAAACTTTTCTTTTTTACAATGACATTGTATATTACAAATAATTGAATACTTTTTAATGAAGAATGTTATAAGTAATTAGGATTTGGGGTTTAAAACAACATAATGTAATACAATTATGATTTCACAGTATTGTTTATTTTATAAACTATCCAAAGAAACACACAATAATATTCAAATTTAAGCCTATATCTCAAACTGAAAGTGCAAAATTGCTACACATGTAACATCAATGCAGGAACAAAATGTATGCAGATGAAATTGTATACACGGGAGTAGTCAAAAATGCAGGTTAAACTCACAGCACATGCAGTGATGAAGCTCATTTACTGTGAACGGAGCCGCTCTGAGACGCGAATCAAGAGCTACTTGCATGAAAACAGTGCGCTTCATTCTGAAAACCAACACAACCTATTTAATTAGATCTCAGCCTTTGCTGTGTGATAAGTGCGCTGCAATTCACCTGTATGTAATTCACAATTTCAGTTTGTGATCTAATAAGAAGACGACGCTGTGATGCTTCAAAACGCAATATAGCTTTTGGTCATGCTACACCGCTACTAGCTGGAAAAAGTTTATAGCTACTGTCAAGCTACACTGTTACACTACAGCTGAGCTACTGAAAAATGTAGTTAAGTTAGTAGTGTCGCTACTTGTAGTTAGCTACTCCCCAACACTAGATAACAGTCAGAATAATAGTTGGCAATAACTATGTTTCGGCGAACACAACGGATATATTAACCTCAGAGAAGAAATTACATGAATTGTATTTCATGTCGCGTTTTTGTTCATCTTGAGTCTCACAGACGTGTAGTTGTGCACAGATGATCAATGGACAATATCTGGATTTTCATTAAATAATATATTACATTTCGGTTTGTTTTTCCCTAAACCCTATCGTATACACTTGAAAATATTCCCCAGAACACTTGGAATATATGACACACGTTACACTGGATCATTGTGTGACACTTTTGCATCTTTTCATTCCAAACCTAAGACTTTCATTCATCTTCGAAACACAAATGAAGATATTTTTCATGAAACCTGAGAAATTTCTGACCCTCCATTGAAAGTCCATGCAACCAAAACTCTGATGCTTCAATATGAATAACAGTAATCCATATGAATCAAGCAGTTTAATCTAAGTCTTTTGAAGATGCACTTTCAGATCGTTTATAAGCCTAAATTAAATTTGTTTATCATATTTTCACATGTAGACATTGATCAATGCACATACATAGAGCACATCAAATATGGGAAATGGAAGAGCAAACTTAACTGGTTCTCAGTCGCAAATCAAGCTTGTTTGGGCTAATGTTGAGCCAATGAGGTTTGTTGCTCGTTAAGCAATGTTGAGCTGCTGTTGAGCCTTATTACTATTATTATTAATATATTGATGTCACAATAATGGACCATTTGGGAAAACACCAAAATAATGGTGTGATTGTATTAATTTCTTTCTTGTTGGCCTAAACATCTGTTTTGCTTGGCAGTGTGGAGTGCAGAACTTCAAACGAAGAGAAAAGTGTTTCAAATGCGGAGTTCCAAAATCAGGTGAGAATTGAAATGGCCTTTCTCATGCTCCAAATGGTAAAAACATGTATATTAATGTACATTCTTGCACGTATGGCTCTTTCTTTTCAGAGGCTGAGCTAAAAAAACTGCCTCTGGTGCCAAAGAGTTTACCTTTGGGTCAGTTAAAGGACTCAGCTCAGGGTTTACTGCCCCTTCCCATCATATACCAGACAGCATCTCCAATTCTCAACTTAAGTTCCTCGACCCAGGCTGGCGAGGTGGCCAATGACAGTAAGTCGTACACACGTTTAACACTTTTCCTTTTGGGTAAGACATTGCTTCCATCTGTGTTCACATGTCTTCAGCTCTGATACTGCGGAATCTGGGACCCCATACGACACTAGAGGCCATTTTGTCCGCTTTGTCCCCATTTGCTACTCTCTCCTCTTCAAATGTCCGGCTCATCAAAGACAAACAGACACAGCTCAACCGAGGGTTTGCTTTCCTGCAGCTCACTACTATCGTGGTAAGACAGCGACTCTACTTGCAAATGGCATCTGCTTGTTTTGCTGGGAAGTTGCGGCTTCAACGCATATGTGTAAGACTAACACAAACAGGTATTGTATCATGTTTTAGGAAGCTTCACAGCTGCTTCAGATCCTCCAGTCCCTGCAGCCTCCTCTCTCTATTGACGGCAAGCTCATCTCTGTAGAGTTTGCCAAGGGCTCCAAACGGTATGAGTTCATAACTTTCTAATAGGCCTTTATCACACTTCTGCGTTTAAAAAAGCGGAAGCTTAAAAATAAACTTCTGCTGTAGGCTGTGCCCATAGCATGGGATTCTTGAGATTTATTTATGTAAAATTCAGCACAGATACTTATTTTAAAGACACCAACCTCAGTTTACAATCATTAATTGAGTATTGTGAAACAAAGAAAAAAGGTGTCAATATTCTGAGTGCATATTTTGTGATTTTAAAGGGGAGCGTCCAAGCCGTACTGTATGTGTTTACGCAATACTTCAGTCTGTTTGCCTTATTTTATTACAGAACTGCAAGAATACGAAACAAACAATATACACTATACTGCCAAAAGTTTTGGGACGCCTGCCTTTACATGCACATGAACTTTAATGACATCCCATTCTTAATCTGTAGGGTTTAATATGGAGTTGGCCCACCCTTTGCAGCTCTAACAGCTTCAACTCTTCTGGGAAGGCTTTCCACAAGGTTTAGGAGTGTGTTTATGGGGATTTTTGACCATTCTTCTAGAAGCTCATTTGTGAGGTCAGGCACTGATGTTGGACGAGAAGGCCTGGCTCGAGTCTCTGCTCTAATTCATCCCAAAGGTGTTCAATCGGGTTGAGCTCATGACTCAAGTTCCTCCACACCCAACTTGCTCATTCATGTCTTTATGGGCCGATGCTTTGTGCACTGGAGAGCAGTCATGTTGGAGCAGGAAGGGGCCATCCCCAAACTGTCCCCACAAAGTTGGGAGCATGAAATTGTCCAAAATGAGCAAAATTAGGTATGCTGAAGCATTAAGAGTTCCTTTCACTGGAACTAAGGGGCCAAGCCCAACCCCTGGAAAACAAACCCACACCATAATCCCCCTCCACCAAACTTTACACTTGGCACAATGCAGTCAGGAAAGTCCCGTTCTCCTGGCAACCGCCAAACCCAGACTCATCCATCGGATTGCCAGACAGAGAAGCGTGATTGGTCACTCCAGAGAACACGTCTCCACTGCTCTAGAGTCCAGTGGCGGCGCGCTTTACCCCACTGCATCCGACGCTTTGCATTACACTTGGTGATGTAAGTCTTGGATGAGCTGCTCGGCCATGGAAACCCTCTCCATAAAGCTCTACACACTGTTCTTGAGCTAATCTGAAGGCCACATGAAGTTTGGAGGTCTATTGACTCTGCAGAAAGTTGGCGACTTCTGCGCTCTGTGACCCTCAGCATGCGCTGACCCCGCTTTTTTATTTTTATGTGGCCTACCACTTCGTGGCTGAGTTGCTGTTGTTCCCAATTGCCTCCACTTTGTTATTATACCACTAACAGTTGACCGTGGAATATTTAGTAGTGAGGAAATTTCACGAATGGTCTTATTGCACAGGTGGCAGCCGATCCCGGTCCCGCGCTTGAGTTCACTGAGCTCCTGAGAGCGACCCATTCTCTCACAAATGTTTGTAGAAGCGTCTGCATGTCTAGTAGCTTGATTTATACACCTGTGGCCATGGAAGTGATGGGAACACCTGAATTCAATGATTTGGAGGGGTGTCCCAATACTTTTGGCTATATAGTGTATCACATTAAAGAGCATCAGAATGAAACCAATATTAATTTCAACTAAAGTAAATTAAAGGTTTGTGGGGAAATTATATTAATAATGGCAGCACCGGCAGCACATATGATCGTGTCTCCCAGATAATGTTAAACAGTAAAATAAAAGATGACACGCATAGCAGCAGGGTATCATGTAAGTCTAAATAATTTGTTTTAAATATTGACATTATTGTTAAGTTGACAATAATGCAGGCAGAAATTCCTTTATGCCACTAATCAGAGCAGGATGTGACAACAAGCGAACTGTGATTTTTAAAAGCCTATACCGATCCAGCAGCGCTACACTGATGTCATAGTTGTGTAATAGGAAAAGTAAAATGCAGCAGAGCCACACATTTGAGAATGTTTACAGATCTTACTATTACTATAATGCTTTACATGTATGTTATGCAGCTTTGTGAGTGTTCTCCCTCTCTCTCTCAGCGATGCTTTTCTGGCAGATGGGAGTCGGGTGAGTGTGGCGACAGTAGCGAGTACAGCTATAGCTGCAGCGCAGTGGGCCGTCACTCAGGTACTCACAACATAAAGACTAATATGTAGGGAATAATTTACTCTAGGATGTTCAATTAGTGATAATGAATGTGCATCCAAGGTGTAAATGCGGCCATGTTGCAAAGCAGATTGATTTGATATCAGTTATTCCACTTAAAGGGATAGTTCACCCATAAATGAGTTTCTTGGAACACAAAAGAAGATATTTTGAAGAATACTGGTTAGACAGTTGACGGTAGCCAAAAAAATAGGGAGGAAAAAATACTATGGAAGTCAATAGCTACCGTCAACTGTCTAACCAATTGTGTGTTCAGCAGAAGCAAGAAACGTATACAGGTTTGGAACAACATGAGGGTAAGTAATGACAACATTTTCATTTTTGGGTGAACTATCCCTTTAGAAACCTATTTTGCTTAGAAACCGTTCAAATCTTACATGACAATTGGGAAAAATCTGTGATGTGTAACTCTCAAAGGCTAATCTGGATGTATAATAGCCACACAAATACAGCAAACAACTGTGAACGAGTCTCAACCAATCAGAAGCAAGATTTTTTTAAAAGTAAAACTGACTGTGTTTTTTTTTTAATATTAGCACAATACTATCTAGTGATGCAACTGGAAATATATGGCTGAAAATGAAGTTTTGGTTTTGAACAAATGATTGACAGAAACAGTGATGTTTAATTATCTTCATTCAAACACAAATGAACATTAGAAAGTTTTATTTAAAACTGTTCCTAAAGAACATGTACATTGATTTTAAAAGTCTTTAATTAGTCTGTTTTTAGATTGATTTCGTTTTTTGGATTACTTGCATTCAGTGATTTTCCTCTGACAAATGTCTGGTTATTGTTCCAGACGGCGCAGCTCTCGGGTGCAGCTGCAGGTGGTGATTTCAGTGTGCACCCGCAGGGGGCGGCAGCTGTGTTTGGGCAAGAGGCCGTACATGGTTTCAGTGCAGAGGCGCAACCCTTTAAAAGGCTAGCGGCTGCGGGGCTGACTAGCCACACTTCATTAGGCACTCCTGACGGAGGAACTGCCTCTACAGGTATACCTACATCTCCGTTACATCTGCTGCCAGCCCCTGAATCTTTTACTGAAGTAAGTGTAAATGTGTTTTTAATCGCAGGAGAAACAGGTGCTACCTCCATACTGGCGCTCGCAGCATCCCACAGCCAGCTTGTCGCCACAACAACCTCCACACTGGCCAACCAGGTGGAGTTCTGTTTTTCCTGTTCATTCGTTATTTTATTTTCTGTGTTGCTATCAAAATTCAGTGAACCATTTTTTAAATTTCCGATGCACTTATTGTCTGTCTTTATACTCCGTGTGTCTGTGTGTCTCCAGGTGGAGATAATTGGGAAACCTCAGCCTGCTACCCCGAACCAGCCTGCCACACCTGGAACTGCCCTGGAGTGCCAGCAGTACCGTAAGCACACCGTCCAAAACATTAAAGTGCTCCTATTATGTTAGTTTAAAGGCTCCTAATTTTGTCTCCTACAATAGGTTTACATGCATCCAAGTTAAAAACATTTTTGTTGTGATTGGTCTACTCTGCTCTGATTTGGTCAGATGGTCCAGTCGGATGTAACTGGTCTACTCTTCTCTGATTGGTCAGATGGTCCAGTCTGTTGTGCTTGGTCTACTCTTCTGTTTGGTCAGATGGCCCAGTATGTTGTATACACGGTGATACAAACCGTAACAATGGCGTTTTGTTTTACCAAATCAATTCAAGCCCATGTCATCATTCTTTGGAAGTGCATGCAAAGAGGATTTGCTTTGACATGTCGACAACCTGAACCAAACTCTTCCAGTCTCAGCTACAACTACAGAGTTTGAACGTCAAAGTAGACATTGTTCTTGGGCCGCCAGTAGAGACCATAGGCTAGTTACAAACCTCCGGAGGTTTATTATGTAAGTAAGACTGGAATTGCTCATTTCGGCAGTTCAGAATTGGTTCTTTCTTTTAAGGAGACAATAATGCCATTTATTGTGCATTTTGATCTATGAAACTGCTGAACTTTTACTTTCACAAACGGCTATATTACACACTGCATGGAAGGAAATATTCAAACTTGCATAATGAGGGGCACTTTAATATTAATTTTACCAAAAATGTATTTGCAGTTACTTCAGCTGACTAATGAATTCCTGTGCATCTTCATTTTCATATAAACAAGGTGCATCAATTGTGTTTCCTCTTTCCTGCAGCGGATCCTGACGTGTCCACGTACCAGTACGATGAGAGCTCTGGCTATTATTATGACCCTCTTACAGGCCTCTATTATGACGCAAATTCACAGGTAATAAAAAAGGCTTGGGGATTGCAGAACACAGTTTATGAAGTGCGTGCTGGAGGATTTGGTCATTTACACATAAGCGCATGTTGACTGGGAAGAAGGGGCATAATAACGTTGTCATAAAATTGTGATTTAATATGTATTTGTTTTAAATTGAAAAGTTAGCATATTTACTGTTCGGTAAAAGCACATTTATTTTAAATTACTCTGATATTTAAAATGGGTCGGACTGCGGGTTTTCAGATCCAGGTGGACCCGTGAAGACCTCTAGCTCCAACCCTAATCAAACACACACATGGACCAGCTGGTCAATCTTCAGAGTTGCTTGAGTTTAATCAGGGTTGGAGCTAAACTCTGGAGGACCGCATATAGTACCTTCAGGGCTGGATTTGAGGAACCCAAAGTTAAACCCTGAATATCATGTAGCTGTTTATATCTGGGGTGTTTTTTATTCTATATAGGTGGATTTATATCATTACCTTATGGAATATATCTGTGTTTTTATGACAAATGCTTAAATTTGACCAGTTACTTCAATTATTCCGAATACTATGGACTGTTACCAATCAAATTATACCAGCATCAACAAAAGCCGTCTTTACACTGACAAGGTGGGACAAAAGCTCCACCTGAATGGCATTTATGTTAATTGACTGTTTAATGCTGCTCAAAGTTGGCATACATGTATTTACACCAATTCATAATGTAAATAGCCGAAATAAAGTATATCAGTTATTAAACTAAAAAACAGGAATTCATTACAGGGTAGGGCTGCAATATTGGGTATTTTATTTTAAGGTGACTTTATGTAATTACACTAGTGCTGGGAATCGATTAACATTTTTTGCACTAATTAATCGCTTTTTTTTTTCTGTAATTAATCGCGATTAAAAACATATGTTTTATTATATTTTAATAATTTTAGTTACTCTCCAAATTAATGTAGAAACAATTTAAAGACAGCATATTTTTAAATATTTGTTGTAATGGCATCTCTATATGAATGAAGGCCAGTATCACTGATACTAATGTCTCTATGAAACATTAATGTCGTTACATTACAGTATAACTGAAAGCTACCAATTTCAACATTTATTAGGCTTTAAAAAAACAAGTTTTAATTTAAGTGAACTTAAAACAATCTTCTCGTAACCCCATTATAATAAATGTTAAAATGTCGAGTGTGTGTCAGGGTGTCCCTCGATTAGCTGACATGAGATGCGCACACACACAGACAGGACAATGACATACAGCGTGTTCTCTTGTGTCTTGTCGCGCTTGGATTGTTTAAAAGCATTTACATGAATAAAGGCGTGATCATATAATGTAACGCTAGGCAAAAATGGATATAAAAACGGACGCTGCGTTAATTGCGTTAAATATTTTGAATGCGTTAAACTGAAAAAAAATAATCACCCACGTTAATTTGCTCGGCACTAAATTACATAAATAAGTACTGAGAAATATTGATGACCTACATGTACTTACTATAGGTTTTGGTTTAGGAGTAGTTACTTGTAATTTTGCAGATCTGTTATTACCACAATAAGTACATGTAACACCTGATAATAAAGTGTTATGATGACAAGAATCATTTTCAGATTCAGGATTTAGTCACAGAATAAAACGGCGGTGCTTTCAGCTGTCAGATCTAAACCTCTGATTGACCATTGCATTCATAAGCTCAACAGAAACGTGTGTTATTGGTTGTAATGCTCAGCGCTGCAAAAAACAACACACAAAAATAAATCTGATGCAACGTGAGCAGATCTAAATGTAATGCTGCAATCAACACTTTTAATTTTCATATTTCACTTTTAATAACAACAGTTATAATAGATTTAGTTTAATTGAGCAGTTTATGCCCCCTTATCTATTATGAGCATCTTTGTTCAGTTTGGTGTCATTTTTGCCCCAAGCCCCCATTGATTTCCGACCGATTCAGGTGAGTTTAATTGTGTAAGGTTCTTGTCTTTTATTTGATGACTAGTCCGTCAGTGATGACCAAGCAACTTAATACAGCTTCTATACAAGCATACTGATACTGAGAATGCTTTGTGATGTTCTTCTAGTACTATTATAATGCCCATACGCAGCAGTACATGTACTGGGATGGGGAAAGCCGCACGTATGTTCCTGCCCCATCACAGACGTCCGATGACCCCACAGACCCTGCGGCCACGGGAGCGTCCTCTGACCTTTCAGGTGCTCCCAACAACGGCAAGGACAAGAAGGACAAGCCCAAGAGTAAGACAGCACAGCAGGTACATCCTCAAACTACTTAAGTCACCATGAAAAATGTGTTTACTGGCGCAACCTGTCACTCACATGAGATCCACCGTTAGCAAACCACAACCATCCAATCAATTCCCCATGGACAAAACCAAGTCCCGCCCTACATTTTGTCTTCCATTTCATGCCGACTTTAAAGGAAATGTGTTAGAAGTCAGAAATGCTCACTGCATGTGAATCATTTCGCATGTTAAGGTGTACTGATGTATCAGCTGAAACAAACTGTCTGTTGTTGTTGCCATCTCCACAACAAGTTTCTTTTTCGACCGTTGAGGTTTTGGTGAGATGACATGTGATTTAAATCGAGTATTTGTATGTTTCTTCAGATAGCCAAAGACATGGAGCGGTGGGCCAAAAGTCTGAACAGGCAGAAGGATAATGGCCGGTCGTCCTCGTCTTCCACGTTGAGCACAAACTCTCGATTGATGGCACAGGGTAGACCGGACGACAGGCGGGAATCTGCCAGCGCGGATGCGGGTTACGCCGTCCTGGAGATGAAGGTTGGGTTTGTACACGTCTGACTAATGCCCTGCTGTTAAAATGCCACATCATGTCTCACTGATGGTGTGAAATTTTCCCACAGGGTGTCTTGCTGGAGAGACCTCAGATTCTGATGGAGCAGATCAGACATCCAGAAGAAAGAGAAGTATGTTTTGTGTTTTGTTACCCTACGGGCCTGTTATACTCATGGGAAAGTTATTTTTCGTTCCTCGCTTAAGGGGGAAAAAGTAAAAAGTTTGAAAAACGTGAACCGTCATATACTGTTAGAGAACATACAATGCCGCCCACACAAAATAAATCCACAACAAAAATGACAGCGGTGAAAAAACAGCTGTTAAGAAAGCATGGCTTTCCACTACTTCCACCATATGAATGGTTTTCCAATCATTACATGTTCGGGTCTTTATATTATTTTCCATTTTATTTTGTATTTTTGTTGTTTTGTTTTATTGCATGTTGGGATTTTGGGGATTATTTTATTAGTGATTTTGACTGGTTTCTTTTTGTCTTGTTTTTCAAACAGTACACATACAAGATGCACAAAATAAACATTTTCTATTATTGGCACTGAAGTGTTTTAAAAAATGAATTGTTGCTTCTCTCAGCAGAGTCCTCCTCTGGGTCTGGTGGCAGGCTACAGCGGAGAGACGGACAGCGAGGAGGAGGGCGGAGAGCGAGAGGAGAGACTGACAGACTGGTCTAAACTGGCCTGTCTGCTGTGCAGGAGACAGTTCCCCAGTAAAGAGGCTCTGATCAGACATCAGCAGCTCTCAGAGCTACACAGAGTGAGTGATGGCTGGAGATCTGCCAACATATGAGCCTTGTTGAATGCCAAGAGGATGTTGTTTTCATTTTTATATGTAAATTTTTTTTTTCATACACTATATTGCCAAAAGTATTGGGACACTCCTCCCAAATCATTGAATCAGGTGCTCCAATCACTTCCATGGCCACAGGTGTATAAATCAAGCACTAGACATGCAGACGCTCCTACAAACATCTGTGAAAGAATGGGTCTCTCTCAGGAGCTCAGTGAACTCAAGCGTGGTGCCGTGATCGGTTGCCACCTGTGCCATAAGACCATTCAGGAAATTTCCTCACTACTAAATATTCCACGCTCAACTGTTAGTGGTATAATAACAAAGTGGAAGCAATTGGGAACAACAGCAACTCAGCCATGAAGTGGTAGGACGCATAAATCACAGAGCGGGGTCAGCACATGCTGAGGGTCACAGTGCGCAGAAGTCGGCAACTTTCTGCAGAGTCAATAGCTAAAGACCTACAAATTTCCTGTGGCCTTCAGATTAGCTCAAGAACAGTGCACAAATGTCCATAAAGACATGGATGAGTGAGTTTGGTGTGGAGGAACTTGACTGTCCTGCACAGAGTCCTGAGCTCAACCCGATTGAACACCTTTGGGATGAATTAGAGCGGAGACTGAGAGCCAGGCCTTCTCGTCCAACATCAGTGCCTGACCTCACAAATGAGCTTCTAGAAGAATGGTCAAAAATTCCCATAAACACACTCCTAAACCTTGTGGAAAGCCTTCCCAGAAGAGTTGAAGCTGTTAGAGCTGCAAAGGGTGGGCCAACTCCATATTAAACCCTACGGATTAAGAATGGGATGTTATTAAAGTTCATGTGCATGTAAAGGCAGGCGTCCCAAAACTTTTTGCAATATAGTGTACATTGAAAAGAATATTAGCAATAAACAGTGCTATTACTGTTATCTAAAGTCCTGTTTACACCTGGTATTAAGATGCGTTTTGGTCGATCAGATCTCAAGTAGACGAGGGAGACACACCCGTTTACACCTGGTGTTTTAATCCATCTCTTTTGTCCACTTTCAACCACTTCTGTCCTGATTTGTGTGAGTGGAGGGTCTATGGGCGGGCATATGCATGGGCTTTTTCAGCTCTTTCGGTCTAATGGATGAAATTAGCTTGTGGAATTTAGACAACGGAAAAACACGGAGAGCATCAGCTTTAGTTTCTGCTCTGACAGACACAAGACCAGCCGAACGCTGTTAGTGTGTGTTAGAAATCAGGAATGGTGAGAGAACATTCAGCTTGGGACGTTTTTCATCGTCAAAACAAAATTGAGTGAATTGAGTTTAAATCCTGTCTGGCTAGCGCGCTTCCCATAATGTTTATGCATTAGGTCAGTAGGCGTAGAGTAGACGGGTTTTTTCCGTGGCTGTTTGAACACATTCGACTACCCCCTGGAAGTGGTGGAAAGTGGACAAGCTCAAAACATTTTTAGACCCGTTTACAGCTGTATTTAGCTTCGTCCACTTGTGATCCGATCGACCATGAATGCATCTTAATACCAGATGTGAACAGGGCCTAAAATAAAACTATTAAAAAAAGTTTTTGTTCATTTCAAAAAAGCTTGAATATAATGAAATATGAATATTACCTCAGACTGGCCCGAATGCAGTGGAACACGCAATAAAAGACGACTGTCAACAGAACTAATACAAATTACAAAAACAGCAGTATTACTAAAAACTGCTAACTTAAAATATGAATAAATACCATAATACTATACAAATAACACCAGCTATAACTAGACCAACGGTGCTCGCTGTGCAACTAAAACACTTTATTGTTGTTCACACTCAGTCTGATTGTTCATTTTTGTCTCGTTTTAGTTTGGATATTTTTGCTGGAAAAATCTATGAATCCAAATTCAAGCTGCAACAACAAACCAAATTAATTATCAGAATAATACACGTCATTGTCTTTGTTCATCCATGTGCAGCAAAACCTGGAGCAGAGGAGAGCCAGACCGGGCCAGCCAGAGTCACACGAGCGATCCGAAATTGAGGTAAACCCCCGATTACATCTCCAAACTCCTGATACATTCAGGACTGTATTTCCCTCTTAACTGTTATTTTTTTCCTATGATTCATTGATTTTGACACTTCTGAAGTATTGACCTCTGGGTGGCGCTCTTTTTAGCTGAAATACAGGGACCGGGCAGCAGAAAGGAGAGAAAAAGGGGCTGTCCCACAACAACCAGATGCAAAAAAGAGGAGATTCAGCCCTTCGTAAGTGCAGTTTAAGACATTGTACCATGGAAATAACACGTTATTTTGGGGGTGTGCTATGGTAACATTGTGGTGTTTGAGTGTAATGTCTTCTGTTTTGCTCTTGCCCATGGTCAGCAGTGGCGTTGGATCTCAGATGCTTCCTGGAAGGATGGAGAAAGGCTTTTTCATTCGCAACCTCCCAGTGGAGTAATGCTGTACGTCTTTGGACCTTCTCCAATACTAAACGAAACGCCTCGTGAGCAGTTTGTAACCTTGTGGTGCGGAACGTGTGCACAGAGCGACAATGCAGCTAAGAGACCATTTATCAAAGATTGGAATGATGCAGATAAATATCGGATTCAGGTTGATTTAGGAAAGTGTTTTTCCTTAATCAGCCTGAATCCTATTTATTTAGAGTCAAGTGGAAAGTGCATATATATATATCTCTCTAAATTGGATTCAGGTTGAATACCCTCAGGACCCTGAAGAAAAAACCCACCACACAGCACACCGTTACTGTAAATACAGTCCAGCTCTGTGACTTTAGCCCACCGTCAGCTTCCCAGAAAGCAATTTGTGAACATGTGCGGATGACCTGAATTTAGGCGAAACATTTTGCAATTCTGGGAAGCTGAGAAAATGATGTCAGGATGGAAAACTGGGACAATTCAGAATACGTTTCTTTCGACTTTTAACACACGGTTTTGTCCCTTTATATATTCTTTGATCAACAGCCAGTGACCCTAAGCAGAAGCTTTTGCTGATTTGCAAGTACGTGTGCTATGCATTTCGCATGTCTCCCGTGACATGACAGTCTATGCAGAAATGACAGACAGCAGGTGTCTGTGAAGACTTGCACAGTAGATTATTCTTTAGTGATCGTCTCTTCAAGAAAAGGCACAGCAGAGGATTTTTATTAGCCTAATTTGCAGTAAATATATCATATCATATGACTTATAAGCTGTATAAGCTGGTATACAGGTTTTTAAATGTGAATTTAAGGTGGTCAGAGTGAGTTTGTGAGTACTTGTCCTTATTAGCACTAAGTGCCGTTATGTTTATTTTGTTTGTTTTATTCATACTAATTTTGCTCGGATGTTAACAGAAAAGGTTATTTTGTTGGATGATTATGATTTAGAAAATGGTTCCTTATAAGAATTGTTTCATGTGAAATATAGGACTTGCTGTATGAATATTGATAATGGGACATGTTTTGAAAGCAGATGTTTTTTTTGTTTTTTTTTAAATGTATTGACGCCTAAACACGTCTGGGTCTCATTTTACCACAATCCAAGTTAGAAAAAAAGGCTAATTTTATTTCCTATAATGTGTTCAATTATACAAGAAGAAAATATTCTATTCTATTGTGACTTTTCCTTCCAGTTCAGCTTTTTATTATTAACATAGTGTGTGGGGGATCTTCCTTTTTTTATGGTAATTTGAGGAAAAAGTTTTTTTTCTTCTAAATTTCGCTGTGAAATGACTGTGAGACATGACGTTTGCAATGAGTGAGTTTGTCCCCAACAACCCGACATGTACTGAGAGAATGCATTTGCACAATACAGCTTCCTATATCAGTTCGGGGTCCGTTTTTTTTTTAATACTTTTATTAAGCAAGGACACATTAAATTGACAGTAAAGACATTCATAATGTCACAAAAGATTGCTCTTTTCAACTTTCTATTCATCAAAGAATCCTGACAAAACAATAATATTAATCACCATAACTGTTTTCAACATTGATAATGATAATAAATATTGCTTGATCATCAAATCATCACATTAGAATGATTTCTGAAGGATCATGTGACACTGAAGACTGGAGTAATGATGCTTGAAATTCAGACATTAAAATAGAAAATGTCTCGGTTACGTCAATGTCACAGACATATTGGGATCCCAATATGTCGCGACGTCGACGTAACGTCGAACGTGACCGACTGAAAGGGAACAGGTATTTTTAACCTCTTAAACTCCAAGGACCCTGATGACATAATCAAGTATATTCTTAAAATATAAAAGTCTGTGGAGGACCTCATCTGGTACCATTTGAAAGCTTGGAGTCTCTACTTTCTGGAGATATGCATCACTTTGGCATTTATTTACTCTAAATTACTCTGGTACCATTTCCATCTGGATTTGGCCTACCCAAATTGAAAAGCTTCCCATACCCACATACAGTGGTCTCTAAATACACAAGTTGCGTGTCATTTTACAGGAAACCCTTTGAAGCAGGGCTCCAGAGTGCGACTAAATGGTCGCATTTTGCGACTAAAATTTGAGAGTGTGCGACTGAATTTTACATCCAGTCGCACATGTGCAACCAGTAAATTTGCCTGCTGTCGGTACTGGAGAAATTAAGAAAATACACTTACTAATTATAATTGATAGACGTTATGTCTGGCAAATTCTATCTTTGCCAGCCGTTTCTATATGAGATTATCAGTGTTGTGCGTGAACGAGTTCAAAAGAACGCGTTCATTGAACACGCTCATTTTTTCGTGAACGTTGAACTGAACGCAACACATTTTTTAATAAAGAACTTGAACGTGAATTAGTTCACATTATGTGTCATGAACGGCAGACATCACTGTAAATGAACGTTGGAATTTGTTTTCCATTGAAAACTGAGTGACATCTGTTTTCTCTTTTGAAACGCAACGAGAGAAAGTTCCTCCCTCCTGTATTCTCGCTGGTGCCGCTTAAATCATGTATCACCAGACAGAAATGGTTTTGACATTGTGTGCGCAATGCATTGCGGGCAACGTAGTGTCCGGCTGAGAATAGTTGAATAGCATACTGGCTTCCGCACAACGTTACCCGTGATGAAATGCAGCAGAGCGGGGTAGGCATAGCAACGCCGCGTAGCAGGCAACGACGAGAGCGCGGAGGGCTAGAGGAGCGAGAGAGAGAGAGAGACAGACCAAAGACGAGAGTGAGAGAAAGCGCTGCAATTTTAAAAAAAATGGCTAGTGGAAGTTTGTTGTGCCTTTGAGTTTTGCCTTCATTACCTTCATTCAAGAGTTTTGCTCATTTCATACACACACATATGTAGGCTATATATAATATCATATATATCAAATAATATATACATATTTCATATTATATATTCTTTTTTTAATTAAATGCTGGTAGATTTCATTGCACTAAGTATATAACTGGTCTACCTTGTCTGTACTGCTGCAAGTTTCATCACCTGGTAAGAAACCCACAATTGCAGTGTCATGAGCAAATGTCTACAATGAGCAGCTTCAAGGAACGTATAGTGATTTCTAGCTCGTAGTGTGAAAAAAAGTATTTATTTGAATATCTCACGAAAAAAGTAAAATGAACTGAACTTTGAACTAGTTCAGAATTAAAATTGTGAACTTTGAACGTGAACTGTTCACTTTGAGCATGTATGAACTGAACTTGAACTAGTTCAGAAAAGCTGTGAACTGGCACAACACTGGAGATTATATTAAACCATTTGTCCGTGATGCATTTTTGCCATTCGCAATCCAGGAGAGAGAAAAAGCGAGCGCTCTCACGTGGAGCTACAGCGAACACAACACGTCAGTCCGCTTTAATGAGTGACGATGGCCAAGAACTAAACAAAAGTTTATTCTGCTTAAACTTTAGGCATGTGCTGTGATATTAATCTAATTTTATTTTCGATTTTGGCTTCCAAGAATTATAAAAAGATGGTATGAGGGTAAAACTATTCCTATAGCCGTGTTCAGTCGAGCTCATCCTTCCCTTCACAGCTGCTGTCATTTCTCCTTAAACCTAAACTAAACGTCAGATTCAGTGATTGTTGTAAACTGCAGTCTCTACTGTTGCTAAACTGCGGGATGTGTTTGATAATAAAGAGCTATTAAATGCACAATAATCCGCGCAAGAGACGCTGTTTCCAACTTCAAGGCGGCTTATGTGTGTGTGCTGCGAAATGGACCGACTTGCACTTAATATTATTTTAGGCTTCGTGTGCGCGTCTAAACCATCAAATAAACAACAAATAGCCGGTGTCAAAATGACCGGAGAGTAGTTATTTTAACAGTTTATATCTTAAATGGGCGTAAATAGTTTGGAGAAATAGGAGAATATGATATTATTAGTTCTACATTCGATCGGTCTTAAAGGGGCAGCGTCTAATAAACTTGCTGACGATTGAGCCATTCATTCGAATCGAACAAAAGGCAAATATTCACATCTCTTGAATTAATAACTTTAGCTTTTATAAGCATTAATCTATCAATTTATACAGTGAAAACTATGCAGTGTTATTTTACATTTCATTACTTTATTAGATTTCTTTGTAGGTTTGTTCTTTACTGTAATATTAATGTTAGCAGACCTTCCGAATGCCTGCACACTGGTCCATTTACAAATAGATGTTTTATATTTTTGTTCAAACTTTGCGGTTTCTTTTGCAATAGATATTTTACTTTTCAGGTTATAAAGCCATGTTAATTATGTTCTTAATTATGTTTATATATATATATATATATATATATATATATATATATATATATATATATATATATATATATATATATATATATATATATATATAATAAAAATAAAATAAAGTATAATAAAAAGAACCGGTAAGAATACTGTTAAAAGTACCGGATCGATAAGCAGTATCGGTAAGAGTAGTAATACCATTAAAACCTTAACGATACCGATACCTATTAGTAATAAAGTGGATATTAGTAGATTTGGTTAGCATGTTGATTTACGGTGTGCGCCCCTAAAATTTCTGGTTGTGCCCCTAAAATTTTCAGTTGGGGGCCATTGTGCTCCTAGTCAAAAAAGTTAGTCTGGAGCCCTGCTTTGAAGTTTCATAAACCACTGATAAATATGTAAAGATATGTTGTCTGAGCTGTAATAAACCCCCCAAAAACAGACTTTTTGTTTTTGTTTATTAATTCATTTTTGAAAGTGTATAACTGTGTGCCCTGTGCTCTAGCACCCTGCAGACAGTTTTGGCTGTTTCCACTAGATGGCAGCAAACACTGGAGAATTTTTTTTTGTGACACTGGGATATTGCATTTATAACCACTGTATATGGGGAAACTTATGCCACGTTCCAGGCAACCCGTGTTTTTCCAACCTTCTACCCGTGATAGTGCACTGGAAGGCAGTCAAACCCATGACTTCCCACCCGTGAACTCGTACTAGATCGATGTACTCCCAGTTACGAGCTCTGACGTCACATAGCCCGCGAAACGACAATGGCAGCCCCTATGGATGGATGCAGTGTTTATGAAACAAATATACGAATAACGTAAGATAAAAGGTATAACAGCTTCTCTTGCCGTATGCGCCGTTTTTTTTCTCCGTTTCCCTCAAATAAACCAGGAGTAAGTACCTTTGGCAAAATAAATTATTGTAAATGAGCATAAGCCCCGTACGGTACGCCATGCTTTGTTTACATCTAGCTACCGCTATTCCGCTTACTCAGGCAGTTTGCCGTGACTTTGCCCGGAACGTTACACTCTAAAAAAAAAAACAAGGTTCTATATGGCACCAAAAATGGTTCTTGGCTCGTAATCATAGGGGAACCTTTTTTAGTGCCATATAGAACCTTTTTTTTTCAGAGTGTACAAAGTCATGAGTCGTCGTTTGAAATTGTAACTTGCGGTCCCAAAAACCTGCCTGGAACGCAGCATTATATATTGGAGGGATTTGGGTAGGTGGAAATTACATAAAAAAGTTAATATTCCTCCCTTCAGATCCATTCAAGAATAAATCTTGCATACATGATCCAGACAATTCTTTTTTCCAGTGTTTTCTGGAATCTAGTGGAAACAGCCCAAACTGTCTGCAGGGTGCTAGAGCACACAGGGCCTGAGATACTCACTTTCAAAAATGAATTTATAACCAAAAAAATAAAAAAGCACCTTTTTGGGGGGTGGTTTATTGCAGCTTAGACAACACATACTTAAATATTTATAACTTTTAGCAGTGGTTTATGAAACCTCAAAGAGTTTCCTGTAAATTTACACCAAAATTGTGTATTTAGAGACCACTGTATGTGGGTATGGGAAGCTTTTCAATTTGGGTTGGCCAAATCCAGTTGGAAATCCCCCAAAATGGTCCCAGAGCTAAGGAGGTTAATTGTAATAATCCATAATATTATTTTTGTTCACATAGATGCAGCCTTGATAAATCTTACCAATCCCAAATATCTTATATCCTAATAATAACAGCCTCTTTTTGGCATTCCAGTGCATTTTAATTGCAGGCTGCATGTCTTAGATTCTTGTGGTTCTTAGTGAAATGCTGCATAAGCCGGGCCTTGTACCACAACACAGGCCAAGTGTTCAAGAGCTAACATGGGAAAGATTCTTGTTAGGGCAAGACTATTGTACCAGAAAGACTGTTGAGATAATTATATTACCATTCATACAGCATATGAACCTGCTACATACAAACATATGGTCGGCATGGCAGCATAAGGTGTTAACAAGTGAAGTCTTGTTGGTTGTTTCGCTTAAACTGGAATGAATAAGAAAATGGTCCTTGGATTAAGCGTTCTTGGGAGCAGGTGGGAAATGCCTGTCATACACGCTCATACAGTTTCCGCCCTGTCCTTGAGGGAGTCGCTGCATGTGCAACACAAACAGCACAAAAGACATTCCTGTCAGCTCTTTTCTATATGAACGTGATGATACACGGGGCGACTTTTTGAGCAATGTTGCCGTCAACGGACAACCAGGTGAGCGACAGCGCCCACGACCGATCTAATTTATCCGTATAGAAAGTGCCCAAGCTACATCGCTCGACAACATTGCGCAAAAAGTTGCCCAGTGTATCATCACCAACAACACATACGCAACATTGTAATGTAAAAAGTCATAATTGAATACACACTTTGTTTTTTTGTGTGTTTTTTTTATTCACATCCTGTTGGAAAACGACAGACTAATTCAAGGAATGAATAGATAATTTTTCCAATGAAAGGTGTGCTGGGTCAACGGTCATTGATCACATTCAAACCATAGAGTTTAAAAAACACCAAAAACTTTCTAAAACGTGTGCTTGTACATCACATGCTTCTAAGCCACAAATACAGACAATACAGGAAATTACAATCTGTACATCAGATTGACACATTCAAAGCAGGAGGTCTGTGTATCCCAGCATGGCACATGGGCGTTTTGTTGGCTAAAAGGAACGTTTCAGGCTCCGCGCAAGTTAAGTGTGTAAGGAAGCTTGTTTCCGCCACTGAATATAAAGGGCAATTGCGACTTTTTATCTCGCAATTCGCACTTATTTTCTCAGAATTCCGAGTTTATAACTTGCAATTGTGAGAGGAAAAAGTTGCAATTCTTTTTTTATTCCGAGGCAGACACAGGCTTCCATAAGTTTGACCTATGATATAAATAAATGTCTTGTCCCACAGTAAAAAGAAATAAATAAAAAAGTACAGTAATGCACTTACAGTTGGTGTGTATGTGGCGGGACACTGCACTAGGTTGAAAATCAAAGTTTGTAAGTAGGCTATTCGCACAAAACTAAAATAATACACAAGACTATTGGGGGGGAGAAGCATGCGTACATCTCAGACATATTTTTAGTGTTTGCTCATCTGCAATCTGTCTCAAGGACGTTTCCTGTCAGATGTTAAATAGACGTTTAGAAAATGTCTTTAAGATCTTTATGATTTATGTAAAACTGTCATCTTAAAGACGTTTGTACACAGCAGATGCTTTCCAGATAAAGCGCTCTTTAACAGATGTATGTGTGCTATCTCTTGTGAAAAGTTTTTTTTTACTATGTCATTTATACAGTACTATTATTGTTTTCATGTTTTGACGTGTATATGTATTACTATATAGGTTTAATTAATGGATTATTTCCATTTTAGTTTTTATTTATTTCCCATTTTAGTGCTAGTTAGTTGTCTAGGCAACATTTAAAAACAAAATGTTTAGTTTCTCATCTAATATTTCTATTTTGTTTAATTACAACTTTTACAGCTTATTTTACACATTTCCGAAAGGAAGAACTAATGCCCGGTACACATTGTACGTTCTTGGGCTTTCCCAGACGAAAGATGACCAATCGTGGTGATTTCTGTGGTCGTGGCTAAACGCTGGTCCTACGTCGTACAGTGAGAGAGGTTCAAAGACGGCTGAAGATAGCCTGTGATAATTTCAGGAGGATCATCTCACAGTGTGTTTGCTGCTACGACCTGGGTCTACTGACTAGCTAATAAAAATGCAACATGAAATAACATATTTATATGTATATGTAACGGAGGCCAGTTAGTAGTCTATGCGAGTCAACCTCACTCCCCTGATCTCAAGAGACACTCTAGCGACTAACAAAGAGGGTTAAAGGCTGCAACCTCTAGCGTCAGAGCGTCCCACTCATGCCGGCGGACCGGGGTTCGAGTCCCGCTTAGAGCAGGTGGTTCGAACAGGAGGGGTTGCATTGGTGCCGTGACCCGGATGGGAGTGAGGTTTAGGGGGGTGAGTGTAACAGAGGCCAGCTAGTAGTTGCTGTGCGAGTAAACCTCACTCCTCTGATCTCAGAGACGCTCTAGCGACTGACGCTAGAGGTTTGCAGCCTTTAGCCTCCTTGTTAGAGCGTCCGACTCATGCTGGCGGACCCGAGTTCGAGTCCCGCTTAGAGCAGGTGGTTCGAACAGGAGGGGTTGCATTGGTGCCGTGACCCGGATGGGAGTGAGGGTTAGGGGGGTGAGTGTAACGGAGGCCAGCTAGTAGTTGCTGTGCGAGTAAACCTCACTCCTCTGATCTCAGAGACGCTCTAGCGACTGACGCTAGAGGTTTGCAGCCTTTAGCCTCCTTGTTAGAGCGTCCGACTCATGCTGGCGGACCCGAGTTCGAGTCCTGCTTGGAGCAGGTGGTTCGAACAGGAGGGGTTGCATTGGTGCCGTGACCCGGATGGGAGTGAGGTTTAGGGGGGTGAGTGTAACAGAGGCCAGCTAGTAGTTGCTGTGCGAGTAAACCTCACTCCTCTGATCTCAAGAGACGCTCTAGCGACTGACGCTAGAGGTTGCAGCCTTTAGCCTCCTTGTTAGAGCATCCAACTCTCATGCCGTGGACCGGGTTCGAGTCCCGCTTGGAGCGGGCAGATCGAACAGGAGGGACAGTCACATTATTTATATAGCTTTTAACATGGCGCTAAATCTTAAAACTACTTACCTCAAGCTCCATTTGCAAGATTGGCATGCCAAGTTGGCCTATTTTCCCTAGCAATGACCGCGTCCATACTCTTGTCTTTCGCTTCCTCTCGCCAAAGTACGATTCATCTTGCTCTATTTGTTCACCACTAGCTCAAGCGGATGACGTTTTATTCTTCTATACTAACTTGGTATTCTACGATTCAATAGGTGTCCGTCATCGTACAGTCTACACACATCATACAATTTATCAGATCCATGTCGCACGGTGTGATTTGTAACGATCTTCTAGGATTGAAGAAATCGCACAGTCTGTAGCAGGCATAATATAAGTGCTTTAAGTAGAAGCTTTACATTTCCCCTGTAAAGTTTGCCTAGACGTCCATTGTAAGTGCATTATTGTACTATGTTTAAGTTCAGTTTGTACATTTGTTTGTTCGCACACAGTACTGAGGAACGAGCGAACGATTCACATGAGCTTAACTTGTGTTGAACCCGAACATTCCTTTAAAGGGATAGTTCACTCATTTTCGGGTGAGCTATCCCTTTAAGAACATTGACAACATTCTTACAGCGTTCTGTAGTAAAAACAGAAAACATCTTTTTTTTTTTTTTTTTTTCTTAAAGCAGAAAAACCAAAGTCTGGATTTCCCAGGGTCTTGTATCGGCAGTCTTGCCAAGCTTCTCTTCAATCAAGTGCTGTTCTAACGGAATTTGTGCAGGACAAAGTATATACAGTATCAACGACTCACATATTATGCACGTCTACAAGCATGGACAACTCAATAAATTAAAAATGAGAAGCAATTTAAAAACAGCCACTCGTTCATAATAATATTTACATTATTTAGTTGCATTGTTTTGAAGTTCAAATCGATCAACTGTTCTGTGTATGCCAACGTAAAAAAAAAAGGTCATGTGATATGGCTAGTTTCTTCACCTTCTTAGAATGACATTCACTATATGTGTGCACTTCTCATTTGGTTGGCTTTTTTTTTTCTCTGTGCTCGCCACAGTTTTAACGCAAATAAACACTGATGCTCTGACAGTTCTGGGCTTTTTACGAGTCATTTGTTCAGCTAGACATCCACTAGCATGACCACAGCGCTTCTCCTGTCACTCTGGAACTGAAAGACTCATTCCAAGGCACGAGAGAATTAGGTCCATGTCGTCCACATCTGTCGGTAAGGTGCTTCTGTTTCCTTTCTGCTTTCTGTTGTGCCAATATGTCTTTTGGTCCTCCAGACGTTGGGAAATACAGCAGTCGTGTTGCTGCGGTATCGGCGTGTGCTCTGTGTGACATGTGAAATGAGTTATTCCAACGGCCAATCAGTGAATTCCAAAAATTAGTGGATAGGTCTGGTCCCAGACGTTTAAAGGGATAGTTCTCCCAAAAAGGAAATTTACTCACCCTCAAGAAATCCTATAGGTGTACATGACATTATTCTTTCAGACGAATACAATCAAAGTTATATTAAAAAATGTCCTGGCTAATCTAAGCTTTATAATGGCAGTGAATGGGAGCCCAAAAGTTGGAGCCCATAAAAGTGCATCCATCCATTATAAAAGTGCTCCACACGGCTCCAGGGGTTAATAAAGGCCTTCTGAAGTGAATCAATGAATATCCATATTTAACACGTTATAAAGTAAAATATCTAGCTTCTGGTGGACTGCCTTCTGTATTCAACTTTATGAGAAAAGCGTGACTGGCGTGACGATGACGTGGGACGTAGCGTAAGCGTTTTGATCTGAGAGAGACCTTACACTTTCTGCATAAGGGGGTCCGCTGAAAGCTAGATATTTTACTTTATAACGTTTTAAATATGGATATTTTTCTTACACAAACCCATCGATTCACTTCAGAAGGCCTTTATTAACCCCTGGAGCCGTGTGGAGCACTTTTATAATGGATGGATGCACTTTTATAATGGATAGATGCACTTTTTTGAGCTTAACATTTTGGGCTCTGCCATTATAAAGCTTGGATTAGCCAGGACATTTTTAATATAACTCTGATTGTGTTCGTCTAAAAGAAGAAGGTCCTACATACCTAGGATGGCTTGAGGGTGAGTAAATCATGGGGTAATTTTCATTTTTGGGTGAACTATCCCTTTAAGGTCATCTTATAAAAATCATAAATCTCTATCATTGGTTTTCAATGGTCTATACGCATAGCTCAAGGTTTAAAGAGAGCATAAGCAGAGCTTTAAATCACAGTGCTGTCACGCCCCTTTTCCACCAGATTCTGTTCTCGGCCAGGCGAACGAGCCTGTTGCGAACCAACCATGTGTTACACAGAGCTGAGGAACTAACAGTGACATAACGCAGCTATTTGTTATTTACGTGACTATTACCATTCTAAAATCAAACCGTGCATGTCCTGGTGTTTGTGCTGGGCAGTGTGGCACTTCGTTTATGCAAGCTCCTAGTACTGTGAACAGCAAAACAGGAGATTAATTGAAACTGAAACTATTGATTGATCTCACGCTGGGTCTCTCTCGGGTGCATCGTTTTATATATTTAGATATAAAGAGCAATGTAGTGCAACCAGGGCCGTGACTTAAAGGAGTAGTTCACTTCAGAAGAGAAAAAATTCCGGATAATTTCCTCACCCCCATGTCAACAGGATAATCAGGTCTTTCTTTCTTCAGTCGAAAAGAAATGAAGATTTTTGAGGAAAACATCCCAGGATGTTTCTCCATATAGTGGACTTCAACGGGTTGAAGGTCCAAATTGCAATTTCAATGCAGCTTTAAAGAGCTCTACACGATCCCAGATGAGGAACGAGGGTCTCATCTACAAACTGCACAAGTAACAAATTGAGCTCCCTTGCGCATCTTCTTGCACTTGAATATTTCAATTGACAAGGGTCAAACTTTCGTGGCGATGCAGCGCTGACCTGTCCACTATCCCGAACGTGGTTCACTTTTGTTCACATTCATGTTCTCTCAACATTACTTTGTAAGAATTCATAAAAATGTTACCGGCCAACTGGCGATCGACTCGCACTTGAACCGGGTCGGTGGAAAAGGGCTAACAATAACAGTATAAAATAAAATCACAGCTATGAAAGATGACAGTTTGACGGCTGACCTGTCCTCGTGTGCTCTTTAATGGTCTGCGTCGGAACAGCTGGCCATGGCACCGAACACCTCTTCCGGCTCTGGGGTGTGAGAGGTGGCACTTTCTGCTGGGAACCTGCCATGAAAGACAAAGAAAAAGCAAACATTAAAACATGTCAACATGTCAACCGGTCATGCCTTGAAGTGGAGGTTGTCATAATAATCCAGTTGGATCCATGGATAGACACCAAACAGCCTGAGGACTTTGTTTATTTGTCTGATGCAATCACAAAAAAATCCCATTGTAAAAGGGATTAATATGCCAGTAAAAGTATGGACAAAAGATTGAACTCTCTGACAGTGCTCAACAGAAATTATATAATTCACATAAATGGCATATGGGACTTTTAGTGCCTAAACAAACATTGTAGTTTGGTCTGATTTTCCTTTCATCCTAAAAATCTGCTACTGATGCTTGAAGGCTGCTAGGTGTTTTTATAACGTTTCAATCTCTTATTTTGCTTGTACAAAACCCAGCAACAAAATACCAAAACCAAATATATTTACAATGCACATGATGTGCTATTTAAATGTTTCGTTTGAACTCCTTTTGTTTTTATTATTAGTTTTGTTTGCATTTTTTGATTGATCTCTTTTTGCTTTTATTATTTGCTTCGTTTAATCTCCTTTTTATTTGTTTTGTTTGTTTGAGCTCTCTGTCTTTGTTTGTTTTGATCTGTCTGTCTGTTTGTTTTTTTATTTGTTTTGTGTGCATTATTTGTGAAATCTTTTCATTTTTTTTATTTCACTGGGAAGTGTTTTGAAAATGTTTTTGCGCTTGTTGGGTGGTTGCTAAATGTGGTCACGTTTCCCAAAAGGGGCTGCAACCAAATATCATTGTACTAGGATATTTTCTGAAAACACAAAATGACTTCACTATGATCTAATGCTGATATTATATTGACCTTAGTCAGGGTAGAAGCCATATTTAGACAGGACAAAGTGAAAGTACTTATTTGCATGAATATCCGGAGGACCAACAAAAAAAATCCAAAATAAACTAGGAGTCCTAGTTACCTAGGACCTTAAGCCATTATGACATATTAACTCTCAAATCCTCATTTTAATTTGACAAACTAAGTTTGTAATCCAAAGTGATTAAAGTCACCTGCTTCAGAACACCAGTCAAAAGTCATAGTAAGGCTTGGGTGTACAGGACCATTGTGATGTGCTGCGTTCCACTCCAGTTTTAGACATGCACTTGCGAAATTCCCTAAGCACTTCCCCTCGGGGGAATCCCCGCCGCCATTTTGAAGTGCGTTCCACTTTGTGAAGTGGACAAGGCAAGTTTATATGGACAGACCCTTGCTCCCTCAATTTTGACCGAGTCTACTTCATATGTACACTTCAGGCAGCTTCATATACAACAATGCAACACGATTGTGACGTCACCACATATCGCGTTTAATTTACCCCACCACAAACAACTCTGATATTTTTATTATTTTTAAAAACATTTAAAACAACCCAAATACACATATAGAATGCTGCATTAAACAATTTCGTAAAGGAAAAAAAAAAAATTATAAATCAACTCCATAGTGGATTCGAAGTCATCAAGGGCTTAGTACGTTCCAGTTCAGTCCATTGCAAATGTTCCTCCAGTAGTGGGCACTCATGCACATAAGCAATGACGCACATCCGATCCGAGTGAACGAGACGGAGGGAAGTTAACGAGTGAAGAGCATAATAAAAATGAACTGGAACGCAGCATTGCAGTCTATCTTCAACATTAATTAAACACACCTGACCCAGCTATTCAAGGTCCCAGAATTACTAGAACTTCCAGGCAGCTAAACTCTACAAGAAGGTGGTCCTCCATGTGCAGGACTGGGTAGAGACTGAATGTGATTGAATTCAGTGTGAAGAACCTAAATTGGGAGCCGTTACTGAAATCAAGCTTTACATTCCAGCATCCATAAACATGAATGCATACTATGCATGGCCGCCTTCATGGCCATTATAAATACAACTAAATAGCTGTTTTGTGGGGCTTTTCCAAAGTAGCCTCACATGGAAGAACTCCTTTTCTAATCTCACCTGTTGTGTGTAGGGCTGCGACTGTGTGAAGGACTGTAAGTCCCAGTGCTCGAGGGAACATCTGGCAATTCACCGTCAGTCAGGCCCACTGCCAAATGATTCTGCCAGTTTCCCCCTCCGCTGGCAGTAGATGACACTATTGAGGAAGAAAAGTGTGATATGTTACGTAACATCAAACCTTAAACTTAATTTTCATTAGAAGAAAATGTTAGGGGTAGAAATCACTGCTACAATGCTAGGGTGTTGCGTGGGGTTACTAGGGTGTTTTAGTAGGTTGCTTACTGGCCCAAGTCAAAATGTACAATATTCTGATCTACAGATCTGTGGTCGGTTGCATAAACTGCTTAGAGTAAGTCTTAAAAGTGCTAAAAAGTCAAGTCAGTTACATAAAAAGGTAGATCGGTCTAATTTGAATTGGAAAAGTTGGATAGTTAACTGCAAGTTGGTCAAACTAGGTTATGCACCTGGCCCCTGACTTGATTAACTCGTTCAATGCAAATCTACAACACTTTCTGCTCATTTTATCGCCTACCAGATTAAAACCGTGAGTTCAATCATTTAGAGAACTACTAGCACATTTTCCTCAAAAAGCCACAATGAGGTATCATTCAGACAAGGGGTGCAGGGCGAGTTACGTGCCAAAGTTTATTAGATTTTCAAATTGTTCTGGTGGACCAACAAGTAGATATTTATTTGTTGTTGACTATTTCCACTGTGCAGTTTTTTAAAAAAAATAAATTAAATTTGTTGGCTCTTTTGGAAGGAATCATTTCTGTTCCACCAGAACAGGGCCGCCAAACACAGGAGACAACTGGACCTTTTGTCCCAGGAGTGGGCTTGAGGGTGGCCCGGACTGGATTGCGGAGGATTCAGAACCCCCGAGACCATAGCCCAACAATTGCTTACTGCGGCCCTGGACAAGAACCTAGGATTTTATTAGCCAAATTATTAATTGTGTCCATAGTCTACATCAGCGGTCGGAAACGTTGATTCTGGAGGGCCACTCTCTTGCAGAGTTTAGCCTCAACCCTAATCAAACACACCTGAAGCTAATCAAGATCTTCAGGATTTCTAAAGTTACAGGCAGGTGAGTGTTTTTTTTTCAGGGTTGGAGCTAAACTCTGCAAGAGAGTTGCCCTCCAGGATCAACGTTCCCCACCCCTGGTCTACATCAAGGGTTCTCAACTCTGGCCCTCAAAATCGACTTTCCTGCAGAGTTTTGCTCCATGTCTGATCAAACACACCTGAACAAGCAAATCAAGGTCTTTGGGATTACTAGAAAGTTAGAGGCTGGTGAGTTTGATCAAGGTTGGAGCTCAAGGACCAGAGAAAAGTGGATCTCAAGGACCAGAGTTTAGCTCCAACCTTGATCAAACTCACCTGCCTCTAACTTTCTAGTAATCTGGAAGACCTTGATTTGCTTGTTCAAGAACCAAACACAGTTGAACAAGCTAATCACGGTCTTTCAGATTACTAGAAAGTGAGTAGAGGCAGGTGAGTTTGATCAAGGTTGGAGATAAACTCTGGCCCTCGAGATCCACTTTCCTGCAGAGTTTTGCTCCAAACCTGATCAAACACTCCTGAACAAGCAAATCAAGGTCTTCGAGATTACTAAAAAGTTAGAGGCAGGTGAGTTTGATCAAGGTTGGAGCTAAACACTGGCCTTTGAGGTCCACTTTCCTGCAGGGTTGAGACCCCCTGTTCTACATTGTGTCTACATGTTTGAGAAACTGTACTTACCTGAGGAGAATGAGTTGGTTCGGCTGGAATGGCTGAAGGGTGCGGGCAGCGTCTGGTAGCCTAGACTGTGCTGGGAACCTCTGTCATATTTGTAGGTGTACACCAGCTGATAGGCACCTGGGTCCCTTTGCCCAGCGCTGCGATTGTACCATCCCTTCAAATGCTCTGCCACCAAAGCCTTGTACATGTTCTTCGTCAACACCTCATTCAAGGGTCCCTGCCTTCCTCTGGGGGGCCTAACGGTTGCATATGGATTCTGTAACAATTTATCCGACCCTTCTATTCCATAATGCCTGTTGCGACTACGGCCCTGGTAACCATGTGCTGGGTAAGTGGGGTTGATGTTATAGTGACCCTCGAGTTCACTCTCATAAACGTAAGCTCCGTTAGAACAAGGCTCATATTCGAAGCCGGGATACCCAGTCACGTAGTAGGCAGCCGGTCCGCAGTGATTCTGCTGGTAGCCATAACAGCTGGAGTTTTGAGGGACCAAGTTGGGCATGCTGCCTGTATTGCCGTAGATCTCCACTTTGCGGTTGAGCCGGTAGTCGTGGGATTGTGAGTAGGGAGGAGTGGCCGAGCAGGGGAGGCAGTAGTCCATGCTGGACATGCTGGTATAGGACGAGCAGTCATCCAACACCTCAGTGCTGTTGCTCCGGCGTGAAGGAGACAGCGGGAACACCAACTTGTTTGCGCAGTGAGAGTGGAGAAGTTGTGACTGAGACTCCAAACTGCCGCTACGGTGACGGAAACCACGGATGTGACCTTCCGACCTACAGGACACAGATAAACACGTCTTGTTTGTTTTGGTGAAAGAATGCACTGAATAAAATGAAGTACTTGCATCAGAAATAGGGTTGGGAATCACAAATCGATTCCAATTCTAGTGTTTTTGTTGTGTTTTTTATTTTGGCAGGGTTGCCTGCTAAAATTTGCATTCCTGGGTCTAAATATCACATAACTGGGGTCGCTTCAACCCGCGGACATGGAAAAACAGCCCGCTGGAAAACCGCGGACTTGGCAACACTGTGCAATTGAGTTCTGTTGACATTTGACAACTAACGTTTTGCGTCGCTCCGTTGCTCTGATTGGTTGTAGGTCTATCCAATTGAGGTCTTTCCTGGTTCGGTTGAAACACGCCCCATAATCACAGCCCAACGGAGCAGTATCAGACTCACAATGAGTATGAAAACGTCTGGCTAAATTTGTTTACTTGTTCTTTTTAAATTACTGAGAGTTTGCTTGTCTTTAATAATGCTTGACATTTATATTAGTTAGGCTAGTTGTTTTTGCTATGGTATTTTTAAAGCATAGACAAAAGTTCCTTGTGTAGGTGTTCTTTAGCCTGTTGATTGGTATTCAGAGACAATACGATGTTTTGCAATAAGACTTAGAATAAATATGAATATCTAAGTTTTTAAGTTTTTTACCTAATTGAAGCGAAATTAGGAATCGGAATTGGAATCGTTAAAATTCAAACGATACCCAATCCTAATCAGAACTAGATTTTTACAATTTATCAAGAAATTGCAAGTAGTAGTTGCTACTGAACCCAGTGTGCCCATGTCAACTTACCTGAGTTGGCTGCTGCTGTAGGCATTACGGGGCATGACGGGGGTCTGCGGTAAGCTGCGGGGGTTCTTCAGCATTCTGGGTAAAGTTTTACACGGACTGCTTTGGGCAGAGAACACCTCTCGGGGGGCGTAAAAATGTCCTGGCCCTTGGACCTCATGATCTAATCTGAATTCAAACAGACAGAGCAATACTACTGATGAAAGAGAACATGTCTGGGTAATCTTTCACCCCAAAATCAAAAGACAAAAAATAAGCAATAATGTTTCTGCATAAGGACAATGGAACATCATTTTTATGACGTTTTATATGCTAGGTTTGATGTCACACAAAGCTATCGAATGGGCTAGAACACTTGGAATATAGTATTAGAGTTATACATACTTGTATGGTGCTTTTATGTCCTTTTGGGAGCATTAATGTTCTTGACGGTTTACAGTGCATAATCCCACCTGTTAAGAGCTCTGTCGTGGTGCGTGTCGCTGGCTGAGGATCGTCTCTCGGGGTCGTACTCCAGGCCAGATGATGACAGAGGAGGACTGAGACATGGGGAACACTGGACGGAGCGAGAACGTGGCCTCTGGCTGTCATCTTCTGAAGACACAAAAATGGCTTTTGACTGTGTGCTCCACTGCATTCGGTTGCATCCAGTTCGAATAATATTATGTAAATTCATTGTTGGTTTTGCATGATAAATGATCTATTGTGAGTGTTAATGTGCATGACTCAGTGTCTACAATAGGGAACAATTCTGAGGAAGAAGCATTGGAAGTGAGCTAGTGAGCTGTAATAGATCTTAATTACATAATCAGAGAGTTGATAGTAGTTTCATAATTGATGTCATTACCGTCATCTAGAGGAAGACTATCACACAGGGAGCTGCACTCAGACTGAGCCAGTTCATCTGTGGGAGAAAGAGAAATTATGTTAATGAAACCAAACATTTAATAAAAATAGCTACATGAAATGATTAACCCTTAAATGCATGAATGTTTCGCAAATCATTAATACATATTCGGGTATTTAGGGACCCGGATCTATATCTAACACTGACGGATTTATGCTGCAATAGCATAAAACTCTCCTGCAGTTTTATTAACAATTACAAAAGAATACAATAAAGCATACTTTGTTACCTTTTGAAACTTGGAAGGGTTTAATTTGATCAGAAGATTTTACCATCACAGTGCCACCTTGAGGAATAAAGGTGAATTGCACTTATTCAGTCATCAGATATTTAATTATTGTTGTGCAGGAAAAATATACTTGCACTATTACACACATCGGGTCGCTAGCGACCTTATACAATTTTTTTTTAAATCATTAGGAAACAGACATTATTTTTCCTTTTCCTTGTTATATTGTTTATAATGAATAGATATGATGTCTAACTTGAATGGGGGGGGGGGGGGGGGGGGGGTGAAGGACATCCTGGGTCGCTAAAAACTCGAGGTATGAGTTGAAGGGTTAATCAACTTTCTAATTGTTAATTTTTTGTAACCCTTTTTTGTAATTAATCAGACTAAATTAATGTTAAAATCACAGCCTAATAAACATATATGTGAAATATGATTGCATGAGCTATAGTGACTGTAAAATTGTGTTTCACCATCTCGTGTTTTTTTGCTTTATTTTTTGTTCATGTGTATATTTTGGATTGTCTTGCTTTAAATGCTTCCTTCAGATGAACTGAATTTCTGAGCTTTTGGTCACAAGGTTTGGTTAAATAAATAAATATTAAATATAAATACAAGCCACATTAACACAATTCTGCCCTTAAAATCAGGTTACAGCAGTTGTGTATTAAGAACAGTGTTGGGGAAAGTTACTTTTAAAAGTTACTTTAAATTTGTTACAATATTGCATTACTCCCTAAAAAAGTAACTTACGTACTGTTACTTAATTACTTTGTATAGAAAGTAAAGCAATGTTACATTTGTGTTACGTTACTTTTGCATTATGTTACTTTTGCGTTACGTTACTTTTGTGTTACGTTACTTTTGTGTTACGTTACTTTTGCATTACATTACTTTTGCGTTGTGTTGCTTTTGCGTATTAAGAACAGTGCTGGGGAAAGTTACTTTTCATTTGTTACAATATTGCATTACTCCCTAAAAAAGTAACAAATTGTGTTAATTCCTTTTACAGTAAGAAATGCATTACATTACTTTTGCGCTACGTTACTTTTGCATATTAAGAACACTGCTGGGGAAAGTTACTTTTAATTTGTTACAATATTGCATTACTCCCTAAAAAGTAACTTGCGTACTGTTACTTAATTACTTTTTATAGGAAGTAAAGCATTAACGTTACATTTGTGTTACGTTACTTTTGCGTTATGTCACTTTTGCGTTGTTACTTTTGCGTTACGTTACTTTGTGTTATGTTACTTTTGTGTATTAAGAACCGTGTTGTGGAAAGTTACTTTTAATTTATTACAATATTGCATTACTTCCTAAAAAAGTTACAAATTCTGTTAATTACTTTTTATAGTAAGAAATGCATTACGTTACTTTTGCGTATTAAGAACATTGTTGGGGAAAGTTACTTTTAATTTGTTACAATATTGCATTACTTCCTAAAAAAGTAACTTACGTACTGTTACTTAATTACTTTTTATAGAAAGTAAAGCATTAACGTTACATTTGTGTTACGTTACTTTTGCGTTATGTTACTTTTGCGTTATGTTACTTTTGCGTATTAAGAACAGTGTTGTGGAAAGTTACTTTTAAAAGTTACTTTTAATTTGTTACAATATTGCATTACTCCCTAAAAAGTAACTAATTGAGTTATGTAATTACTTTTTATAGGAAGTAATGCATTTAGTTACTTTTGCGTTACTTTTTCTCACCTGGGCTGGGCTTGTTTCTTTTTGTAATAACAACAAAAAACTTTCTATTTTTGACAAATGTAAATGCCTTTTGACACCAAAAGTGAGATGAATAAACCTCAGGCTGAAGGAAATGCAAATTCATGCACCCAACAGAAGCCTGTATTTGCTCAGGATTTGAACCTGTGTCATTGACATTGTTGACCAACGCTCTACCGCTAGACTACAAATTGACTTTCATTTAAGTTGATTCAAATTGATTTTCATTCAAGAATAGGACGCAGGAGAAAGTTCAACACTCTTACTTCAGCAATAAAAACTAAATTAATCAAATGTGATGTTTATCTAAAGTCATTTTTGCTTATTAGTATGGTTGAACTGGATCATCGAAGGTCAGCAGCAAAGATATTGGTTAATAAAGTGAGATTAAATACATAAAGTGCATTTGTATTATGTAATCTGTTACTTTACTCATTACTGTGATTATGTAACCCCCAACACTGGTTAAGAAACAGTCATGAGAGTGTGCTCTCTTTAAATATGCTTATTTTAATATAATCTGCCAGTGCAGTTTCTTAATAATATACTTTTAAGATTTGAATACACTAAAAGTGCACATTCAGTACTACTAAGCACACTTCTTTTTGACAAGGGATAAAGTGTTGGAAGCATTCTAAATAAAGATGTGGCATTGATGATATGACTAAAGATTTTTGAGGCATGTGAGAAGAAAAAAAGTATAATCTAGTGTTTTTTTATGCATCGTGGGGTGTCCTTGCCCTGCGATGAGCCACTTCAGTGGACATCTGTCTTACATACCGGCTATGATCACAGATGCTCTCTGTGTGGGTTTCTGTCCTTTCTTCAGTCTGTACTGGTTCATTTCATCTTCGATCATCTGCAGTTTCTGCATGGCGTCCAGACAGTTCCTCCTCCTTTTTTTCCTCACTAATTTAGAGATGTCAGGATCGGCAGCGAGCTTCTTGGCCGCTTCCACGATTTTCTGCTGCAGCGCAAATCGGCTCTCCAGATTTCTGAGGTATGGATCCTGGGAAGAAGGATTGTCAATCAAAAGAAAACTGAGATGTAGTTTAATTTGTATTCTATTCATAAATCTGTCCAAAAATGTAAATACGCCTGTCGGTACGAGTGAGATGAGGCTGTTTTCCGAAATGCAAAAGTATGTTTATTTTGTCAACTTTTTACTAGCATGTACATAGCCTCAATGCTATCGCAGTTACAATCCATAACATAGCACATTTCATGATCTCTTAGGCCACAATCTAAAACAAACACATCCTGGGATTGTTCTCGATTTGGTTGAAACCACCAATCAATAAACAGAATTCTTTGTCCAAAACAAGTGGCTGTTTTCCAAGATTGAGCTCCAATACAAGGCCCCATGCTGGAATTATTTGGCAGCTAAAATCTTACAGGTGATAATGGACAAATGCTCGAAGAAGATACTGACACACAAGCTGAAAGCGGCATGTTGGCATTTGACCAGCTCAGGACAGCCTCAGAGCAATAAAGCCAAACCCCCGGTGTCTAATATTTTATTCAGCCCTCTATACTTGGCAACATTGTTGTGTGGCAGTGTTTCACACTAACCTCATTATATGGGAAAAGGTCATCCAATTTGAAGGCCGTCCCGACTCTCCTCCGAACATGAGGAGGGGTTTCGCCTTTGATGATGGGATACTCTTTTGGGAGTTTGCCAGTGAGTTCCTGGAAAACATCAAACATACTGTAAATAGGACAAAAAGAACACGTGTGGGTCATATTTCACCCCAAAGACAAAACAAATAATAAATAATATTTTGCTTAAAGACAATGCAACCAATTTTAGAACCAAAATGATTTCCCCCTCGCATTAAAGCAATGCCCAAAAATCTCATTCTCATTACTGTAATGTGTCCAGCTGCTTTGCTTTCTAGTTGGCTAAAATTGGCTAAAAAGGAGTTGGTTAGATCAAATAAAATACAGTAAAAAAGTAATATTGTGAAATATTATTACGATTTAAAATAGCTGTTTTCTATTTGAATATATTGTAAAATATAATACATTTCTGTGATCAAAGCTGAATTTTCAGCATCATTACTCCAGTCCAGAAATCATTCTGATATGATGATTTGATGCTCAAGAAACTGATTATTATCAATGTTGAAAACAGTTGTGCTGATTAATATTTTGTGGAAACTGTGATACACTTTACAGGATTATTTGATGAATAGAAAGTTCAAAAGAACAGCATTGATTTGAAATAGAAATATTTTAACACTTTTGATCAATTTAATGTGTCCTTGTTAAATAAAAGTATGAATTTCTTACAAAAAATTTTTTTATTAAGGCCAAACTTTTGAACGCCTTTTGATAATTTTGGGGTGAAATATTACCTAGACATGACTCTGAAAATCATAAAAATTATTGATTTTCTCAAAAATAATACGTTAGGGATAATATATAGTCGGCCAGTCGCACTAATAAATGCGGTCATGATACAAACATATAGAATGAAGTATTGTATATGAAAAAAATTGTTACTTGTTTATATAAATGCAATATAACCAGTGTTGGGGTAATGCACTACAAATAACACATGCTACATAATTGAATATAACTTTAACAGTACATAGTATATGGACTATTTATTTCATTATTAGACTGGATGTTTTTCAGTGTAATTACAACACAGTTAAAAAGGGAATTTTTTAGTTGTTGTTTGCTCTTACAGCTTCTCGCAGGCAAATTTCCTTCAGCTCCGTCAGTTTTTGGCTAAGTATATCCTGGATCTCCCTCTCTTTCTTTCTCAACTCGGCAAGTTTCTCTTTTTTCTGGTCGTCGTTCATTTCTGAGTCTGCCGAACCTGTGAAATAATGCATTCATACAATAATGAATGCATTCATAATGACAGGTAATAAAAGAAAATATCATGTTGAGACTGTTTAAAGCACATGAACTTCAATGACATTTCGGTGAGTCAGTGAGTCTTGAGAAAAAGCAAGGAAAAGAAGCCATCCGAGGCGAGCAGCTCATTAACGGCGGCTAAATAAAGCGAACAGAGATCTGCCGCTGTGTGTTGACGTGGACAAACAGAGGTTTCAGTTCTGACTCAATCATCAGCTACTCTCTAAGTATCCCGAGGGTAAGACGAGAGCTCATGTACCTGTTGAGACGAGACTCCCGTTACTGGCCATGATGAGCTGATTTTTCACTGCTGCACTCAGTTTGTTCATCTTTGATGCTCCGTTCTCTGTCAGGTCAGTCGCGATGTCTCCTAAACTTCGGGCTGTGGTGATTTTTGCCTGTTAAATAATATATAAAGGAAATAGGATATTGAAATATGAAAGAAAGAAAAAATCTAATTTGTGCTTTTATTTCCAATGGGTTCCCAGCTAACACGGAACGTTCTGGCAAGGTTCTCTCAAAGTTATAAACAAACGTTCTTCCAGTAACGTTAATAGGATGTTCATACAAAGGCATCTGATCTTAAATAATGCTCTCAAAATATTGCATCATTCATGAAGATTTTTTTGAAAAATGTTTTAGTTGAATACTCGTTTTTTAAATGTTACTACTTGTTTCCTTAATATCTGCATTACCGATAATTTGAATTCAATTTTTTTGAATGTTCAGAGAACATTAACTTAACGCGAATGTTAGCAAAACAATCTTAAAACATATTTTTGATGGTCCACTTCTAGTTAGACATTCTACTAACTATAAGTAACTTTGCAACTACATGTCAACTAACTCTCATGAGAGTATTAGTAGACTGTCTGCTTAATATCAGCTAACTCTTTATTGTGATGCTCCCCCAACAGAAACTCTACCGACTATAAGTAACTTTGCAACTACAAGCATATTCTACTAACCGTAACTTAACAGTCTACTAATACTCTAATGAGTGTTAGTTGACATGTAGTTGCAAAGTTACTTATAGTCAGAAGAATGTCTAAATTGGACCATCAAAATAAAGTGTACTTATAATAAAGTTAAAGGGATAGTTCACCCAAAAATGAAAATTAGCCCATGATTTACTCACCCTAGGTGTATATGACATTCTTCTTTCAGACGAATATAATCAGAGTTATATTACAAAAGTTCTGGCTAATCCAAGCGTTATAATTGCAGTTATAGTTGCTGTTTTTGAAGTCCATAAAAAGTGCATCTGTCCATCAAATAACGTGCCTTCTGAAGTGAATCGGTGCGTTTGTGTAAGAAAAATATCCATATTTAAAACTTTATCAAGTAAACTTTTGGCCTTCTGTTGAAAAGTGTTGAAAGTTGAAAGTGAAACTCAAGATGTGTACGTGACGTCATGATGAGCGGACCTGGTCGCGTTAGTCTTTCCATCGGCAGGGGCACTTTCAACAATTTTTCCAGAAATTGAACAGGGAAGGCGGTCGGCCGAAAGTTTACTTGATAAAGTTTTAAATATGGATATTTTTCTTACACAAACTCATCGATTCGCTTCGGAAGGCCTTTATTAACCCCCCAGAGCCGCGTGGAGCAGTTATTTGACGGACAGATGCATTTTTTATGGACTTCAAAAACAGAACAACCATTACTGCTATAATAAAGCTTGGATTAGCCTGGATTTTGTAGTATAACTCTGATTTTATTCATCTGAAAGAAGAATGTCATGTACACCTAGGATGACTTGAGGGTGAGTAAATCATGGGCTAATTTTCATTTTTGGGTGAACTATCCCTTTAAACTTTCCTAATCTAATTGCTCTAGGTTAAATAAGAGACTATAACAACTTTAAAACACTAATACTTATGAAACACACACACACACACACACACACACAACACACCTGTGATTTAATTAGACAGTGGGTGTAGAGCGACTATTATTAATACTAGGAAATGTTTCATTATTCAGGAATGATGTAACGCCTGCTATAATGTTTGGATTTGGGTGCGTTGAATCTCGTCAGTCCGTATGAATCTACTGTACTTATATGAGCAATCTACAGTCATGTGTCCAGAGGCGGACAGTAGTGAAGTATTTTTACTCTGCTCAAGTACATTTTTCATGTCTCACTACTTGAGTGTTTTTCTTTGGAAAACTTTTACTTCCAAAGCATAATATTGTTCTTTTTACTGCACTGCGTTTCATACTGAATATCATTTAATAAAATGTAGTACTTTCTTACTTGTACCCAAGTAAATCTTTTTGTATACAATATTATGCTTTGGAATGTTGTGAAGTCAAAGTTTTCACTGATAAAGTACAGATACTTGAAAAATGTACTTGAGTAGAGTAAAAATACTTCATTTCGCACATGTGTATGGGTACTTACTTTGCTCTGTTTTCTGTTCAGGTAGAACTGGTGTTGGCTGATGGCCATGACCCAGATGGTTTTGATCAATGAGTGACTGGCATACCAAGTGTGGATCACCAGCCCGGTCTGGCCGAAAGTGCGTTTAGTCACCGTTCGCCTACAAGCAGACACACACACGCAGAATGATCACTGGGATACACTCACAGAGGAAACACTCGCGCTCACACTCGGCAGAAAATAGTGGCTAACAACACAATGCATGCCAAGACACATTTTTAATAAATAGTTACTAACCTTTTATTAGCTCATAATAATAAAAACTTGCCCTGATCACATTATTATTTGTCAAACATTTGAACGGTAGTGTGTATAAGGTGCCCTCCTATGATCTCTTATGCTCACACACAATCTCCAAAAACCTCAATTTCTCCTCACCTGTGAGGGTCATTCACCTCCACAGCAAACTTCTTCTCTCTGAAGTACAAGTTCTCCAACTGTTTCCACTGGAAGAGCTAAAGCAGGTAAAACAACATGTGAGACTTTCACTGGGCTCCAGAAGACAAATGACTCACAGCATGTCTGACACACAGCTGTGTATGCAACCAAAGCAATCCTCAATTTCTATTCGGTTCCATTCAGTTAGGATTTTAGCAATGTTTTGATTTTAAGCTAAATCATCTGAAGGGAGGGTGGGTGGGTAAGTATTATCAGTAAATATTGACCTACAGTGTTTTACAATAGTCAGGACACATTTCTCAATACTTAGGTCATTTTTTCAAAACCCTTCACACAGTTCTCCTAACCAACTTTCATTTTTGGCACAGTAATTAATTTCACATTAAAAATGCACTAAAACTACCAAAATACTTCATCCATGTCTCAAATCAACTCTTCCTGAACACTAGCAAAAGGTTTTCAACCAACAAACACACGTCAATCATACAACGCAGACCTTAAAAACACTAACAATAGGTAACATTATACAATGATTTCTTTTGTAAAATGTCTTTACAAAACAAGAATGACACTCTTTACTGCTTATATGTTACATGGTCCATATTTACACTACAGTACAAAATTATTCCTAAGTAATGAAGCTGAAAATCTAACGCTTGTGTAGGAGTTCAGTTTCATCTAATTGCTTTGATAGTATTTCATTTTTTAGATTCAGAATATATCTCATTAAAATATTACTATAGAAATTTAGCAAATGTCTGTCTTATTCAGTTTTGTATTATGTTATTGTTTTGAACTTCAGTTTAAACAGATTGTAAGCATGTGCAAATTGGCACAGAGTTTTGGCGGTTGTTGTGTCGAAATGAGAAAAGAATTAATGTCATTTGAAAGATGTCATCATTGAATGCATTTTTGAGAAATGTGTCATAGCGATTGTAAAAAAAACCCTGTAAATTTGAGTCCTTTTTGAGCAGACATGGTCACTATCTATCTCACTTTCTTCTGTGGAAAAAATAACAGCACACAGCATGTATGGAAGCTTGTTTTTGCCACAGAATAAAAAATTTTTTCTCACAATTGAGTTTATATCACGCAATTCTCAGAATTGTGAGATAAAAAGGCGCAAGTTAACATCTCTCAATTCGGACAATTTCGGAATTGTATGATATTAACTTGCAATTGTAAGCAAGTGTGTAATAAAGTCAGAATTGTGCGATATATAAAAGTCAGTCTTTTCCCCTCAGAATTAGACTTTATAACTAGCAATTAAAAGAAAAGTCAGAAATGTGAGTTATAAAGTCAGAATTGCGTGATATAAACGTACAATTCTGAGAAAAAAAGTCAGAATATTGAGATAAAAAGGCACTTACCCTTTTTTTTATTCTGTGGTGAAACCAAGCTTCCATGAGATGAAGGTGAGAAGGTTTTTCAGTTATGAGTGAAATATTACAAACTGTTATTAAAACTACATTCATACTCAAGTTGATTCCATCATATTAAATACAAATACACTACCATTCAAATATCTGGGGACACTAATATTTCTGTTTTTGTTAAAAGTCTCTTCTGCTCATCAAGGCTGCATTTATTTGATAAAAATACAGTAAAACAGTAATATTGTGAAATACTACTACAATTTAAAATAGCTGTTTTCTATTTGAATATGTTGTAAAATGAAATGTATTCCTCTGAACAAAGCTGAATTTATCATCATTACTCCAGTCTTCAGTGTCACATGATCCTTCAGAAATCATTCAGATATGATGATTTGATGATCATAAACATTTATTAATTATAATAAATTAATTATTATAATTATTATCAATGTTGAAAACAGCTGCTGTTGCTTTACATTTTTGTGGAAATCGTAATTTTCTTTTTTCAGGATTCTTTGATGAATAGAAAGTTCAAAAGAACAGCATTTATTTAAAATAGAAAACCTTTGCAACATTATAAAGGTCTTTACTGTCACATTTGATCAACTTAATTAGTCATTGCTGACTGAACAAACATTTCTTTAAAAAAAGAAAAAATCATACCGACCCCAAATTTGTAAACGCTAAGTGCATATTAACCCTGCAGACAGTAACCCTACATTATTTATGGTTATTCTATCATTAAACACAGTAGGTGTATGGTTGCTGAAGAAAAAAAAAAAAAGCATTTCTGCTAATATTTATAAACATTATAACATACAGTAAAAACACTTTCACCTTCTATGCTATACGTCATCACAACATTTCAGTGAAGGTGTCTGCAGGTTTTCCACAAGAACATTCTCTAGTTTAAACTCTCAAGACTTCACGTGTGAAATTGAATTATCCAGCTTTTAGAGCCTCTTACCGGTGGTTCGGAAGGTTAAATGATGTTAATCAAATCCTGAGCTTCTTCATTATGTTACCGTCTACTCTGCTGAAGCTGTCTTTACTCGCTGAGCCTGACTTGTCTCATCAGGTTTCCTACAGAAGCTTCAGGCATGCGGTCTCGGCCCAGCCTTGCTGCGCATGACATCACTCAGATACCAGAGCAGCTCCTCACAGGACTGAAGCGTCTCCGGCTCTCCTCCCTTCTGGGATTCCGGAGTGAAACTGATCTAAAGCTCAGGGTGGATCACTCGCACTCAGGCTGGGCCACTGCTCCACCTGGTCTAACCCTGCTGGAGATTACTAAACCAGTTGTTCAGTTCATAATGTCATGTGTGTGTAATGTGTTATATAATTCAGTATATGACTGCACGCTTGCCAGCCGGAGTGCCGAGTGCTTACGATCCTTTGAAAGTCCTTTGCTATTCCATCATGAACTACATTCCCCATAAACCTTTGCCTTGACGCATTATCGTGCGATTACATCCACCTATGTGTCATTAGCTTGTTAATGTCTGTGTATATAAGCCCTGTATTTTCTCTCACTCTTTGCAAAGTCTTGCTAGGGTCACACTGCATTTCTGAGCGCTCGCTCTGAGCTCGTTCTGAGCGTTTCCCTCGTCATGTTTTATGGTCTTAATCTTCTGCTGTTTGTTTGCTTTTTGGACTCTGTCATAGTTTGTATAGTTTGCCTTGGTTTTGACCATCTAGTTGTTACACGAGGGACTTTCGCACCGGAGGAACCTTTTTATCGTTTCTATAACAATTGGTGGAAGTACCCAGATTTCGGCGTGCTCGCACCGCAGGAACTGGGAACTCCTTTTTAGGGGAACTAAACTAGCTCCTACTTCAGAGTCGGGTCTAAACCAGCACAATAGGAACTACCAGTGACATAAGTGTCCTCTGATTGGCCGAACACACGCAAAACACCAGTACCCGCCATTAAAAAAAAACGTCTACACACACAGATTATAGTCTATATATTTCCTCCAGAAACAAACTCTATGAACAAGGAACACAGTGATGGATGGACCTCCCAACCTTTACACTAAAGAGAAAATCCAACACAACTTTGAGGGGACCAAAAGAAACATGATTATGTATTTCTGCTCAACTAGTGACACTGGACATCAACCACACGACAAACGCAAATACTTGTCTATATGCTGTCTACTTTCTTTATAAAGCAGTTCCATCTAATACCGTATTAGACAGGACTGATAAACAGATCGTAAACGAATGAAGATGGAGAATAGGAGAGTGTGTGCTCAGGCACTGCCGTTCTCAGCGCTGTCAAAATACAACAAGCCTGGCGAATGCAACCAGGAAAATGATCCTAGGGGAACTTTTAGTTCTTGGGGAACCACCCTGGTGCCTAGTTCCTATAACTACCCGGTGCGAAAGCCCCAATGGATTATAATTGTGTTATATTTTGTTAATAAACATTATATAACTGCATTTGGATCCTGCTCTCTATTGTTTCTAAACCAACTGACGTTACAATTATCAGTGTGCCATAATCTTTATCCGATAATTTCCTGTCATTCTCCAATTCTGTACATATTATGCAACAAAATCAAGCCACACACACCGATACAAGTGGTGTTTCACCTGTGAGTTTCATCACTGTGTTTCATTGTGTTACATAACACAAGCAGATGTCCTGTACAGACTGTATGTGCTGAATGTAACGCCTCATTTCCATAACATCATAGTGGTCTCAAGAGTAAATAAAATATGAATGCAAGTGCCGACATGCTATTAGTCACATCTGGGGAAATCAAAGCCTGATATCACAGGATATTGAGCTCTGTACAATGACTCAAGATTATGTTTAGATAACACATATTTCCCCAAATGCCGAAAGGCAGGAAAACGCAACGTACCTTCCGAGGTTTGACTTTATCCTGTTGGTCATACTGTCCTATGCCTTTATAGCTGATGCCCAGCCACCAGGGCATACCTTGCTTATCCTGGAAGACCAGAAAGACCTTTCCATTAGTTACACATCGACAGCTTAAACGGCTGGTGCTTAATTTATTAAATAAATAAATACTGAAATGTTTAAAAATGTACACTAAATGGATTCAGTCACAACACAAAACACGTATGATCCATTACTTGTTTTTTGCAAAATGCCACAAAAATAAACAAAAATGCCCAAGATATTAAACAGAGGGGACAAACGTTCTTATATAGTTACTTATTAGAAACATACATTTTCAAAATAACATAACTGGTTCATAATTAGCATTTTCTGTATGGGTGTGTGCAGGGCTGGACTGGGGATAAAATTTGGCCCTGGACAAATCCATCCCATCCTACCCACGAGTTCACCCGTGAATGTTTTTCTGGGGTTAAGGCCTTAAATTTGAGTATATAAATGAATAAATAAAATAGGAGAGAAACAAATAATGATACATATTATTGAATTTACTGTAAATACAGTATTTCATTAATATTTAATTTTTGTCACATAGAAATGTACTTGACAGTAAAGCACTGATTTTGATCTAGTATTACGTAAAGCAGCTAAATGTACTGCTCACCCTAATGTCATTGCAAACCTATATGACTCTCTTTCTGTGGATCATAAAAGATAATTTGAGAAATGTCTGTTTTTTAATAGAAGTCAAGGTTAACCTAAATGGTTTGGTTACCAACATCCTTCAAAATATATATTTTGTGTGTTTCAGATCTATCCCTAACAGTAACATTGTTAAAGAGTTAACACCTAATGTAGGCTAGATGTTTATATTTCATATTTCAAGCTCTAATTAACTCAATCTGAATTAAAATTTACTTCAATTAAAATTCATTAGAACCAAAAAGTTAAACAGGTAAAACCATGCTCTTCGTTACCATGGATATGGTTTCTAAAAAAACAACAATAACAATAAAACAAGTGTAAAAACATGAAAAACTACAAAAACAACCTCTATGAAAGATATTTATATTACCCAATATTTAATATTGTACCAGCAACATTTTTAATAAATAGCAACATTTCTGCCAAAACACAACATTCTGAGTCAAATCTGAATGGATTTGGCACTATCCGATTAAATCGTGGATCAAGCAACTTTATCGTTTGACAGAACGCGAGTGATAAATATTATTTTAGCAATGCAGAGCTAAATACCAGCCAATTATATACAATTAAATATATTCTGTGTTTTTATTGTGTTCTGATATCTTGTATTCACAGATATTTTTATTGAAAATGATTCCTCCATCCACACCTTGATTGGCCTGGCTGTGTGGATTGGAGCTGTGGGAATTGTCCTGTGGGAAAAACCAATCCTTCGAGTTGGGGAACACTGTCAGAGCAGAAGGAAGCAATTATTCTTTCAGCATCCTTCGCAAAGACGTATCTGCCCGACTCTAGCTTTACTGAAGAACCACCAGATCATCACCAATCCTCACCAAATTACACAGTAGGAGAGACTGTGGGTTGTAGGCCTCTCCAGGACTCTGCCAAACCATTAGAGGGCCAGGTGTTGGGCAAAGCTGAAAACTGGAATCATCAGAGAAGATCAGAATCAGGCAGATCTGTTTTGTGAAGGACGTGTGACTCAAGCCACGTATAAGGTTATCCTGGAAGAAAACATGCTTCCTTCTGTTTTGACAATGAAGGGCAACTCGAAGGACAACGCTCCAATCCACACAGCCAGGCCAATTAAGGTGTGGATGGAGGACCACCAGATCCAGACCCTGTCATGGTCATCACACTCTCCAGACCTGAACCCCACTGAAAACCTCTGGAATCTGTTCAAGAGCTAGCCTGGCTCCGGCCTCCTACTTACTTCCACTCAATTTTCATTTTCCTTCAGTACTCCATCTGGGATTGCGGTATATTCTCTGGTTTTCTCAGATACCGGTCCAATCAGCGAACAGAGGAAGTGGCTGAGAACGATGACATTGATGTCGTGTGCTAGTTTGAGATGCCATACGTAGGACCAGGCTAATCAAGAGGGTCACCAGCCATTAAATAAAGCTGAGCTGCTTGAATTGTTTTCACCAGGAGTGGCAAAAAGTCGCAAAACAGCAATGCAACCAACTCATAGGGAGCATGCCAAGACCCTGGCAACCGCCAAACCCAGACTCGTCCATCGGATTGCCAGACAGAGAAGGGTGATTGGTCACTCCAGAGAATTTTACGTGGCCTACCACTTCGTGGCTGAGTTGCTGTTGTTCCCCATTGCCTCCACTTTGTTATAATACCACTAACAGTTGACCGTGGAATATTTAGTAGTGTAGAAATTTCATGAATGAACTTATTGCACAGGTGGCAACCTATCACGGTACCACGCTTGAATTCACATGGAAGTGATTGGAACACCTGAAGTCAATAATTTGGAAGGGTGTCCCAATACTTTTGGCAATATAGTGAATATTTACATATAAAAAAAAATCCCAGTTCAAATGTGACACTATGACCCATGCATAAAAGAGTATAGCAGTTGGTCTAATCTTTATACTTTGCAGGTAGTTTTTACCTTTACTTCATAATAATGCACTCCATATGTGGGCAGCGACTCCACCAGGGTCAAATACCTAAAACAAACATAATGAAGTTAAGATTGATGTTTAGCAGCATCTTAAGGATCTATCAGCACTCAGCAGGCCTGAGGTGTGGGCGTGAAGGATTTAAGCAGCCAATCATAAATCATGTCCCTCCCGATGACCCGCCCCCTTGAGGCTAATCATTGTTTTTCTGATACTCACTGCACAATGGCCTGCCCTCTGGAGAGCCCTTTCAGCAGCTTGTAGTACTCAATCACACGCTCCTCACTGCAAAAGAGAAGGATGATGAAATCTGCTCCACGGAGGATATATTCCCCACCCATGAAATGAGGCAACCCTCCCCCCAAACCTCAGCATAAAGACAGTACAGCACGGATCATCAGCCATAAAGCTCTCATAAAAGGCTATAAATGCAGCTTCAGCACCACTGACTCGTCTGCCCTGAATGTAAATCTCATGGCTGTCTGTGCCGCTACCTTAAATGACAGATCAGCACTGGTAGTATTTAAACAACATTATACTATAAGGCAAACATATCAGACAAAATAGGAAGACACTTCATTTTTTTAAAGGTCCCATTTTGTACACCTTTCTGGAGTTTTATTTTAGGTGTTGTTGTCCTTACGAATATATATTTGCGGTATAAGTACCGAAAACCATCTCAATATATCCTTTCTCAGGAGCTCTGATAAGAACAGGCCTGTCTAATTAATATTCATGAGCCTCTCTTCTGATTGGCCTGTTGTTTTCGGAAACTATGGTGATGCAGGGCTGTCAGTCAGCGGCCATGGGCGGGGCATGAGGAATGTGACATCACATTCCCAGAGAATCAAAACGGCTTGTCTGATGAGACTGCTTTTGTTTAATGGGGATTAAAAAAATAAGGAGTGGGTGGATTTTTATCATTGTAGGGTGGTTGTGTTCACACACTGTCAACACACATTTATAGCCAAACACCTTGTAAAAGTGAATTTTGCATAATATGTGACCTTTAATAAGCTAGTTATACATACACTGTAATATATATATATATATATATATATATATATATATATATATATATATATATATATATATATATATATATATATATATATATATATATATATATATATATATATATATATATATATATATATATATATATATATATATATATATATATATATATATAGTGTCACTATGTACTAACATTAATAATTTGATACACAATGATAGACAACATTGTACTAATTTTTTGATGCAAGTACATAGTAGTGCAAGTCTCCTAATATAAAGTGTGAGCGTGTTTTCTGTATTGAAATAGCTGTGTAAAAACATGTTTTACCAGTATGCTAGAGACGGATGCTCCTTCAGTACTTTAGTGGGCAATGCTGGAAGCTTCTTCAGCTCTGCTCTGGTATTTTCATCACTAAAATCAACAAAAATACACCGTCAGCATGCAATAAGATTCAATAACTGACATTTTTAACACAATGGGCCCTTTCATACACCCGGCACAATGAAATTCCAGGTGCGACGCTAGTGTTTTTTTGCTAGTTTCAGCCTGAAACGGTTATCATTTTCACATCCAGCGCCAAGTTGTTTAAATAGCAAATGCACTCGCGCGCCCATGGGCGTGCTGGTCTGAAAACCAGGTGTGTTCAGGCGCATTGTTGGCGCGTTGCTATTTTGAGGAACTGAAAACGTCTGCGCCATTGACCAACAAAAACCTGGTCTTCACAGTACAGTTTTAACTGGCATTTGTGGATGTAACTACGTATTGTGGTACTTGACAAAGGTTTGCCAAAGTAGTCCTGAGCCCATGTGGTGATATCGCTTATAGATGAATGACGATTCTTGATGCAGTGCCGCCTGAGGGATCGGAGATCACGGTTGTTCAGCTTAGGCTTGCGCCCTTGTCCTTTACGCACTGACATTCCTCCAGATTCCTTGAATCTTTTAATTATGTTATGCACTGTTGAATGTGAAATATCCAAATCTCTTCCTATCTTTCTTTGAGGAACATTTAAATAATTTTCTCATGTATTTGTTGGCAAACTGGCGATCCTCGGCCCATCTTTGCTCCTAAAGGATTAGACCTTTCTTCGATGCTGCTTTTGTACCAAATCATAATTACAATCACCTGTTGACATCACCTGTTTCAAATCACATCATTATTTAACCATTTTACCTCATTACTAGCCCTAAATTGCTCCTGTTCCCACTTTTTTTGAAATGTGTTGCAGGTCTGAATGACAGGAAAGGATGCATATTTACAAATTACATGAAGTTGACCAGACAAAACATGAAATATTTTGTGTTCATATTGTCTGCAATGAAATACAAGTCAAAGTAAATTTAAAAATCACTTCTTTTTTTTTTATTTGCGTTTTCCATACTGTCCCAACTTTTTCTGATTTGGGGTTGTAATAACGTACAGAGATGTAACGATGTCATTATTTTTCACAAAATGATTAGACAATAAACAAACTAATTTGTATATGGTTTGCTCTAGTAAAGTGAATAACAGCTTAAATTAAAAGCTACCATATGATTTAAATATAGCACACAAATCATGTGGACTACTTTTATGGTTCATTTTAGACCTGAAAGTCAGAATCAACATGCTTTTTAGCTATTTCTAAAACAGCAGCTTGAACATTCCACTAAATAACCCCATTAAAAAAGTCATATAGGTTTGGAAAGACGTGATTCTGAGTAAATGATGACAGAATATTCTGTCAAACTTTAAAACTTTTCTGACCCGAGGAACTTTCATTATTACATTATTCTAATCTCATGCTGACCTTGCTTCTCAATTAACAACCCTTAATGTATTTTGCCATAATCTTGGATTCACTGCATCACTGCACTGTCTGATAGAGAGAGATTTATTTTAATAGTGATTTTGCTCTCTATAGAAGCAACCAATTAATATAAAGAATATATACAGTATAAATAGGTATATGTTTTATATATCAGTGCACAGACGTCCTGCAATGCCTTTCTTATTGTCCCGGGTCAAAACTCTTCAAGTTTTATTTCAACACTTAAAGACATTTTTACAAGGTCATAAATAAGTGTGGTAAAACTACACACCTTGTATAGTCTCCTTTAGATTCCTGTAAAACAAAATACATTTAATACATAACACTGACTAAAATAAATAAGAACATGTCATATATATATATATAAAAGCTCTGATAGTCCTACCTGCAATGCATGAGCAGCTAATTTAAAAACCACCTCGCTCTCCACCTCAATGTCACCCTGTGGACGACAAACAAGCAAAGCGTCACTTTTAAATACATGCTGTGAATCACAATGCTTTGAAATCATATTCATCATGTCCATTTATTAATGTAATGAGAAACTATGCATGTGATATTTCTGCCATGGGTGTCGATTTGTTTTTGGCGAAATGGCTTAGCTCATGAATAATAATTAGGTTACACACAAATAATTTAAAATTATATTTTACTGTTTTCATAAATAACTAGTCTGTCATGTATAAGAAATAGTCACTGAACCAACTGCTTTGATAGAAGCGTTTATTATAATAAAGAAAAATTGCCGCTGTATGTTGGAGACACATGTTTACATTATGTTTGTGATTTCACTGGAACGGATAGTGAGCCGTGGAAAAGCAAAATAGATTGAGAGAGGTGTGTGTGACAGAGAACATATAACCGCTGTCGCTTTCTGCCACCGATAACAATCACAACAACCACTCAGCAGACACAATATAAAAATAAAAGATTTCAGAGCAAACACAAATCTTTAATTCTCACAATTCTGACTTTATTTATCAGAACTGCGAGTTATAAACTAGTAATATAGAAATAGAAATAAAGTCAGAATTTACTTTATTTTATATGTATAACACCTGTTAGTGGGTGGGATATATTAGGCAGCAAGTGAACATTTTGTCCTCAAAGTTGATGTGTTAGAAGCAGGAAAAATGGGCAAGCGTAAGAATTTGAGCGAGTTTGACAAGTCAGAATTGATAATTGTTTTATATTGAGATATAAACTGCTAGACAAACAAATAAATAAACAAACAATCAACCAACCAGCCACCCAACCTTGCAAGCAAGCAAACAAGGAAACCAGAAAACGAACCAATCAAACAAACAAACAAAAACAACCAACCAACCAACCAAAGCAAACACTCACAAGTTTGTGAGCATTTATGAAAATTATGAGCATTTTCTTTAGTCTTTATATATTGAGATATACTGAGACTTTTTCCCTCACAATTGCAGGTTTATATCTCACGATTTTGACTTTTTTCTCAGAATTGCAAGTTATAAACTCGGAATTGCGAGAAATAAAGTCTGAATTAACTTTATTCATTTATATGTTGAGATATAGTGAGATATAAACTCACAATTCAGACTTTTTCCCTTACAATTGCGAGTTTATATCGTGAAATTTTGGGGGGTAAACAGAGTGAGTGAGAACGATGACGTTGATGGCTTGCGCTAGTTTGAGATGACATACATCATTAGCGATTGGTTATGGCAGATCCAATAGTTTTAAACTTCAACAGAGAAGGAAGTTAACGCTTGTCAATGGAGGGTGGCCAGATTCTGTACAAATGAAAGACCAGGCTAGAACCAAGCTTCCATACAAATCAAATGCTTCCTCTGTATTACATCCAATTCTGCCGCAAGCTCATAAAGTGTTGAGCCATGACGAAGAGTGTATTTTGTTGTTGCCCATGCTGCAATGACGCAAAATAGTCCTCATGGTTGTGAAGAATCTTAGAGGAATGGCTCTGTTTTCTTGATTCACAAGCGAATCGGTTACACATTCTTCTTCTATGGCCCCGGGATGCAATAACTGGTACATTAACACTCTGAGGTCTGTGGCTTTTTAATTGTTTATGGAGGCGAGGAATGAGACTGTGAATCACTTCAGTGGGTAAACAGACACAAAAGTACTCACGTTATAGATGGCAGACTTAGCATTCAGAAAGAATAACTCCACAGTTGTGTGCTCCTTTAGAAGTGAAATGCTCTCGATGTAAAACCTGCAAATGACAAATCCTTCAGTTAATCGCAATTTCGTCGTAATAAACAGGGCGAGTCGTAGCCAAATGACAAAAACCTCACTTCAAATCTAAAACAAGGTGCTTCTTTGGAGCGGCACCACAGTGATTCAGTCCAGGAATGTGCTGCATTCTGTGGTTGATGCGGTCATGTGACTTAAGACATCATGAGGTAGCGATCACATACCTCACCAGGAATTGAAGAGCAATAGGCCCTGATTTCTTGGAGAAGTCGTGATCCAGCACTCTGCGGTCCAGCTGCAACCATTTGCACTGACCACTGGAAGAGGAAAGTTAATCTGGATGAAATGTGCGATCAGACATTCTTATTCAACCCAGTAAACGCTCTGCAATTCAACACTAATATATGAAAATCATCTGCACAGAGACGACTTCAACAGGACTCCACTGAGCACAACTAGATGAGATTTTGCCTCAGTGATGACTGAAACATTGTTATATATAAATAGTTAATTAATTTTTTATGTTGTTTATATGTCTATGTGGTGTTTTTAACATGCTTTAAGACAAACCATGTGTAAATTCATAAGTCAACACCATTGCTGAGTATTTTCTCCTTAAAAAAGTAGTGAAAAAAAGTTTGTACCCCATCCTGTTACGAGGGGGGCGGGACAGTAAAGTTGAGCGAGTGGATTTCTGATATTGTGTGAGTGAGTGGAGGCGGGGCTCATTTGCATATTCATTGTTTTTCCAAAAGTTCAATTTGGGAACAAGGAACCTCTATAGACAACATCATTAAAAAGTGGCACTCACGTGTCATCCACATAGGTGAACCCAAAGTATTCCTTCTCCTTGAGGTTAAAATGCGACGAGACCAAATCCAAGAGTTCACGAGACAACAGCTTCGGCTGCGAGAGAAAATCCATTGATCAATATGATGTGAGACAGGGAGGTTTACTGAGGTCCATTACACTTTGAGTGGGAGGTGTAATAGACTAGAGCTGGGATCAGAACTGTGAGACGTTTTACCTGAACCAACATTTCCAGCTTCCTGTCGTCCAGGAGCTGCACCTGGCAGAGTCGTCCCTCGGTCATCTGTGGACACAGATATGAATTCAGATGATTGACACCTTCTCTCCTCACTATAGTGACACACTGAACACCAACTTAACATATTAGATTCAGAATTCAAGTTGTACAATGACCTCTTTCAGTTGGAAAACATACACGTGTATGGGAAAGTAAACAGACAGAAATATTTTCACATAACAACTGCCATCAAAAGGTATAAATCACAAGGCATCTCTCAGCAGCAACAGCCAAAACAATCCAGAAAAAATCTGTTATGGTGGCATATTGAGATGGAGATGAGACATTTCTGCAAATGGCTGATTAATTCTCAAGTGCCTGAAAATACATTTCATTTCAGCATTACTGCTAGACATTGTTATTTTTATTTTCAAATTCAAGTGATTAACCTACATGATTAGTAAGTTTGGAATCCAGACAACCAATCTACTAAACCGACAACCAACCAGATAACAAAACAAACAAAAACAAACAAACAAACGGCCAGTCAACCAAACAAACAAATAAACAACCAGCAAAAAATAAATAAATAGCCAACAAAAAAAAACAAATCAGCCAACCAATATACTAAACAAACAATCAACCAACCAAGCAAAGATAAACAAAAAGCCAACCAACCAAGCAAATAATCAACCATAAAAAACAAATAAATAACCAAACAAAAATCAAAAACCCAGCCACCCAACATAACAAGCAAACAAACAAACCATAAAAAACCAACCAACCAACCAATCAAACAACCAAACAAAACAAACAAACCAGCCAACTAAACTTCTAAAAAAACAAACAACCAGCAAAAAGCAAATAAACAATGAAACAAAAACAACAAGCAAACAACCAGCAACTTCTAAACAAACAAACAACCAGACAACAAAACAAACATCCAATCAACAAACCAAACAACCAGCAAAAAGCAAATAAACAATGAAACAACCAGCCACTCAACTTAACAAGAAAACAAACAAACCAGAAAACCAACCAACAATCCAAACATACAAACAAACCAACCAAAACAAACAAGCAAACACATGAACAAACAAACAGACAAAACAACCAACCAAAAAACAAACCAGCCAACTAAACTTCTAAACAAACAAACAACCAGACAACAAAACAAACCAGCCAACCAATCTACTAAATAAACAACCAACCAGACAACAAAACAAACATCCAATCAACAACAAAAAATAAACAACCAACCAAAAAAACAAACCAGCCAACCAATCTACTAAATAAACAACCAACCAGACAGTCAACCAAGCTAAATAAACAAACAGCAAAAAACAAACAAATAAAGCAACCAACCAAACAAACAAACAACCAGCCACCCAACCTAGCAAGCAAGCAACCAAACAAAAACTATCAACCAACCAAAACAATCAACCAAACCAATTAATAAACAAATGATAAATAAACAACTGAAGCAAAACAAAGAGACAATCGACCAAAACAAGCAAACAAATAACCCATGATGTATCTCTTCCAGAACCCTGTTACATTCATGTTACATTTAGGGTTGAACATTACAGGGTTGAAGGAGAGCGCAAAAATGGCTCCGTGCATAATGTCAATAGGCATTGTATGTTTATTTTTGTATCACTGCTAATGTAGGGTCAATTTGGTGACAAATTCAAAAAAACGTTGAAACTTTTTTTTAATGAGAAGCATTTAACCAGCATAAACTGGCCCTTTCAAAAGCTCTTTTCTTCATGTATCTTCTGCACCACCAGATGCCATGCACACACAGATTATTGTGGAAAAACACACATTTGGTGTGCAGAACAAAACAGAAACTAGTTATTTTTCTGTCACTGAAAATAACAACAGGATGTTGGACAAAGAAGTGAAGTTAAAATAGATAAAAACATCTGTTAACAAACCAGTTGAATCTTATGTAACCACAAAAACGGCACAAAATTGCTTTGTTTTTCAGTTCGGCACAAAGACTGTGCTATAAACCGACCAATACCAAAAATGTCTGTTTACAATATACTGTGGTGGAGTTGATGTATAATTTCATGTAGCTGTTGAGGTGTTCTTGTAAAAGTCGAGTCCAAATGATTTAAAATATGATATAATCTTTGGTCAGGATAAATGTGGATAATAATACTTTACGTTTTTTTAGTGGACTCAGATTAGTTCTAAGAAAACATGCGTTCTTACTATAGCTCACATCTTTCATCCGCACTGAGGAGAGCTGAAAACGTGCTGAATTTCTCAGTTATTGCATTATGATATCCTGGAAAAGTGTCTAATTTTCTGTTTTCATGAGCTGTTTATTGGAGAAAATTAACTTTTTATTGTGTTTAACAATGCAATACAATGAACGATGTACAGTAGGATCCAGCTTGTATTTGGCATTTTCATAATTAATTGTTTCATTACAAATTATACTATCAGTATATGATCAATGTCACAAGTTTGTTATACAGTAGGCCAACTAGTAATAATAGTAACAATATCAATCTCACATATTTATCTTTATTTAACATCACAACTTTTCTTTTTTAAAATCCAAAAGCTTCTGATCTCAGATTTTCCAACTCATCATGGCCAGAGAAAAAAATAACTCACACTTCTCAGTTATGTTTGAAGATCTCAGTTATGTATTAAAGTATCAACATTGTTGACATTGTTAAATTAAAAAGAGAAATAAAAGTAGACAAAACAAGACCATTTTTGTCTAAATAAGAGAATAGAGCTGTAAATATGGATAGATACGATTATTCAGCCTGATGGGAAATGTTCAGATCGAGTTTATTATGCGTTTCATATTAAAATCTCAAACTTCAGTTGGCAGACTTTGAGAAATAAGAAACAAAGACCAAACTATATTCTTCATGGTAGAAGAGTCAAAGAACCAAAAACAGACCAAGAGTGCCAAAGCAACCGCCATCCCCATGCTGTTACAAAAGACCGGCAGTACCTGATAGACGTGGCCCGGGTAGAAGCAGGTTTGTAAGCACTGCTGGCATGACCTCATCCTTTGCAGGTAACACCTCCGGATCATCCACACGACGATCTGCCATATGAAACTGCCACTCCGCAGCAGCAGAGCTTCCACCCCACACACTAAGCCCCAAGCCATGGCCGCCCCGCCACCGGCTGGTACCCGGGTCGCCCCTCTCTTACGCAAGCGGACCTTTTCTGGGTCAAACTCTAGACAGACCGTTCTTTCACCACCTCCTAATCTTTGCTCCCTCGTGCAAGATCGCCAACTAGGTGACATGCGTTTCGACTACATTCCCCATGTGCGTGGAGACTCCGCTGAGCCCCTGGAGAGGATGGAAGGGGAATTTCTTTTTGCCGTCTGTGCGCTGAGGTTAGAGCTGGAGACTCTGGGAGGCCGGCCAGGCAGCGAAGGAAAGAGCTGAGGTTTGTGGGGACGCAGTCCTGGGCTGCCCTGCCAGTCACGATTTTAGCTCACGGTTTCACTGGTCCTTTTCGAGCACATATGGAGACTTAAAGGGCAGATTTGTTCGCACACACACACACACACACACAATCCTGACATTTTGCTTCCAAAAGTAAACCAGGCTCTGCCACATCGATTTCTGCGGCCTGTCCACGTGTCCCAAAAAGCTGCTACCATCCCTCCTACTTTACTGCTTGACACAAAGTGAAAGGATTTACATGGCAACACAGCTTAAAATATACATAACAATCCTATAGCTCCACAAAAATGTGTGTGGGGTTCAATGGTGAAATGCTTATTGGGTTCAAACGTCCACAGGAAAGATACACTATATTGTCAAAAGTTGGGACGTCTGCCTAAAGTTACATGCACATGAACTTTAATGACATCCCAAATGTCTTGGTATGCTGAAGCATTAAGAGTTTCTTTCACTGGAACTAAGGGGCCAAGCCCAACCCCTGAAAAACAACCCACACCATAATCCCCCCTCCACCAAACTTTACACTTGGCACGATGCAGTCCGGCAAGTACCGTTCTCCTGGCAACCGCCAAACCCAGACTCGTCCATCGGATTGCCAGACAGAGAAGCGTGATTGGTCACTCCAGAGAACACGTCTCCACTGCTCTAGAGTCCAGTGGCGGCGTGCTTTACCCCACTGCATCCCACGCTTTGCATTAACTTCTGCGCACTGTGACCCTCAGCATGCGCTGACATTGACTTTGTTATAATACCACTAACAGTTGAGTGTGGAATATTTAGTAGTGAGGAAATTTCACGAATGGACTTATTGCACAGGTGGCAACTAGTGCTGTCAAACGATTAAAATATTTAATCGCGATTAATCGCATTAATGTCAGTTAACTCACAATTAATCGCACATTTTTGTTTATTCTAAATGTCCCTTGATTTCTTTTTGTCCCATTATTTTTTTCTTATTTTAATGCTCTTATCAACATAGAAAAGTGGATCGGCTTGCTTTGGGCAAATGTTTGTTTTATTGAAAACAACACTGGCATACTGTAGTGTTCGACTTCACACCAACATTCTCACTTGAAGCAAATAATCGTTCATACAATGCAACACTGTCCATCAATAAAAGGGTGAAAAAAATACTTTGTCGCACAAACAGCCCCTTCAACAGCCCTTTCTAAGGGATCAAAACAGGGTGATACAAAATAAAATTACAAAGTGCACATGCAAGGTAAGCTAGGACTCAGCCTATAGTGCAGTTGTGGTATCCATGTGTTTCTGTCTGAAGTCATCCATTGTTGCCTGGCTTTGACGCCTGGCCATTAAGTGGTATTTCAGACTGCTCGTGCTGCGATGATAGCTCAGGCCCTGTCCACACGAACACGGGTATTTTCAAAACTGCAGCTTTTTCTACGCGGTTTGGCTGTTTGTCCACACGCAAACGCAGTATCCGGTTACTGAAACCGGGCTTTTTTGAAAACTGCGGCCATGGTGAAGTTTTTTAGAGACTCCGGTTACAGCGTTGTCGTGTAGACGGTGAAACCGGAGATTTCGGCTTGTTAAGTCGAAATGTGCGCCGTTATCGCTTTTGTTTATACATGAGTGGAGTCTATGCAATGGCGGACGTAACTTTTAATAACTCTGCTAACAGCGTTTATTACATATATACAGATACATGCGCAGTTATCTCATTGTATTGCAGAACAGAGGCGCCAGAATACAATAATACAACATAGTAAGGCAAGTGTGTGAAGCTTCAGTCCACTTGGGCCCTGCCCCTGTGTATATACAGTTACCTGTCACTGAGTCCAAAGTAAACTTGTAGAAGGGTTTCACTGAGCCCATGGCATCAGTGCATCGGTGCCGTGGATGGGACCCATGTGGAAATCAAGCAGCCAATCATAGCGCGGTTTTGCGTTTTCATGTGGACGGAGATTTTTTTAAAACCGTGCTTATGTGGACGCGTTTTTTAAAACGGAGAAGGAAAAACTCCGGTAATAAAATGACCCGTGTACGTGTGGACTAGGCCTCAGACCACTTTGGTCTTGTCAATGGAACCATTTGGCAACTTTTTAAAAGAAAACTTTCCATTCAGAATACTATTGGCATCCATTTCGGCGTCTCACGCTTGCCATCCATGTCTACTCTTTTAATGGCCCAAACAAGTGTGGGCAGCCGCAGCGTGCCTGATGTTTTGTTTCCGGTCTATCTACATCCGGAGTGGTGTTGTAGTTTTTCTAACGTTACTAGTTGTTGCAACAGCATGTGAAAAAACTACAAAGTTTGTTAGGCCAAAAAGAACATTAATCTCGCGATAAAAAAATTTACGCCGTTAAAATAGGTTTGCGTTAACTTCGTTAATAACGCGTTTAACTGACAGCACTAGTGGCAACCAATCACGGCACCACGCTTGAGTTCACTGAGCTCCTGAGAGCGACCCATTCTTTCACAGATGTGTGTAGAAGCGTCTGCATGTCTAGTGCTTGATTTATACACCTGTGGCCATGGAAGTGACTGGAACACCTGAATTCAATGATTTGGAGCGGCGTCCCAATACTTTTGGCAGTATAGTGTACATCAGAAGTTTTAGCTCTCTATGTCTTTCTTTTAAACAGTAATAGAATTAAATGCAAAGTAAATGGAGACATTTGCTTACAGTAAATCTCCTGTTTTGCACATTTTTCTACTGAGAAAAGACCTCTAGAGTTTCAGAAGAGTAAGCAAAAAGAACCTAAAAATCAGTTTCAGCTGAAATAGTTGAGGGATGTAAACATTGACTGAAACATTTATGTTTAATTAGCACTTTTCCAATGACGTGTTTTGACCGTGTCCGCATTTAATTCATGCACATAAAGTGGATATACTAATTGTAATATGTAAAAAATATTTTTGGCTGAAATATCGCGAGGCGGCTCATTGCCGAAGAACTTTACTGCGATTAGTTTAATTTATCACCTAAGAACAAGTCTAAGTCTAAGTCACTAAGATTAATTATGCAATTACCCAAATTTAATTACATAAACCTTTCGTTTTCCAGCTAAATAAAAAACTTTTTGTGTTTCAGTAAAAAAAAAAAATATTTCAGTGCATCACTATAAAAAATACATTTAAAAAAATGTATGTATGTTTTTAATTTCTGAATTACAATTCATTTTGATAGTTTTGAGTGCATAAAGTGTCAGGTGCATGAAATGTTAGTGATACAACTGCCCTGATATCATAATGAAGAAAAACACACCAAATAAAAAGATGAAAATCAAAAAAAACGTATTAATGTTAAACAGCTTGTCTGCCAAAAGTCATGGCGAGACTAACAGTTATGTGATCCAACCAACATACAAAAACATAAAACAGGAAATTATGTCATAGAATGGACAACAGAATGTGGTGCGACAAAACAATTCTGATATTTATGAATGATTAATTAATGATATTTGAAAAAGCAAAATTGCCTTTACATTTTTTTAAATAATGATTAAAGGGGCTATATGTAGAATTCAGAAACCATTGTTATTAGCAACACTGGTGGCGGTTAAGTGAACTGCAGTCAGCAACTTATTACTCGTTCTTACCAATTAATTGTCCGCAAAGACCAGCCCCCCATTACTGCTACTTCAGTAAAGCCATCGCGCTCTCACGCCACATATCACGTTCTCACACTGTGAAAAATACATCGCTGAGCAAAGAGGACACTGACAACGTGCCGACAGACAGGACAGAGCAGGTTACTTTGAATATGAAACAAAGTCTCAGCTTTCAAATTGTCATTTTTTAAATAAATAAAAATTAATTGTTTACTGTAGCGCCTCAGTTCAAGCGGCACGTGAACCGATCATCTCTTCCCACAAAATAAACATGAATGAACATCAGAAGGTATGTCGTCTCAACGGCTGAAAGACGTCAATACGCACCAATTCAAGTCCACTGACGTTAATCTACTAACTCTCCTGTCTGGTTTGTTTTTCGGACAAAATGGCGGGTTCTGCGTTATGATTGGTCAGATCACCTGTCAATCAAACTTGTCGAATTGTCATTGGCCTTTTCTGAAGTATCAGAGGTGTTTGGGGCTCCCAAGTGGTATATGTCGACAGATAGGGAACTAAGAACCTCATTAAATCTCTTTAGCTAATGAGCTAACATCCGGTGTATTTGAGGAATATATTCATAGGGCAACACATCTGTGTCTTGATGTTCAGAAAAGTTCACATTAATCTGCATCTCCTAGACTGACTTGATGCACAATGCCTGTGTGAAAAAACAGACAGAAGAGGTTAACCCAGCCTCACGGCTCATCATTACTTCATCAGGCCACGGAAAATAAAGAACAACTGTTATATTCCTGAGTATCAGGCCATGCAAGGACCAGCTACACCCATTTGATTGCAGTTTATTAGCAGATTTTGACTGACGGGAGTGCGTGGAAAAGTGCAGCATGTTGAAATTATAGCCCGTTCTGTTGAGCGGCCCATAATGCTACGCTGTTATTAGAAAGGAACCAGCGGAAAACCAGAAGAACAGCAGCGGCCAAGAGATGAAGTCTCAGACTTTTATCTGGAAACACTACAGCATTGTGTTAATGTCTTAACGACACTGCTGATTTCTCATTAAAAATACCAATTCAAAAACAAATGAAGGTGGGGGTTAGAAATCTGTCAGCAATATGCTTTCAATAATTGGGACTTTTTGTATGAAGGCACCTCTAACTTCTGAAGCACCAAATGTCACATCTGATAACCTTTACACAAGTGATTAATGACTGCAATGCTTATTTCTCAATATAAACCTTTAAAAAAAGAAGAAGAAGAAATCTGCTGAACCGCACACACACAGGATTGTGGGATATGATAGAGAGTGAATGATGCATCTTTCCTGGACCATCAACACTGCCACTCTGATCAAAGAGGTGCAACAGCGCCCTTGATGAGTATTAACCCTCTGGGGTTCTTCGGTCATTTCTGACCCGAATTATTATTATTTTTTTAAATGTTAAAAATCGTAGCTTCATCGGACTTGGTGACTTTATTGGTACTTGGTATATGAACACCCAAAAAAATTGGGGACAGGATTTGTATTCGTAAAAAAAATAGTCACACTCAGGACCTTTGGGTCAAAAATGACCCCCAAAGGAAATTCATGTGAAATTGGATATGTTGGAAAAATGTGAAAATACAGAGTTTTTTTGTGCATACAATCTACAAATGAGCCAGGATGCAGAAAAAAAGGACTCAAGAGTGAAGGGGTGAATCTCTAAAACATCAAGAGTGCAAAACAGACAAAAAAACTCACACACAAAAACACAATTAGCCTTTGGAATGGCACGTGTTAATTTGTGTGTGCGTGTGTTTTTGTGTGTATAAGTGTGTATTTTTTTTCTGTATTTTCATATTTTTCCCAATTTCCCATTCATTTCCTATGGGGGTCATTTTTGACCCGAAGGTCCTGAGTGTGACTATTTTTTTTTACGACCACTTAGACTTTTCAAATCCTGTCCAAAATTGTTTTGGGTGTTCATATACCAAGTACCAATAAAGTTTCGGACCATTCCGATGAAGCTATGATCTTTTTTTTTTTAAATTATAAATCGCAAGATCCACTATAGTGGTAAAAATGTGCTATTGCGTGATAAAAATGCTCAATGTGTCCACCGGATGGCACCGACCTCATTTAAAAAATTGCTTTCATGAGGCCTAGGCTTGACTCTAAAATGAAATACAGCTTTAATAAAAAATTTAAAAAAAAATTATATATAATATATATACACACATTTTTTATTATATTCAATGGGAAAAAATGGGTCATAATTATTGCACAAATATTAATTATAAATCATAAAATTATCTCAAACCACCAAAAAAGAAAAGAAAAAATATTATAGAACAAAAATATATTTCCTTGATTTTGCTCAAATCTTTTTTATCTTAATCCTGCCCTCCGGGTCATTTTTGAGCCGAAGGTCCTGAGTGTGACCGAAAAATGAAGAACCCCAGAGGGTTAAATGTTGCTAAGTGTTAAAGAACATTCAAAAGTATCGTTCCCATAATGTGTGCACGATGATCGAATGAATGTTCCCTTAAAGTCTTCATAACCAAGACATTTTTTTTAAACGTTTAAAAAACTGGCCAGTTTGAACGTTCAGAAAACATTCAAAATAACGTTTTAGTGGGGATGTCAGCAAAACGTTCTTAGAGCATGTTTTTGTTAGCTGGTGGGAAGATTACAGATGTTGCTTGTCAGACAGAGAGCAAGAGAGCAGTTTCAGACCCGTCAAACCCTGGTTAAACTGATAGATCTCCTCCCCAAAGAGAGCACACACACTCGCTTAGCCCGCCCACACACAAATCACGTGACCAGCATTACCCTCTGCATCAATTAACACCCCAATCAACAGCCATTCAGCCACTCATACACACTCTGTCCCCTACACACTAAAGCATAATCTTCACCGTTTGGGTTCATTTGAGAGAAAATGGTTCTGGTTTTAAAATGTTATACTTAACTGAAGTAACTGAGCGGCAAGCAGAAAATCTATTTCGGTATAATAACTTACATCTCTCCACTTCAGCTATTCCATCTTTATTGGTTTTCGGTAGCATAAGATTCATAAAAATATGACTCACTGCTTTTATACGACAGCTTGAAACCACTTAACGCATTGCGCGCACTCAGATAAACACTGCTGGTTGTAAAGATAAACCTGTGAGGATTTTGAAAGCGTGGATGATATTTGCCATGGCAGATATTAGATGTTTATCTATGTCATTTTTAAATTGCTATTTATAAGTGGCTGGGCTGCCACCAAAGCTCATATCCTGTCAGGCCCTGTTGTAATGACACATGCTACCAGCTGATGGCAGCGCATTTCACATTCAATTCATGTCAATACTGGCTTTGCTGTACTGGTAACAAATAACAAACACAATATATAGTTTTAAATATATCGATAATATGTCATACATTACATACACTGATGTTCAAAAGATTGGGGTCGGTAAGATTTTTGTCATGTTTTTGAGTCTCATACTCATCAAGGCTAAATTTATTTGATCAAAAATACAGTGAAAACAGTAATTTGTCCTGATTCTTTTGAACTGATTCTAATTTCCATTGATTATCAAAGATAATATCCTTCTGTGATGACTTAATTCAATGAATCATATAGTGAATTAAATGTAAAAAGTAAATAAAATGTAAATAAATAGAAAAAATAACCTTTTTTGTTTGTTTCTGTTTTCTCCTCAGTAGACCATAGAGGACATAGAGAGGACTGACTAAAAGTACAATACAATCACATGAGTGACACACTAATGTGAGACTTTAATTTTGAAAATGAAATTGTCTCTTTATCCAACAGAGCAAAACAGTGACCGAGCAGACCACTTTATCAGCAGCTTTGGTTCTTGAAGAACTTTTTCCAATCATTTTCTTAATAAGAATTCAGAAAATTCTTCAAGTCATTAACCAAACCAACCAGCCCCAATATGAATCCCAGTATTAAACATTTGCATATGCATAAAATATCAAGGCTACAGTAATGTATTTTAAGTATTTGTGTATTTCGACTTGTTCCATGGCTATTTGGTGTAATAGTATAGGCTATTATATACAACAGGCTATTCACTGACTTTAAAGGGGAACTACTTTTTAACAAGATGTAATATAAGTCTCAGGTGTCCTCAGAATGTCTGAAGTTTCAGCTCAAAATACCCCTTAGATTATTTGTTATACAATGTTGTAAATGCCCATTTTTGAGTGGAAAGAAAAGCATGCTGTTTTTGTGCGTGTATCTTTAAATGCAAATTAGCTGCTGCTCCCCGCCCCCTTTCCAGAAGAGGGCAGAGCCTTACAGCTCCTCGGATACTCTGCCAAAAACTAAAACATCCGTTGGGTTTTGATGATCATCTCTATCGCACTCACGCTCATGTGACATTGCAGTTCTTCGTCATTATGAAAGTTTATGATCTGCATGCGTTTTAAAGCCATATCAATCTAAACTTCTGATATATGATTTTCTGAGCGCACCAGTGTTAATTTTTACAGCAAATTTTGATTTAGTTTTAGTCATATTTTAGTCACCTGAATTGTTTTTAGTTTTAGTCGACTAAATATCATAAGATTTTAGGAGACTAAATCTACAGTAGATTTAGTCTCTTCAAATTGAATGAGTTTAGTTAAATTGTAATACATTAAGCATTTAAGCATTACATAACCGACTGTCACTTGAACTGACATTTTGACATCATTTTTGTGTATTTTTAATGTCAAAAACAAAGAGAGCTCAATTCACTTTTTTGTTTGTTTTTTAAAAACATCTATATAGTTTTTATAACTTTGTATTTCTGTTTTAGTTAATAGGCCATATCAGGTTAAGCTAAAGCTTCAAATAAGTTTGTTTATTTATTTTTTTAATTTCAGTTAACATTTATTTAATTTCAAGTAATTAAGATTTGTTTAATGGTTTTAGTGAACTATTATAACCCTGATACTTTATTGAATGTGTGTCAAATACTGGTCTTTCCTCTTGACTATGAATTAAATGTGAATGAAATTAAATACAGTTTATTGTGTAAGCAAAAACGAATATATAATGCGTGACTTTTAATTATAAACAAGCTCGAAATACATCGGGACTCTTATTTTGAAATGTCTGCGCCTTACTATTGCAGTTGCAGGAGCTCATTAAAGTTCAGGAGATAAAATATGCATTGTTACAACCGTCTAAAACATATTACTATATAAGCATCGTAAAGTAAACATTGTCATTATTCATCAGCATTAGTTCATAAACAATTGGCTGGCATAAATGTGTGTTATTGATTGATTGTGAGCCGCTCTGGAGCGCTGGATTGGGGATGTGTGAGCCTGTAGAAGCGCAACAGCGCCGTGTTTTCCAGCGGTTAGATCAGCACATGTTCAAATCGAATGTGCGCATCTGTTACACAGAACATCAGTTCTGACTGGATCTCTTCCCTAATCGACCCTCCCTAACATTTTCGTCTCGTTTTTATTTGTTGACGAAAATGACAGTAGGTTTTCGTTATAGTTTTTGTCATCCAACTCTAGTTTTTATTTAGTTATCGTCTCGTTTTCGTCAGTGAAAAAAGGTTGTTGACGAAAATGATGACGAAAATTATTATTACTCACTGCTTTTGATTGATTGGCGAGGAGATAAACATGGCGGACTGTGTACAGCTCACTCAGGGGAGGAGCTAAGAAAATAGGGCGGAGTCCATCAGCAGTCGTGGGTGGAGCCTAAGCACATGTGACATCACAAAAGCTACAATCTGCAAATGGCTTGTTCTGAGACACTGCTTATGATTTATGGGGATTAAAAAAAAAGAGGACTGTGCGGATTTTTACCATTATAGGGTGGTTGTGTACACACTGCCGACACACATTTATGTTCAAACACCAAGTAAAAGTGAATTTTGCATTACGGGTCTCCTTTAAAGCATAGAAATAGCATGTAAACTGCTCATTTGGACAGTCTGCAAAATGCCCATGTGACCACAAGCCACTGTTACACAGCATGTGTGTGTGTGTGTGTGTGTGTGTGTGTGTGTGTGTGTGTGTGTGTGTGTGTGTGTGTGTGTGTGTGTGTGTGTGTGTGATTTTTGTTATTTGGTGTCACGAGTATTGAGTCCCATGGGGGAGGGTACACAAGACAAGACCCTTGGGCTCAGGGAAGTTAAAAAGACACATTTAAACTGTCCGTCCTGAGTAGGGCAGACTCCAGTAAATCCATGTAAAGCCTCCGACAAAAACCCTTTGTCCTTTAATCTGCCACACTGAGAAGAGCTCTTCTGCTTACTAACAAAAGAAACCTAATTGAGTTGAATTAACGTACACTTTTCCCAGTGGAGAAACATTTATAGACTGAGAAGATAAGTCATAAACGGGACCCTTTTGTGAGGCGACCGCCCTAATGGATGAGGATCCTAAAAGTGCATCTTTCAATCTGCTCTTTGGGGTTTGGTCTTTGTCGAATACACAATCTAAAGAAAAAACAGTGACTTGTTTGAGACTCTGCCTTAACAGATGACACAATTAAATCGTATAATTACTAGAACATTGATGGCGCGGATTAAAGTCACTCTTTTTTTAGAGGCACTAGATGAGAGGAAGGGGGACTGCCTCAAGAGTCTGTGCATTGTTCATCTAATAGCCACCTGTCCACTTCACTGATGTTAGCAAACAAACAACCTGCAGCTGAGGCCCCAGTATCAAAAACACTACTATAAAACACTACAGCCTCTAACATTAATGGCCTATAACAAAGTAATGTTGTCTTCAAGTGCTTGTTGAAGTCCTAGTTATGAGTTTGTGCGTTTAAGGCGAGTCAGTTCACTCGGCGGCCATCTTGTAATGTCCCCAGGCGGCTGTTTTCTATGTAGGTAATAGGCAAACTAATGCAGCTCTATCTACTTGAATGGGGAAAGAACAACCCGTCAAGGTTGTTTCGATAACATGTTACAGCACCAATTAAATCAATTGTATCATGAATTTAGCTTTTTTTGAGCTAAAATCACGCCACAGGCTGATTCAGTCAATGCACATGCACATTTTAGTAAAACTGGATCTTTGAAGTGAAAATTCTTGATTTCCTTTGTGAAAAAGAAGTGTGCTTAATTGTACCTAATCTACGCTTGTAGTTGTGCACTTGTAGTTGTTTAAAACTGTACTTGCAGATTATATTAATGACATAAAGGTCACTTATACTTAAAGAGAGTTTTTTTCATGACTGTTTCTTAACACATTTTAAAAATGCACTGCAATACTGTCAAGTTAAATTTTTTGGTTACACTTTATTTTAAGGTGTCCGTATTACAGTGTAATTATACATTACATTAAGTACTGAGTAATTTTAACTAACCGTGCACTTACCAGTGGGTTATGCTACTACAGTAACGACATGTAATGTATGACAAAGTTTTACTTTACAAAGTACATTTTAAATCATCATGTTTTAATAGAAGTACACTTTTTTCATCTGTTGACTAACATTTTAAAGCAAATGTAAAGTTCTTGATTATAATTGTAACTGTAGTGTTATTCAATATTGCATTTAATATATTTATATTTAATATTAAATATCTTCTTTAAAGCAAAAATGCAAGATTATTAAAACAATGGTTTGAAATGTACTTTAAAGTAATACTTTTAATTTGACATTACAATGCACTGTAAACCCAAATAAGTTTGAAAAACAAATAAATTGAGGTAATCAGTTTCATACTTTTTTTAAGGTAAGAAATTCAAAGTTTAAGCAGAACTGGCAGATTTCAATGTTGTACATTTTAATTGCTCTTAACTTGAACATTTTGAGCAAGTTCATTCCTACATTTAACTTAAAAAATATTGTGTAATCTCAATTTAAATATTTTAAGTAGTGGCAATTTAGCTATCTATAACTAGCTAATTCAGAAAATGCTAATTGGTAACACAGTGTTTTGATAACATTAGCATAGCTATTGCTGAAAGAGTATGGCAATATAATAAATGTAACATGAATCTGTTCTCAAACTAAGTTCACGCTCCACTTGTGACTGTGATGGAAACCCTATGCCAACATAACGGAAACTCTTCTAAACTAGCATAACAAAGCATTAAACACTACTAAATCTCCCACTTAACATTAACCTTGAACAAAAAACATTATATAGCACTTAATTTTAGCATTTATTCTCCTTTTTGAGTGCCGTGGCATGGCATGCTGGGAAATAGAAATCGCCGGCCAAGTTTCAGTTAAACTTAAGTTTGTCTAAATTGAAAGAAACATAAAACTCATAAAACTCAAAACAAATTATAAAAATACATTTGTCTAGATTGCATCTGCTTACATGATATCGCTTGTTTCTGCTTCTTCTTCACCTGTGTTTTGATCAGGACATTCAGTATTCTTTCAGAAGATGTGTAATAGCGCCCCCTAGCATATAAGTTATAAGCTATATAAGATATAACAGCATATAAGCCGGAAATTTGGGGGGGGGGGGGGGGGGGGGATAGAAGTGTACTTAAGTGTGTTAAGAAACATAATTAAAAAACAAATCTTAAGTGGGCTTTATTTCATTAATATGAAATTATCTGAAAGTACAGTTATTTTTTAAATAAGTACACTACAAGTGCATATTCAATACAATTATATGCACTTCAAGGGATGAAGGCCCACAAGACCTATGAACGGAGCAAATGATCCTGCTAAATGTGTCTCTATAATGTCTCTGCAAAACAGGATTTCACAAACAAAATGCTTCAGCAAACCAGGACTTTGGTCACTATTGGCCACATTAACGCAAATATCTAGGATATTGCCTGTTTATATGGCCATACGAGGAGCGCTTGGCAAACAGCATGACTATGGCACACCCATGTTTGCATGAGAAGCCACACTGAATGTGTTTCCACATTCTTAATGGCTTGAATTATGCTCTTATATGCCTTACCACGACAAAACAGATTAAAATCCTAGAAAATTCATCTCCTCGCCACAAGACTCTATTCTGTGGCATTTATAATTCCATTCACAACTATTCCAGGAATCTGCAGGGACAGAGATGTATCTCTCCAGGCCTAGCGTGTGTTCAGAGTCAGATTTGTCGTGGATATCATGTCTGCGAGTGAACCCAAGCAGGAGCCTTTATCAAACTCCGTCCCAGTCTGTGTTCAGCTTATCTCTGTTTACTCCATGTGATGAATAATTTAACAGCACTTGTGTCACAGTCTCTCCGGGTATGAGCAGAGACGTAGCGCTCTGTCACACACTGTCTGAATGTGCTCTTCTTATTCTCTGAACGTACCCATCTTTAGTCAAAAGCAATCTAAAGATCAAGGCTAAATGTGCGACTGCATAGCTAACATTATCAATTCCACTGTCCAAATATTGTAGAATGCGTTTTTTTGCATCATCTAGCTGTAATGTGACTGTAAATGACTGTAAAAGAGGGTGGAGCCTCAGCACACACCTACCCAATGCGTAATCGCCGTGGACAAATGGTAGTTTAAAGGTATTTACCACGGGGTTGCCAGGTTTTCACAACAAAAGCCGCCCAAAACTAGCCCAATCACGTTTCAGGGGGGTCCCCCGGTAAAAGTTTGTGTTCTAGGGGTTAAATTTGTATTTTTGTTGGGCTTCCCCTGCTAAAATTCACATTCCCGGGGATAAATATCACATTATTGGTGTCGCTTCAACCTGTGGACATAAAAAACAGCCCGCGGCAACAGTGATAAAGGTGCAGTGTGTAGCATTTATGAGGCTCTATTGACAGAAATGCAATATCATATACATAACTATCTTTTCAGTGGAGTATAAAGAACTTACAAAATGAAGCGTTATGTTTTTATTACCTTAGAATGAGCCATTTCAATCTTCATACACCGCGGGTTCTTTTACAGTGATATCGCCATTTTGTGCCGTCATGTTTCTACAGTAGCCCTAAAGGGACAAACTTCTCTACAGAGCACTAGCTACCCTCTGCTCTCACAGATGACCACATATTTGTCCTGTGTCGGCCACCATATCTTCTCTATGTGCTCCGAAAGGGAGGCGTGAGCGTTGGGCGGTTGAAATTTCACAACCTCACCACTAGATTCCACTAAAATCTACACACTGCACCTTTAAAGTAGTCCAACACTGATTTACCAGCCGGAGTGAACTTTTCCGGAATGTTTGCTTTTGCAAGCTGTTTCAAACTCCTAAAATGAACACCAAACGAACTTTGTTTGGGCCTGATTTTGTTCAAAATGAAGTTCAGTTCTTTCGATTTCGTTTAGAGTATATCAGGGCCAAGAAATTCAAGAAATTATGTGGAAAGATAACCCTACTACATAATTTACTAAACACAAAAGAGTTACTAGAACAATGTATATGGATGGGGAATTGCAAGAAATGTAACGATTCAGATTCTGATTAACGATTGTGGTTCATTAACAATTCCATTAATTATACTTTTAGTACTTTTGAGGAAACTATACTAAAATACCAAACAAAAACGATACTATTTTTGTTAGCATTTTAACTTTTTATTTGATTATTATTTTACTTTTATTACATTTTTTTAATTTTTTTTTACTTTATATAAAATGTTAATTAAAACAGAAAATATCAAAATAAAATATTAATAAAAACCAACCAACAATCGCAATTATACTAAAATAACACTGGTTCTGACTGAATCGCAAATAGAAGCGTACATCATAAAAACATGTGATTCCTTCAGTTTAAAAATAAACCTAACCCTAGAGATCATTCCAGCTTTTCCAGGCCATGAACTCAAAGCACAGATGCACGTGCGGAGTCTGACGGGCAGTTTCAAGGGTTATCAGGTCCCTGCTTTGAAACAAAGCAAAACTTTCCTTCTGACCAAAACATGTCTTCCTGTCGGTCTAGATCAGTGGTTCTCAAATGGGGGTACGCGTACCCCTGGGGGTACGTGAAGGCATTCCAGGGGGTACGTGAGATTTTTAATTATTGCCTACATATATTTAAAAAGAAGCATCCATGCAAAAATACTTTAAAAATAATTCTTTAATAAATATTTCAGAAAAATATAAGTATAAGTTCATAAAATTAATTTTATATTCAGTAGGCTATTCGATTTCATTATCCTAAAAACCCAGAGTCTCCCCCATACCAGGATGGTTTGACCCAACCTGTCATATGCCGCCTGGCATCACCTGTCAATCACTTGGATCAACAATAGGGTGATAGGGTGAGGGTTTTTAATGTTCTGTCCCCGACTGGAGTTGTCCCCGGAAATGTCCCCGTTTTACAGCTCGTTCCAAACAACCCGCAGATATATTGGAAAAAAAGCGCCCAACCAACATACAGCTGCTACGCTGACTCTACTTGGTAGCGCACGCTCCGCCCGCTTCAACTTCATGAAGAACGTACCGAGTCGAGAGCAGACAGAGCGCCATTATCGTCAAATATCAAAAGAAACCTCGTTGTCGCTTTCAAGGTAGTAACATACTAACTATTCGTTTTTAATTTAAAGTAATATTGTATGTGCTTTATAACAGAGCCTCAACAAGGTGCGGGATTGTTTTGTCCCCAAAAGATCTGCAGTCACAATGCAGTGATTACCACACATCTGAACTATAACTTCAATATAAAAACCTTAACCCTAACCCCAAACAATTACACTTGCAACCAACATGTGCAGAATACATATACTTTCTGCTTAAAATAATCCTAAAAAGCTAAATAACAAGACCAATTAAGGACAGTAAGAATTATTTTCAAGCATAAACGTAACAAAACTTTTGAAGTAAAAAAAGTAATTTATATAGTTGCCTATAAACTTAAATAAAATTATAAAATGTTACAATATTTGTTGAATAGTTTTATTTATCATATTTATGTTTTATTTTTGTTATGTGTTTTTGTTAAGTCATGTTACAATATTGTTTTGAACTGCTTATTTACAATGGTTAGCTTACCAATAACTGTTTTCATTGTTTGTTTGTTTTTTTGTGTTTTTTTATTGTATTAAATCCAGACCAAAAATCCTAATAATCAAACAAATGAGATTTAAGTGATATTTTGACCACTCAAATATGAAATGTCCCCGGTTTCCATTTCAGAAATATGGTCACTGTTTTCACTACATTAGTTTGAATCACTACATTTTAGTGATGATAAATATTTGCAATAAATTTAGTCATGGATTATTATCATTTAAAATGTTCGAAATAGTAATTTTTTTTCAAATGTTTGAATTTTGTATGCGTTTATCTGTTCCAAAGTTTAATAAATCAGACACTGATGGCACAGTGCTCTGTTTTAAGTCTTTTTTTTCAACCAAAAATGCTTTGCGCTGGTTAGGGGGTACTTGGCTGAAAAAATATTTCACAGGGGGTACATCACTGAAAAAAGGTTGAGAACCACTGGTCTAGATCCCTGTAAACAATCTCACCCTCGCAGGATACTCTCTCTCTCTCTCTCTCTCGAACAATCAAGTCCTTGTCACACACATTTACTGCACCTCATGTTTACCGCAATACCAATTCTGAAGAGAATCTCTCACAGAGCTGCTGTTGTGTTCAATTGTCTGTGTGTGCGTACGTGCGTGCGTGTGCATGTGTGGTCCTGGTAAACCCTATCCCGACAAAAAAATTTATATTCGATATCCTTGTATTTGTAGGGACATTTTTTGGGTCCCCATGACAGCTTATAAATCATATAGAGTTTTTTGGAAAATGAAAAAATGCAGAAAGTTTTCTGTGATGGGTAGGGTTAGTGTAAGGGGGACAGAATATACAGTTTGTACAGTATAAAAATCAATGGGCCTCATCCATGAAACACGAGCAGAACAAATCTGTGTGTAAATCATTCATAAAGCTGCTCTGACGTAAATTTTCGGATTCACGAAAATGTTCGTATTTTCAAAATGTTAGTTGGTATGAAAGAAATGTACACCTGCTCCCTACCAAGTGCGTAAAACATTTGAACATTCTGTGTTCAGATTTAGGCAAACTGATGACATTGCATTTTGATGCACTATGCACCATAATAATATTCAAAGAGTTGATTTGCCCCGTATTTTTTTTTTTTACTGTTCAACTTTGGGTAACGTTGGGCAGTGCTCGTCACTGTCAACCTTTACCAGGCCGTCCAATCACAGTGGAGGAGGGGCGGGACAAATACTACACCGACCAATCATCCGACTTATACACCGACTGAACAACAAAAATGGAGAAGTTAATATTGCTTTTTTTACAGCATTTTTCATATTCAGTAATATTCTTCAAAATGAGATACTAGTAACACATTACTGCCATGGATATTCTGTATCAGCAACCAAATTATCTCAGCTGGAAAAACACTGCCCTTGCAAAGCGCTTTGAAGCGCCACCAGCTGGCCGTTTTCAGAAGAGCACCAGCCGTTTTTTAGCTGGCTAAAATGCTTTGGTGGACACACGATAATTTAATATTTATTGCTAGGCATATGGTCAATTAGTCTCTTTAGCATTTATGCAAAATACTGGCGCCAAACCTGAGAAAGAAGTCCAGAAGACTCCACAGCGTTCCTGCATACGCCATTTGCAGTAACTCATGGGCGGGGATTATGCTAATTATGAATGAGCGTGCTTACAGATGTTTGGAATTCATTAATATACACACGTTTAACTACCGAATCCGTGGTATACGAAGCGTTTGTGAATCTGGATGAGAGTTTTCGTAAAGGTCCATTTTACACGCAAACTACGAATTTGCTCATATATTTACGAACATTTCATGAATGAGGCCCATTATGTCTATGCTGGAAAGTCCCCATAAAACATGAAACGCACACCTTGGCAATAGAATTGCCATTAGCTAGAAATGTTTTTAGTTTAGTTGCCAGACTACAGTACATAACCATGAATGAATGAAAATGTATGAATGCATATTTGTCATTTTAACTGAATTTAGGACTGGTGGTGGTGCTTGAGACATTATTGGTCATTCAGTGTTTCTCTAAAGAAAAAAACTAAACAATAATACTGATATGATAATACTACTACTACTACTAATTCTATTACTAATAACAATATAAACGTACTAAGGTCTGATGAGCTGCTGGGTTAATGAATATTAATCGCATTGTCTGCCTTCGCTTGAACTGATTTGCTGAAATCAAAAGTAATAGGTGAGCGCTAGCCGATGAGATTGCCGTTTGTGCATTGGTTCCGCCCATTACTAAAGAAACCGGCAGTGGCTTCTGCTCAGGGCCGTTTGAAGAAATTTGGGGGCCCCAAGCAAAATGGACATGGAGATTACATTTACATAGATAGACGGACCAGATATTCCTAACACTTTGGGAATACTTAAGGGTTACTAGTTGGTTTGTAAACTGTCTATAAACATTATCTGGATGGTTATTATAAAGTTGCAACAGATGACTATAATACCTTGTTGAATAGTTAATAAACAGTACCAGTAAAACATATGGGCAGTACCAGTAAAACATGTAAACAGTACCAGTAAAACATGTGGGTTGTCCTGATACTGTACTTCAAAATGTAACAGTGTAAAACTTGCCACAGAATAAAGTAATTGTTCAAGATCCATTGGTAACTCATAAAAATAATGTCATATTTGCAAACTGTCACTACCGTATATCCCGACACTAGCACATTAAGATATGAAAAAGCTATGAAAAAAATCATGTTCCTCTGCCTTTCTGGTTAAATAATGTTTATAATAATTGTTAATATAGCATGCTATATTAACTATTCCAGGTTATTTATGCATAGCATAAATAATAGTTAGTATAGCATGCTATGCCACTTTCATCAAAACCTATTACAAAGCTATAGCGATCTCATGTCATTCCTGTTCGAAAAAAAAGTTGCACTGAGTGTTCGTTACAAGCAGCATTTGCCGTCAGGCGAACGATAGCTAACATAACGATAGCTAACATAAACATATTTTTGCTAGCCTACCTGCTGCAAACTTACACCATTTTTGTACAAGACAAGTAGAGCTATTTTATCCAGTGTAATTTATCACATACCACTATCTTGTTTTTTCTTATCCTCCTCTTCCTTTCTCTATTTTCTTTTCTGGCTTCTTGAAGCATAATTCCGCTTCAAATCCGAGGATGTTTTGTATTTTGCCGCAGCAGAGATCGCGTGGTTGGCTGGCTGCTGTCAGCGACTACTGAGAGGGGCCTTTTAAGGGGGATCCCGATAACAGTGTCATTGCACTTTACTGCATTGACTATCAATGGGGCGCTCACACAGTTTGTCGTTTCATTTTATTCTTAACCTGTCGTTGTCTTGGGGCCCCAGGCCAGCTCGGGGCCCCAAGCAATTGCTTGGTTTGCCTGCCTTGTCGCGACGGGCCTGCTTCTGCTTGTGTTTAAAGGCTGAAGTTGAACTCCGTTATTTTGACAGGAAAATAATCCATTTGAGAATAACTGGATCCATTGAGACGAATTGGCAAGTGCTCAGTCAGAGTGTTCAAGACGAGCGAAAATATATCTGTGCTAAACTTATACTTTGGCTCTAACTCAAACACTGGCGAGTGAAATCTAACAATTTATTATCCAGTGGCTATTTAGTCACCTAGCATGTGTGTGTGTGTGTGTCACTCCTTTCTCTTCTGCCTCTCTCTCTCTATCGCTCCATCTCAGCTGATATTAACACCTCTTCGGCTTCCTCAAGTGCTCAGTCATGACCTCTGACCCTCCATTCAGTGTTGGATGAGTCACTGAGTCGGACACCTCTAATCCCAGCCTAAACACTCTAGACCGTGGATGGTGTGGATCTTAATTCAATTTCAACTGTCAAATGACGATGGAATTGATACGGGGGAAAACACGACTGCATCCTTACTGTTCTTATCACTGTGTATAGAGCTGAAATTTAGATATGATAAGGGTTGTTTCATTTTCGACATGCACAGTAAAGCCTGGAACACACCGAGCTGACGGTCGGCAGTCGGGCAGTTTTTGTGTGTCGGCCGACTACGCTTTCTCAGTGTGTTCCGCACCGTCGGCTGAATCCTCGTCTGCTTTTCTTTTGGCAGATTTTTGGTCAAATCGGTGTCAGAGCTCGTCAGTCATCTGATCATTCTGATTGGCAGTTCAGCTACTGCTATCGGCTGGTTGAAAAGATATGTCCTCTTACGCAGGCGCAGAACGGACGTGCTACTTGGGCTTGGTGTATCAGGGCAACTTTGGACCCAGACGCTGCCGTCGTGAGCCGACCCCGCAGACCCCGCAGTCGCCACTAGTTCGTCACCGTCGGCTTTAGAGAGACCGAATCCTTTTTCGAACCGTTTCAGACACTGTGAGATAAAGAGGTGATGTGCAATGTACACTCACCTAAAGGATTATTAGGAACACCTGTTCAATTTCTCATTAATGCAATTTTCTAATCAACCAATCACATGGCAGTTGCTTCAATGCATTTAGGGGTGTGGTCCTGGTCAAGACAATCTCCTGAACTCCACACTGAATGTCAGAATGGGAAAGAAAAGTGATTTAAGCAATTTTGAGCGTGGCATGGTTGTTGGTGCCAGACGGGCCGGTCTGAGTATTTCACAATCTGCTCAGTTACTGGGATTTTCACACACAACCATTTCTAGGGTTTACAAAGAATGGTGTGAAAAGGGAAAAACATCCAGTATGCGGCAGTCCTGTGGGCGAAAATGCCTTGTTGATGCTAGAGGTCAGAGGAGAATGGGCCGACTGATTCAAGCTGATAGAAGAGCAACTTTTGGGATGTGGTGGAACGGGAGCTTCGTGCCCTGGATGTGCATCCCACAAATCTCCATCAACTGCAAGATGCTCTCCTATCAATATGGGCCAACATTTCTAAAGAATGCTTTCAGCACCTCGTTGAATCAATGCCACGTAGAATTAAGGCAGTTCTGAAGGCGAAAGGGGGTCAAACACAGTATTAGTATGTGTTCCTAATAATCCTTTAGGTGAGTGTATATTATGAGAAAACTAAAGTGTTTTTGACCTTGGATGCATGTAAACCTGTTGTAGGAGACTCCAAAACTAAATTAGGAATCCTTAAAGTAGCTTAATATGAGCATTTCAAAATATTGAATAACATTTATCAGATTGAATTAAAGGTCCTGGTCTTCGTGATCCCATTTTTCAAACTTTAGTTAGTGTGTAATGTTGCTGTTAGAGCATAAATAAAGTATAAAGCTCAAAGTTCAATGCCAAGCGAAATATTTTATTTAACAGAAGTTCCCTTTCAAAGCCTACAGTGAACGGCCGGTTTGGACTACATCCCTGTACATCCTGCTTTAATGACGTCAGTAGAACAGTTTGTTGACTAACCTCCACCCACAAGAAAATTCGCAAAAAAGGGGGCGTGGTCTTGTTGCTCTCCCACGTGGAGAAGAGGAAGTGTTGCGTTCGGTTGCGTTTGCAGTGTGTTTGTCGCCATGTCGTCAAGACGCTGTTATTTTCATCCCGGAGTCAAATCACCTTTGTTTGGCCTTCAGGGACGCTGTAGTTTGAGCGCATGCATCTCCCCGTTATGGTAAGAGGTGTGACCTTTCCGGGTAACGTGCGCTAAGCTGCTGTCCAATCACAACACGGGAACCGCTGGTACAATCAGAACTCGTTACGGATTTCTGAAGGAGGGACTTCATAGAATAGGGAAATCCTCAAGCCGTTTTTAGGACAGTGAAAACTGTGGTATACAGATAAGTACATTGTGTGAAAAATACTGTGTTTTTTTACACGCGAAACATGAACACATGTTATATTGCACACTGTAAACACAATCAAAGCTTCAAAAACACAGGAAAAACGGGACCTTTAAGATATGCTGATGGATTTATTCAAATAAGTGCATACATAAAGTATATCAGTATTTGATGAAAAAGATTCTCAAAAGGAAGACAAATGTAAAAGAAATGATGAACCCATTCAATATATTAAATCATAATTTACTGATTCATTCAAAACATGGAATAAGATAATGTCAACCAAAGGGTAAAAATGACTAGCTAACAAAGTGGGAAAACCTTAGTAGTTTCCACCATTATAGCATAGCAGTTATTGTTGTGTACTGCTATAAACTCATAATCATATCTCCTTCAAACAGTTAAGAAAGCTTTCAGAATCTATTTTTTTTTATTTAATTTTGAATACCAAGTTAACACTGTTTTACCATAGTAACAATAACCGTAGTAAGTGGAAATTAGCATTATTTAGCCTCTCAAATGTCTTGTATAGGTAAACTAAAATTAGCATTAGTGTCAGGGATGCACGATATTATCGGAATCAGCAGATAAACGCTTAAAATATAAAAATCGGCATCGGCCGAAATGAAAAATTATGCCGATATGCCTTGCCGATATGATAATGTGTTGATATGAGCCTGCAATAACTCAAGTGTGCAAGGAGTGCTATAGCGATGAGATCATGTCAGCCGTGTGGTCATTCTTGAAGTGAAAACAAGCAAATACATTTCATGTATGGCTATTTATATTGACAGTTGATTTGTGAATCAACGCAGGATTGCAAGGTTTTCACAACAAAACAAGCCCAAAACAAGCCCAATCGCGTCTCCCCACTCTCTAGCGCACGCAGCAGCCTCCACAGCAGATGAAGCCGCCTCCAGGTCCTAGTGCCCGCCCTGTAGAATGTGTATATAGCCTATTTAGTGGGGGCGCTGTTGTTATAGTAATAAAATGAAAAGTAGAATACACAAATAAATAGAAGTTACTTCTTTTTCTGAATAAATAAAGCAGTAATGATGTCAAAGCACAAGCATGACACTTGTAACTTAAATACTTTTATATACAGTTTATAAATCTGTAATACAATTTTATGAAATGGATGATGAAAAATAATAGCCTGACGTCGTCATACTCAATTCTAGTCAGAATATGAGTCTGATTCTGCTCCGTTGGGCTGTGATTATGGGGCGTGTTTCAACCGAACCAGGAAAGACCTCAATTAGATAGACCTACAACCAATCAGAGCAACGGAGCGACCGAGCGACGCATAACGTTAGTTGTCAAATGTCAACAGAACTCAACAAGTCCGCGGGTTGAAGCGACCGCAATTATGTGATATACAGACCCAGGAATGCGAATTTTAGCAGGCAGCCCTGCCAAAATAACACATATTTTACCCCCCAAATGCCTTTTTTCCCGGAGAATCCCCTTGGAAAGCTATTGGGCTTGTTTTTGGCTAGTTTTGAGGAACGTTAGCAATTGGGCGAGTTTTGTTGTAAACACTTGGCAACTCTGTCTGCACGCAAGCTGGACTAACGTTAGAAGAAAAAGATGAGTGTAAACTAACTTTGCCGGTGTTGTAAAAAAAGAATTTAAGGATACACAGAGTACTTACCAACACGATCATCATTTCTGAGAGAAATAGTAAAGGTGAATGTATATATGAACAAGTTCTCCATTAGGATTAGAACAAATTCAACCCAAGCGCCTTTCGATGACGTGGATGATTACGTTAATGTTGATCATCTGTCCATCATCGTATAAAGCCCGCCCTGACAATTTCATTGGTCCGAACAGCTTCTGTTCGGGCATAATTACTTCTCTATTGAGCAAGTCCAGACCGAACTGCCCGAGTAAAAATGTTGTGGGCGGGGCTAAGTTCGGCTGGCATCCAGGCTAGAAAAATAATCCAAGGGGCACTAAAATTATTATTATTTTATTTGAAGCTAAATACAGCATCAACTGATGCCATGCCACCCCCACTTCATGCGCACAAACGTTACATCCAAAAATAAAATATTTAGGTTAGAACTGCATCTGTCTGGGGTGAAAAATCACTGACTTTACTATTGTTATTTTCAGCCCTTTTAAAATACTCTTATTATAAAAAGAACTTTCTTAACATTATTATCTTTAACAAGTATCCTTTTAGTAAGGAGACCTCAGAAATCTTAAACCAGAATGAAAAAAAAAAACATGTTTGCTCAAAATGGTGGTTTCCAAACAAAGGGAAAAAATAAACATATATCGGTATCGATATCGGCATCGGCCAAAATTAGTTGAAAAATATCGGCATATCGTATATCGTGCATCCCTAATTAGTGTGTTGGTGATGTGTTTCAGTAAGTGTATTTATTCTCAGTGCTGATGCTGGTCTCTCATCAGAGCCGAAGCGCTCCACCGCAGCATCAGAGAGAAACTGCACTAGTTCTGCAGTTGGACTGCAGTCCCCACGGGAGGGGTCTCTCCCGTCCGGGCCGAGGGGGAGAAGGAAAACCACTCAAGCCGTAAATGAGCCGAGGACACGGCTTGTCACCAATTCAAGAGCAGAGCATCTTCTGTAACCTGTGCTGACAGTGTACCTGTACACATGTGCAGCATTTCACAGCAGTCTGAGCCGCTACACACACGTGGCCTATCAAGATTCATCTGCTCTGCGCTCAGTCTTAGCGCTCAAGCTTTTCACGGGTTGTGTTATTTTCAGCTGACATTTAGAAAGATAATGTGCCTAGTGAGCCCTGGTGACTACCTAGATAACATTTCTAGGACTGCAGGTGCAACCCTTGTGAAAAAGAGCACTTATACAGAAATAATATCATTTAAACTTGCAATGTTTTTAAACGATCAATTGCATGTTATTTGCAATTAAATGACAATATATTACAGTCTTATAGTTTACATTTATATTAAATGCAATTAGCTGAACTTAGTGTTTTAAGACATTAAGTAATACATTTTAATATGTCATTTTAATGGTTAAAGGATACTGCCAAATGATAAGCATTTTTTGTAAACTCAAATACGCTTTATTGTAATTTCTCTAGAAACTTGTATGTAATGTATTTAATACTTTTATCTTATATATTATATATACATTTGCAATGATTGTCGCAATTTACATTTAAAATAAATTAACTTTATATGTAATATTGAATGACGCACTATAGTTAAGATTATAATCAAGTCCTTTACATGTGTTTTAGTTGTCACACACTGGTTGCAGCAAAGTATGAGACAGGATCGAATGGCAGCTGTTTACAGGTTTTATTAAAGGGGTCATGAACAGGCTTTTTTTTTAAATTATTATACTGTTGTCTGAGGTCAACTTATTACGTTTGCTTTGTTTTTACATCATAATGAATAAGTAATAGGCTATTTTCTGTCCTGGTTTTGAGCATCTCACCTGAAACACTTGGTTTTTATGAGCGTGCTGCACTAAAGACTTGGAAGTAAATGCCCACTGCTATGATTGGATAACAGTTTTGCATATTATAATGAGCTTCTGCTCCCCCAGGAGTACACCTGAGGCATTGTTTTTAAAGTGTGTGGGGAAACAGCAACCGGATTCGCCAAATGTCTTAATCAAACAAATACAATGATTTATCTCTCATCCACCCGCAATTAATTGGAATGTTACTTTTCCCGCCCGATCGGTGAATATAACCATGACCCGTGCATCTCTAACACACACACACACACACGTGCATTTCACTATTTAAGACAGTGGGAGCCCTGCACCATACATGTTCGAGTCTGATCACGAATCGCAGGACAATGAACCAAACTCAAATACAAAGCCTGTGACAGCGTGGAAGATATGTTTAGTTAGACACGTACATAATCAGTTGATATCAAGAAGGAAAAGCGAAACACGTCATAAGCTTTATTGTCTTTTTAAATTATATGATGTCATTACGTTGCGGTCTTGACGCCAGCCAATCGCTGCATTACTCATGTAACCACTCATGTGGTTTCAAGTATCGATGCATCTGCCCTCTTCAGGGAACACAGGAACGCGCAGTAATCTCAGATAACTTAATCCAGATATTTTGATCCAATCCGCAAATTCGTTTGAAGAACCAAGAAGGTTCTGAACTCTGGTAATTAGCCAGAGTTCAGTTATCACGATTAGAAGATCTGGGATCTGTTAAATCATCTCAGATGTAATAAGCGAGGTACACAGAACAGACCAATGAACAGGAAAACAGATCAAAAACAAACTCTAAACAACACTGAACAAACTCAAACGTGACATTCGTTTGTTAGTCAACACATCCGAATAAGTGGACTTCATTAAAGCAAGACAAACGATTATGAAAACATCATGATTTAAATTGTAAAACTTTATTTTGAAAGAACACTTTTTAAAAGTGTACTTAAGTGTGTTAAGAAACTTAAGTGTCATGAAAACGTTAGGGCCCTATCATACACCCGGCGCAATGCGACACCAGGCGCGACGCAAGTGTTTTTTGCCAGTTTCATCTCAACGCAGTTTCATTTTCACGTCCAGCGCCACGTTGTTTAAATAGCAAATGCACTCGCTCCATCGGTTCGCCCATGGGCGTGCTGGTCTGAAAACCAGGTGTGTTCAGGCGCATTGTTGGCGTGTCCCTATTTTGAGGAACTGAAAACGACTGCGCCATTGACCAACAAAAACCTGCTCTAACGTCAATAGCGCAGTATTTATTGTGTTATTTAAAGGGTGTGTTAGTAATATGTGCCTATAGGCGGGTGCACAATGTGCATACACTCTGCTTATTACACACACAGGGATGCGCAGCAGCACACAAACATTTTCAAATATTAAAAATAAAAGTATTCCTCTCTGGAGAAGCGTTCAGTCTTTCCGCTCGCAAATCCCGTCATGTAAATAGGCGTGGTGTGAGCGCAACTGGCTTTTAAAGGGAATGGGAGATGAGACTCTGATTGCAAGTTTATTGCAAGTTACGCTCAAAACACACCCATGACAACCCTTTTGGACCATGCGCCTGAAGCACTGACCGTTTCATCCATTGTTAAACTGGCAAAAGTGGATTCGGACACTCCCTAATTGCACCTGCGCCATGTGCTTCAGAACATGTGCTCAGATTGTTAAAATGGGGCCCTACATGTGCAAGTTGGATAAAGGCGTTATTTAGATTTTTTTTGCGCACAAAAACTATTGTCATCGCATCGTAAAATTATTTTAGAGCCACTGTGGTGAGATGGACTTTGTAACGACGTTTTAAGTGCCTTTTATGGGTCTTGTGAGTGTAAATGTACTGAATGCCAATGGAGGCCTATCTGAAGCCTTTCTCAGCTTTCAACAAAAATATCTTCATTTGTGTTCCGAAGATGAACGGAGGTCTTACGGGTGTCGAACGACATGAGGGTGAGTAATTAATGACAGAATTTTCATTTTTTGGTGAACTAACCCTTTAAAAGTATACTTTGAGGATTTGAAGGCCGTAATGAATGATCCCACAGAAAGTGTGGCTTACAGAAGAAGACTGCTACTACTTTACTAATCCATCTTTTTTTCCCCACCTGTCAGATGATTCAATGGAAAATAAATAAAAAAATCCCATAGACGTATACTGAGGGAGGAACACGAGCCATATCTACAGACCAAAATTTCAAAGAGACTTGGGGGTGAGCCAGTAAACAACCACCTAACAATACACTGACAACCACCCACAACACAGTGATTTTAGCACAGGCAAACAACAATCTAGGTATATGTTAAAAGAAGCTTAAATAGACCAATCCAGATATGGATCTTGCCCTTTTCAAATCTCTCACCTACTGTATGTGGTTTCATTTTGATGTCAATGTAGACAGATGGCCGTGCAGGCAGTAGACGTCAAGTCAGTTGATTATATATTGAGACGGAGCGTTTTCTCTCTGGCACACTGGACACTGCTGGCGTTGTGGTGTGGCTACAGGCGAGTTATAATGTCCCTTGAGAGGCTGTGTAGGGGTTAAGTGGCTCAATCAAGGGCGCAACAGATGTACTTTTCAGCAGGACTCTTTGAACCTGCATGTTTAATATTTTATTATTCCAATAGGCCATCGTGCCATTGTTCGGGAATTAAGGCAGCAGCACTCCTGGAAATGTGCCAAAAGCACCGCACTGCTGCTACATCTATGAAACCTGTGATTGGTGGATGAATATTTAAGTTTATAGCACTGATTTTACAGCATTAGTTCGATTTTCTGATATGTTTATGTTGTAGCCTTACCAGTTTAATGACAAAAGTACTGTAAAAACAATTTGTAAGTATTTGTAACAACGTAAAAAAGTGACCAAGCAGTTTTTGTGATGTTTTTTTTTTTTTTACATAAATCATATCAGACCTTTTGCACCTATAATGTAAAAATGATAACTTGCAATGCCACTGAAAACCACACTAACATGAAACCAGACTTAATTTGCCCCAATGGAGAGCATATTTACACAGTGTGAATCGTTCCCTATCCCCTATATAGTGCACTATGTGCCATTCACCATGTAGAGAATAGTAAATGTGTGAACAAATTACCAATTTCAGCCGCAGCTTCAGCGACTATTTGAGGGTGGGACACTTAAGATTCTAGAGAGCATTTGATTGGACAGAAAATCTGATGAGAAGCTAAAGTGCAGAGTGATGTCATCAAAATCATTGATCCTTATTGGTGGAAGTGAAAGACTAAGTTTTGAATGCTTATATCTTCTAAATGTGAATCTTGTCATTGTTTTGGAGCACACTAGCTTATAGATAACAGCAGGGCTAACATATCCATCATACTAAAATCCAAACAAGGCATGAACGTGAACAAACGTGAACGATGCTAAGGACACAGTTGACGTGCCAGCGCTTCATCGCCATGAAAGTTTAAGCCTTGACAATTTATATTCAAGCGCAAAAAGACGCGAAAGGGAGCTAATTTCGTTACTCACACACTGTGTGGGAAGTTTTGTGTGCGAGCACATTCGAAGCACACCCCCAGAAAGCTGCTTCAGACAGTGTGCGGATACAAAACTGAGCTCTCATTGACGTCTTCTTGCACTTGAGTGGACAAATTCACACAAAATTGTCACCAAAAAAAATTATGTCTTAAGTGAATGTAAACAGTTGAGCAAGTAAATGCATATGTACAGTATCAGCAGTGGTGTAAAGTAATGAATTACAAATACTCTCGTTACTGTAATTGAGTAGTTTTTCTCAGGAATTGTACTTTATTAAGTAGTTTTACTTTTACTTGAGTACGTTTTAAGTGCTGTATCGGTACTTTTACTGCGCTATTTTCCCTAAACCTGCAGTCGCTACATTATGTTTATTTTTGTCCTGTCAATGTGATTGGCCAAGGCGAATAATAAGTCCTGTCTCCATGCGTCACGAGAGGCACGCGCGCTTTATGAAAGGGGGTTGTTGCTGGTTACTGTATGATGACTTAAAACGTGAAATTGCTCTGTGAGCCAACATGCATCCTCATCTCAGCGTAGTTTATCAACTAAGCGAGGAGAGAACGCGTCCAAAGTCAATTGTTTCTTAAAGGGGCGGTACACTTCATTACAAATCATATAAAACTCCAAAAATATACATACCAGCATAATTAAAGCAAAAGACAATCCAATGAAAATCAAACAATATATTCAAAATAAGAGAATCAGAGTTTTTAATAATAAAGAAAAGATTTTGAGTGAAAATTATAATGCTGATTTTACACTCATTACAAGTGCATATTTTAATGTAATGTGTTCTCACATGGCGATTTAAAATTGTAGTCCATGTATATAGCAAATAACTTTCATAAAACTTTCAAAAAAATCAGGTTTATGTTTTTAATTGCAAGCAAAAATAATCAGTGATGAAAATTGTGAGTTACTCGATTCTGATTTCTGAAGTGTAGCCTATTCTTTTAACAGAGAAAACATCCATTGAAATTAAAGCAGTACAATGAATGCGTCTTGAAAAGAAAGAACTGCTTTTTTTTTAAAGTAAAATTGTTAATGTACAACGCTTTGCAACCTTTTTTAATTAACCGCAAGAAAACCTCTACAGACTTGTCATAAATGTTACCAGATTATTGGTGGCTTTCTCAAATATTACATGGCTGTATTTTTAGTGCTAGCAGTCAAAAATAAAACTTGGAGAAATATTGAAATACTGTTGATCTCATGTTTTATTGTTCTAACTGAGAATCATCCATAAAAGAGTAAGCTACATTTTTAATTTGCAGGGTATGAGGTGGAATAACATTCAGAGCTTAATACTCTCTACTCTTGAGTACTTTTACAAGGGCTACTTTTTACTCCTACTTTGAGTAGTATTTAGGACAGGTACTTTTACTCTACTTGCACTACATTTTTTGACAAGTAACAGTACTTTTACTTGAGTATGCTTTTTCAGTACTCTCTCCACCACTGAGTATCAGTATATTAGATCTGTGCATTCGCTGTTAAAGTGACAGCAGCCTAATATTCCTACTGCTGTCTGTGTTTTCATGTTAACCAAACAACAAAAGACAAAGAAAAAACACATCAGGTTACTTTTCTTGTGCACTCAAGTCCGTGTTGCACGTGAAAGCAACACGGACTCGAGTGCGCAAGAAAAGTAACCTGATGTGTAACCTCAGCGCATGCGTTTTATCAGATGACGATGTATTTAGTTCAATAAAACACATGTAAGGGATGATAGTGTTGATGATTTTCCTTGGATATGACTCGAGCGAGAGTGAGCCTGCAGTGTGCGGACCACAACAAACGTGCCCAGTGTAAAAACTGAGACTAAAACTCAAACAGGGGCATTTTTGCCTCATATCTTGAATTTTGTGGCCATTCTGACTGCATTCTATAGGCTAACACACAGCGAGTTGTTGCCCTGCATCATATTCTTCATCAATCAACTGTATGAAATGTAAGATGACCTAAGTAGGTCAGGGGCGGGTCAAGTGCGTTAAATGCGGTAATAATTTGGACACATTATTTTCTACCATTATTAATTAATCTAATTAACACGTTAAAATGACAGCCCTATATTTAACATTGGCTTACTTTACAAAATCTCTGTACATGCAAAACTACTGTTATTTTCATTTTTATCATTTGCTATATTGTATTTATTTGTGATTTTGCTTGTAATTTGATTATTTGTTTTTATTTTATTACTTACTGTTCACTTGTCTTTAATAATGGTTTAAATTTGCATCAGTTAGGCTAGTAGTTTTAGCTGTGCTATTGAAATTGGAATAGAGAATTGAGAATTTACAAAGCTGGTAAAAATATATTTATGGTTGGTAAATTTTAGTCACTGGCCATTGGCAGGTGTGGCAAAAAGTTAGTTTTAGGCCCTGGAATTGAGAGTCGCTCCAAGTACCAGTTGATTTTGGCACAGAACCTTCTGGCGCCTGCTAGAAAGCTGAAAATGAAGAGAACTTTCACCCCTCAGCATGACAATGATCCAAAATCCTCAAAGGAATGGCTTCAGCAAAGAAAGATGAATGTTTTGGAACAGAGCCCAGACCTGAAGAGGGCTGGCACAGGAGATGCCCTCGCAATTTAACAGATCTGGAATGTTTTTTTGCAAAGAGTGAGAAAATATTCCCAAGTCAAAATGTGCCAAGTTGAATAAAATCAAAGCAACAAAATCAAAGGGTGCTTCAACTAAGTATTTTTTTTCAGGGCGGTGCACACTTATGCAGTTAGTTATTACATTTACAAGCTTTAAAGGCAGTGGTTAAAGTGGGATTTGGCAGGTGGGGGAACCCTCAAACTTTGTGTAGGTGCAACAGGGGAAAATGACTCACCGTGGGACAACATTGAGTATCGTGGTATAGCAATACATATTGGGACAAGAGTGTCACTGTGGCACCAAGAATCACAAAACTTATTTACTTGATATTCTAATGTAGCTGATCTTGGTGCCACAATGTTTGCTACCACAGAAATAATTAGTAAAAAATAAAAAATATATATCGTCAAAGCACAGAGATACAATGAGTATATACTGTCTGAATATTCAGTTTTAATATTAAGTTGGCCTATATATATAAATATTCCAGTCTGCAACACATTAACGGCATAAATGCATTAACTCCAGATATGAGGTCAAAGCAAACAGGTTTCCAGAAACAGCAACAACTTTTGAGCATACAACTGCCTTAAGGAGTTTTAAAACCTAAGGTCCCAAATTTGAGTTATTTACTGGTGTTTTGCGGGGCATGGTCCCCCAAGAAGAATTTTGGTTTCTCTGATCTACATATGTGAATTTTAAGATGGTTGAAGGCTAAACAAAATAAATAATAATAAATAGTTTTGAAAACCATGTTAGTGGGCAGTAGATTATCTGTCATACCTGCTCTCTCCTCATTTCCATCACTCTTTCTCTTGCCCTCTCTCTTCCCCTCCTAAAGCTGAGCTCTGACTGATAGTCTTCTCATTTTCCTCTGTGTCAGTGAAGAAAGTAAACATAGGGTCAACTGATATTTAGCCTATATTTTATTAAGCATTTTCTTAGACAAGTGAATTCACTGAAGGTTACGAACGCTAGGTAAATACGTTTAATAAATTCATTCACAATATGTACACACACATTCATTATCTTATGCCTAATCTGATGAAATTATCTTACAACATTTTTTATATACACCTCTGAGGTCTAGACCACGGCGACCTCATAGCTGACTATGGCCATGATTACAGTCGTATAGGCAGCCTATAGTTTACCTCAACACTTCCGTTCACATGGTCGGAGCAAGAGGTCTGGTTCAGCTAGTTTCGCCACAGAGCCTTTACTGTACACATGATGCTGCGCTTGTATCAAATTCAAATGGATAAAGCTACTCCCTGGCGCTCGTTATCACGGCGAAAGCGCCAATAGATATTGTCAGCGCTGTGCGTGAGATGGTCCAGCGACTGATGGATCTATTTATGTATTCATTTATTTGGGGCAGTCGTGGCCTAATGGTTAGAGAGTTGGACTTGCGACCGGAAGGCTACAAGTTTGAGTCTCAGGTCCGGCAGGAATTGTCGGTGTAAAAATAAATTGCTAACCAACACCAGGTCTAACGCATTCAACTAATTTCTATGCATAACCTCCTCTAAATACGATAATCCAAGGTGTCTCTTTACCTGCCTCTTAAAATCAAATGTCTGTGTTATTTTAATAAATGACAGTGGTAGAGAATTCCATATTTTCATTATTGCTATTAAGGGGAGGGGCATTCTCATTATCGAGATAATTTTATTAGACAAAGGCTTGTGAATGAAAGATGAGTCAACAATATTATAAGCCCAATTGAAAAGACATTTACTAAAAAAGGGGGAAAAATACTGTACATTTTGATTCATGGGCTAATGAATGTTACGGTCTTGTAAAATTTGGTTTATTTAACATTACAAAAGATATCCTCATAAGACGTTATATTTTCATAAGGTCTTTGTATATTGAAACTCAATGGGACTCGGAAGACACTCGTGGTGTGATATACAGTTAAAGTCCACAGTACAGGTCCTCATACAGAACACTGTCTTTGGTTTCTCTAAACAACAGAGGTCGATATCATGTCACAGGATCCAGCTCTAGACTGGTTACACACACCTCTTACACACACACATACACTGTCCCGCCGGCAGCTCATATCCTATGGGTGATTAAAGCTGGGTGTCTGTCTGCCAGCTGCTTGGGCAAGAGATTACGAATGTTTGCAGCCCTCTGGGACTTCAGTAAATCCACCTGCAGTTCATAGTCTAAACAGTGTAGTTCATTCTGTATTCTGAAGGTCAGTGGGAATACTACAATCAGCTCAAACCAAACTGATCTGATTACCAGATGTTTCTTCAAAAGAAACATCCTTTTCTTCCAATTTTTTCTTCTGAGGTCATCCATGTTTGTGAGAACTTGGTCAGTTTATTATTCACGTGGGAACTGGGAACAAAATGCTTTGATTTCAGTTAACTGGGATTTAGGCTTATATGGTGATTATCACATGTAGGTAATATTTTACCTCAAAAATAATACCAAAAAGTAATAAATTATATTTTCCATAAAGAAAAGTAAGCCTGTTTTAGCACCATTAAATCTGTTTTACATTAGTTTCATTATAATTATTCACATTTCCCTCCAAAATTGTAAATACTGTCATGCAAATAATCTCATTGTCATCACCGTAACACAGACATTTAATATTCTTTTTTTTAATTATTATTATTATTAAAATCAACATAAAAATATCCTTAATTGTCAATAAAATAGAGTCAAAATGCAATCTTTTTACTCCCCTTCTATCGTTCAAAACTTTGGGGTAAATGTTTATTTTTTTTTCTTTTTGAAAGAAATTCATACTTTTATGCAGCAAGCAAGGATGCATTAAATTAATCAAGTTAAATTAAGTGACAGTAAAAACATTTATAATGTTAGATTTCTATTTCAGTTAAATGCTGTTCTTTTGAAATTTCTAATCCCCCAAAAAATATTAATCAGCACAACTGTTTTCATCATTTATAATAATAATTGGAAATGTTTCTTGATCATATCATCAAATGTGACCCTGGACCACAAAACCAGTCATAAGTCGCACGGGTATAATAGCCAACAATACATTGTATGGGTCAAACATTTTTCATTTATGCCAAAAATCATTAGGATATTAAGTAAAGATCATGTTCCATGAAGAAATTTAGTAAAAATTCGTATCATAAATATATAAAAAATGTATTATTAGTAGTAATATGCATTGCTAGGGACTTCATTTGGACAACTTAAAAAGGCGATTTTCTCAATATTTAGTTTTTGCACCCTCAGATTCCAGATTTTCATCTCGGCCAAATATTGTCATATCCTAACAAACCATACATCAATGGAAAGCTTATTTATTCAGCTTTCAGACGGTGCATACATATCAATTTAAAAAAAAAATACCCTTATGACTTAGCCTGGTTAAAACCAGACCATTCTCAGTAGTAACTGAGTTATGGTCTGGCAAAGCTTCATAGAGAAATCATTTCCAAAGGGGCGTCACCAACGGGCGTCGCTCAAATGTCTCTCGGCGCAATTGGATAGACCTAAAACCAATCAGAGCGATGAGGGAGATGACGTATGCAGAGCGACGGAGAAACATCTGAGACTCTGGCCGTTTCTCAATATGCTTACTTGTCTGTACTTGTGTTCTCAAATAGGAAATGTCCCCGGTTTCCATTTCAGAAATCTGGTCACCTTACCTAAACCACATATTAATGTTTAATTATTTTTTTAAATGTAAACGAAAAGAGGCAGGGTGTTTTATACTTCGTTTTATTATAAATATATAAGATAATCAATGTAGGCCTAGCTACGCGTTGCCTGAACCACATGTGTGTGGCTAATATGTTTAAGTTTTTTTTTTTTTTTTTGAAATGAGGCAGTGGTGTTTTATGACATATTTTGTACGCGAACTTCCAACTTGCATCCGTGACTTACCAAGTTTGACTCCGGAGAATGAACTCCCGATGACGGTAATAGTTAATATTAAACATATTATAGCCACACAAATGTAGTGAAGGCAATGCATATTATCTTCAATGCATGTATATAACAAAACGAAATATTTAAAAAACCCGGCCTCTTTTCGTTTAAATTAAAAAATAAAAACATGTAATATCATGTGTGCATAATATAGCCGATTATCACTGTAATACAATGAGATATGACATAAAACAAAACCCAGTCTCTTTTTGTTAGTGTTCTCTAAATGTTAGTTTAATGCGTGATCAATATCCATTTTAAAAGTATAAGTAAAAGGTATAAGAAGCTATACAATACATAAAGCAATTCAGTCAAAGAAAGTCAGCGCTAGGAGACTACAACGGTAAAGTTTAATAGCTTACAAATATAAAGTTATGAAACTTCACTTTGCCCTCAGACAAAACGATCTGTCAGGGAACAAATTATAGATTAATGAGAGCAAAGATCAGCCGTTAGATCTACACAAGACGAATCATATCTTCACATCAGAGCCAGCGGCAGACGGCAGAAGGACTGGCCGAGGAAAGGCGCCTCTCGTGGGGTTGAGCAATTGAGCGCCGCTGGTCCACTGGAGCTCACAACTCCAAAAACGGCAGATCAAATTTTCAAAAAGGCGCTCTCTTTATAAATAAACCACAGATTTTGGCTTTAAAAACAACTACATTCTCGCCTGAAAAGGACTTAAAACTATACATGGATTTCTCGGCGACGTCATCACTGCTTGCGCACGCACCCGAGAGGCAGAAAGAAGAAACCTCTCGTGTTGTAGGTTAGTAGCGGCGTGTTTGTAAGTCAAAATGCCAAGGAGTTGCTGCGTGGTTAATTGTACCAACAGAGCCAGTGCTGGGTGCCTGATGTTTAACATACCTAGGGGGAAGCATGCGTTTGCCAAAAAATTTTTTTTGTTATTGCAGGTACATTTTGATAGGTAGACGTACCCTGCCATGCATTTGCAGTTAGCTGTGAGGATGTACCCAAGGGCCTTGTGGACATACACCCAGGCATCATAAGGCTTGGCTTTAATCCCTTGCCTTTGACTAGGGAGCACACCTGACCTAAACACGCAAAAATCCGGTGCAGCATCAAAGTATTTAACAAGCTGCACATGACCGCATCGAGGGATTTGTACGCTCTGTTTCTCTAGTATACACACTTGGTGTCTGAATTAGATAATTGTATATATCAGGCCATTTAATTGCTGGCCATTTTTTGTAATCCACAATCCACAGATCGTCATGTATAGCGTAAGGATCTGGCAAGATCTCACCATTGCTGAGAGTAAGTTTTTTTATATAATCGGCACGGTCGGAGGTACTAAGGCTTCCCACGTAATCCATTGTCAAATATTTTATTTACAGTTTAGTATTTTGTGTATATATGTGCAGTCATGAAATGTGGCAGGTCGTAAAGTAACGTAAACAAGCTTAACGTAAATAAAAACAAATTTGCGCTGTATGCGGCTATTACTAGCCTAACATGATCATTCATACATGTAGAGAGGGGGTAAAATCTTTGCGTGGCAGGGGGAGCTGCCACAAAAACCTGCCAGTGCTGAAGGCAGCCGTCACAAAACCAGTCACTGTTCAAGGCAGCTCCTCTAAAACCTGCCAGTGCTGGAGGCAGCTGCCAGTCCGCTAGATGCGTGTGAACGAGGACAACGCTGTTCTTTTTTTCACAATATGTAATTCCGCCGTTTTTACACAAACTACAGTACGCGAGAGACACTACGGTACGCACAATGGGTCAATATTCACCACTTACCAAACGCTTTTCGCCTGCCTCAAGATCTCTCACTGTTTTAAAGCTGCCAGACACACAGACTGAAGCACGAAAGCAACAGACAGTGCTATCATGCTCTTATTTAACTTATTTGCGACCTTACCATGTATTTTAATCCACTCATTTGTCTGTAATGGAGCGCGCGTCCCGTCACATAAGCGTCCGCCAGTTTAACGTCACGCCTGCCTCGAGATCAACAGACAGTGCAGTCATGACCTTATTTACCACTTTAATTCATATTTTATTCCTTTATTTGTGTTTGTGTGGAACGCGCGTCCTAAGCGTCGCGGCAGCCACAACTTAGCGTCGCGCCTGCCTCAAGATCTCTCTGTGTTTTACAGCTGCTTAGACCCAGATTGATACAGGAGATCAACAGGCAGTGCAATCTGTAAAACACCGAGAGATCTTGAGGCAGGCGCAACGCTAAGTTGTTGTTGGCAGCTCCCCCTGCCACGCAAAGATTTTAGTCCTACTGTACATGTATCACAGCAACACTGCAAAATTAAAGACAGACAAACAGATCCAACTAAAATCACGTTTTATTGAGTCAGCAGTTATATACAAACAATAAGGAAAGCTTCAATACTTAAGGTTGTTGCAGTAGCGGACCAGCTGAGCGATCTGTCTTTCTGCCTCCAGGATGCGCACGCACCCTGTAATGTTTGTAAACAGGAAACCCGTGTATATTTTGTGAAACATTAACACTACCAGAGGGCTCTCGCTAAGACAAGCAAGCTGGTATATCAGACTTTTGCCGAATCCAGTCGGTAAGACAGCGATAACATCTTTTTTAGATATGAAGGCTTCTTGTGTTGTTCTTTGCTCTGGTTTTAACGGAATGGAAAAGTTTAAATCGCTTAAAACAGCCGCGATAGCTGATAGTGATGTTCCACTGCTGCATCCATCTTTGTAGTCAGTGTACAGAATCTGCTTCACTGTCGCTGCGCTGTCGTCATCGTGTAAAGCCCGCCTCAACGTTTCTGATTGGTGCCTCGATTTCTGGGGCTTAGAAATGGGCTTGAATGGGCTCTTTGCCAGACTACTTGCAGAGCAAATCTAAATTTGCCTGGGTTTTCCCAGGCTACTTATGACTGGTTTTGTGGTCCAGGGTCACATGTTAGAATAATTTCTGAAGGATCATGTGACACTGAAGACTGGAGTAATGATGCAGAAAATTCAGCTTTGATCACAGGAATACATTACAATTTACAATATATTCTCATAGTAATTTTTATATTGTAATAATATTTTACAATATCACTGTTTTAGTGTATTTTGATCAAATGAATGCAGCATTGATGAGCATAAGAGACTACTTTGAAAAACATTAGAAAATCTAGTGTCAAACCAAACCTGAATCAATCATTTTAAAACAACTAAAACCAATTTTGTGAACTGGATCAACAGACTGATTGTAAAGAACTGACTCAAAAATAATTTGTTCAAATTAGGGGTGCACCAATTGATCGGCATCCGATCTCGATCGGTCGATAATCGCTTTGGGATGATTGATCGGCGGTCTCTAAAAAGGCCGATCTCATTAACCGATCGCATGCTGACACACATAAAACCCGCGCCTGCCGTGAGAGCGGCATGATATGCAGCGACACCGTCTCATTCTCTTTCCAGCGCGGGTAAAATAATTATAATGCTGAAGGTGAGGTACAATTCATATTTCTATTAAATAACTTACGTCTCACAGAAAGTTTTCAAATGACTGCGTAAGTTCACAAACAGCGCGAGTGAATCACCGCGTGCGCGCGCTCTGTCTCCCTTTCAAAATGCTCAAATGGCTTCATATCATCGCATCTGCACTAAAATCAAGCTGCACAGTTGACAGGATTTGCCACTGTTGACATGATTTGCCACTTGCACAATCGAGGCAGTGTCGCATCGTCACTAAAGTTTATCATTTGCATTTATTTTTAAGTCTTGCCAGTGGTCAAACCGCTCAGCACTCGCGCGCTCTCCAGACCGTGAGCGCGCGCCCACACACACACACACACACACACACACACACAGGCCATCTCACAAAAAGCTTGCGAGAATTAATTGCGGTGAAATGGTCAGATACACACAAATGTCTGTACTAAATTACCGTCTTGACGAGTATGCACGTAAACCCTGTCGTGACTCGCGAGTGAACGTTTGTGTAACCGCATGTAACTGTAACCGTGTTCACTCTTAAAGTTACAGCTGTCGAATAAACTGCTGCTGTCTCTGAGTTTCTCTGTCTTGTGTTGTTTGATGAACCTTTATGACACCTTTATGCTCTTGAATGACTAACTTTTGCAACCTTAAGTGTAAGGATTAATCTAATTTAATTTATTCAGGGAAGACCAATATAAATTTACATTTGATTTCTTATTAAATGTCTTTAGTATTTCTTATCTCAATACTAATGTTAGACCTACCTGAAAATTTGTCTTTAAAGCACTGCATGATCAAATATTTAGATGAGATAATTATATACATTTATTATATACATTTATTTGGGAAAGATGGCCTACAGTAGCCTTAAGTTATCTCATTTTCTAAAATAAACACTTGGTGGTTCTTCAAGATCTTGACTCTAGCCTATTTCTACAGTTTTTTTTCTCAATACAGTTAATTTAGAGTTAGTTTCATTTCTACAAATGGTGCAAACTCTGCAAGATTATAGATACAAGATTCCCATTCCCCTGCCATTCTGTGATCGGCAGTGATCGGCAATCGGCAGATCATGATCTTGGTGATCGGTAATCGGTGATCGGCCCCAAAAATGCTGATCGGAGCACCTCTAGTTCAAATCATATGGGTAACAATATTTATATGAGCAAACAATGCCAGATTTTTCATTCATAGGTCAACGATTAATTTCATGGTCCTTTGTTTTCTTTATGTGAAATAACTTCTTGTTTTTTCTTTTGATTCTAGAGTGAAATATGATTTTCTTGGCAGTCCGGGAAAAAAAATCCTGCCTTTCTTGAGGATTATCGGTCGCCTCTGCCTGTGAAGAAAATGTACCTGCCAACTATGAAGCTCAGAGGCATCAAACAGACAGTTAAGAGAACCAGAGCTTTCAGAAGATGGAAAAGAGAAATGACACTGAATTAAAAATAAGATCAGGCACTAGGTCATCTACTCTTAACTAAATCTGAACATAAAAGCACCTTGAACGTAATCTGTGCGAAACGTTTTACAGGAAGATGTGCTACTAGCGAAAAGGATGTGATAATGTACTGTCACTTCCACTGACTGAATGCAGAAACAATGAGTGATTAGTCCTCTGATTTGGTGTTTAAAATTAGTTGATGTCTGTTTGAGACAGGGCTTCCTGAACATGAGTTCCTGCAGTTGCTTCTCACAGAAAAGACGGTGGAAGATGCTAGCTTATTTCCACCTCCTAAGACCGTCTTTTAACTACCAGTTCCTGTTTACAAGGCTGACAAGCTAGCTGTGCGTCAAAGACTCTTTTCCTGAGAGATAAGAGGAAAACAAAAAAGCAATAAAAACAGGTCAAAGGACTCGAATGAGATTCGAATGAGAATTTTTGTATATAACATTAAATCAAAACTGAACTTTTGTTTGTGTTGAGCGCTGAGCATTGTTATCAGGTCCTCCCGATAACAATGGCTGCCTCTGACTAGCATCAGCAAACATTAAAGGGGTGACGAATTGAGAAATCAACTTTCCCTTGAGCCTTTGTTATATAAAAGTTCATCGTGATATAAGAATATCCAGTAAGTTTTGGAGCTGAAAACTTCCTAGTTAGTCAAAGAAAAGCTTTCATTGACACCAGGCCAAGAAAACGCTCGAACTCAGAATATGCCAACCCTTGACGTCATCGTATGCTGGAACGCCGCCTCAACAGATACTGATTCTGTAGCCCCGCCCACTGACTCGCTGAGCTAAACGGATCACGCTACCGAGCAATAAACATGCCGAAGATAGCAAGATATTGCGCTGTGCCTGGTTGTGGAAGAACACAGTCACTGCATAAGCTTCCTTTGGATTCTAATATTGGGAATGTGTGGTTGGACTTTATTTTTAATTAATATCCAGCTCACTTGGGGAAGACATTGCACATATGTTCATTTAACCACGGATTTGTTTGTAAACAAGAGACTGGATTTGCAGACAGGATGAGATTACATGAATGAATGAACCAACACACACTAATGTGAGTAATTTTTTTTTGTTATATACTGTATATGTGATAGTATTGCATTGTTACAGATCAAATATAATGTTACATTGTGTACATGTCTAACTAAACATTACTTACCACTATCACAGGGCTCGCAAAGCCCAATGTCCCGGGGCTGTGTTTTCCAGACGGGCTACCAATACGTATCATCTTAATATAAAATAACATTCCTTTCTTGATGTGCGTTGTTCACTCTCTTGACTTGATATTTGAAGGAAAAAAACAATCGGGAAGTTTTGATCATGCTGTCTGCAACGTTGGCGTGCGCGTATATCCACCGATCGAGCGGGCCAAGAAATATAAAATAACATTCATATTAATTGCGGGTGGATGAGAGATAAATCATTGTGTTTGTTTGATAAAGACATTTTGCGAGCCCTGTGGGACGAATCATTCCGTTTGCCGTTTCACCACACACTTTCAAAACAATGCCTCACGTGTACTCACATATCATTAAATATGCAAAGCTTATCCAATCATAGCCGTGGGCGTTTACTTCCAAGTCTTCAGTGCAGCACTCCCATAAAAACCGAGTGTGTCTTGAGAGAGGCTCAAAACAAGGGCAGAAAATAGCCTATTACTTATTCATTATGATGTTTTTGAATGTAAAAACCATGTGAACGTCACGAGTAGACCTCAGACAGTATAAAAAAGTTTAAAAAGCCAGTTCTTGACACCTTTAAAACTAAAGTGTATGGCTATTTAAAAAAGCAAGGGATGAGCCCAAACTTCCTGTTTCAGTAGGAAACATGGTGCATTACGTTTGTGTAATGCTGTTAGTTTTACAGTCAAGTTTTGTTGAATTTGCCAAATTCTAAAATTTGTAACGCTTTAAAAGCGTGATTTCATAAGCTTTTAGTAAGCATCAATCCTTTTTGGAGCGCCTACAGCAAGGCATGCAAATACAGGGATGCAAATATTCCTTCAGCCACATGACCTCATTTTACTTCCAGGTAAAACTTTGAATATCAATGAGCTAGAATCCTGCAAACATGAGTGCCCTGTCCGCTCATCCTAAAATATCTCCAAATCCTGAAGCTAATAAACAAAAACCGGTAGTTAAATAGAAAAAGGTAAAGAAAGTATATAGATATATAGGAAGTAGACTGCACATAAGCAACAGTACACTGTAAAAGCAACCTTAGAAATAACTAGACTGACAATGGATATTGTCAGGGGCGTTTAGGATTTTAATATTAGGGGGTTCAGCCCCCAGTGAGGGTATAATTAAAAAAAAGAAAGAAAAGAAAAAAACACTTATAGGCCTGGTTTCACAGACACGGTTTAGATTATGCCAGGATTTAGTCAAATTAGGACACTAAAATAAGCAGGAATATATACAGTAGGTTCTACACTATCAAGTCAACCCCTAGTCCTTTTAACTAGCCAGATCATATTCATTAATATTTACTTAGAAAATAGACAAACTTTATGCTACTGTAGATGTCTAGATTGGCAACATTTTTAATGCGCCCTATATTAAACCATTCCTTTTTTTTGTTGTTGATTTAAAAGAATGACCACACACTAATCTATTCACCACTTTTATAATTCAAAGTGATACCAAAAAAACACAAATCCTTTTTCTTATAAATATGTCACAATCAGCTGCTGGGTCATTATTTAGGTGAACGGAATATATCATGCCTATTCAATTGTATTCATCCTTTGTTTTGTTTGCATGGACTTTCAGTTTTCCTTTGTTTGAGTTTCCTAACCTAACCCTAACCCTGTTTTGGTTCGTGAGAGCCTGGATTTTCACCAAAAACTTCTGTCTTCTTGCCTTCACCAGCCCCTTCGACAAAGAGACGCTGAAGTCATTGTTCTGGATCGGGGCGAATTATCATCACCCATTAGACCTCCCAGACTCTAGACTAAACTGGAGGGACGCTATCAACCAGTGTCTGGAGGGTGTCTACCCCCTGTCCAGAGCACAGCCATACCTAGAGCCTGTGTCACCACCTGCGACCACGGAGGAATCGTGTGAGCCCCCCCGCAGATGGACAGCTGCCACCCGCCGTGAGGAGCCTGAGGAGAACCCTGACCCTCGCCCCGGAAGAGGAGCCCCCCCAGTGACTCTGACCAGGGGTGTGAGCCCGCAACATCTGTGGCCGAGGGTATAATGGTGGAAATAGAGACTGAGGACTGGCTGATGGACTTCAGTGCAGAGGTATCGACTCCCACCCTATCCCACCCCGTTTTGTGTTCCTCACCGCTGTTTCTAGACAGCACTATGGACTGTTTGAACAGTGAACCTTCATCGCTGTTTCTAAATAGCACAGAGACTTGCATGGACGATATATTATTACCTTCAACCCTGTCAAGTCTCCATCTGCCTCTGTCACCACCCCTCTCAGCTACTCCTCCAGCCTTGCCTCTGCTGGAGGTTTGCAGCCCTTCGCCATCTCCTATAATGCCATGCTGTGACGTCGAGCCACAGGTCAAGCAACCACCATCTGCACCAAAGTGCCTGTCTCTGCACGTCAACCTGTCGGTTTCGCCTTGGCTCTTCCCACCATCAGCTCCACTAGACAGCCTCTGCCTTTCGACTCCACCTGGTTTCCTCGTCCCACCGGCTCCACCTTGGTCAGTCATCACTTCACCTCCGCCACAGACTTGCAGATCTTCCGCTACGCTCCATTCCTCCACCTCTAAATCAGCGGGCTCCTCCTTCCCTTCGGGTACGCCTCTGTCCTCCATCACACCGGCATCACCTCAGTCCTCGGGCAATCTGGCTTCACTTCAGACACTTGTCGCCGCGGTATCGCCTAGGCCTCCTTGTGTGCCAGCAATGTCGCTCTCCTCCATCGGCTCTCGGTCTTCGCCCTGGGATTCATCGGCTCCGCCTCTGTCGGTCGCCCCCCAGTTGACTTCAGCCTCTACTTCACCTTGGCTCCTCCCTCCCTCGACTCCGCCGTGGGCTGTCGTCTCTGGGTTCTGGGTTTGTGCCTTTGGATGTCTACTAGGGATGTGACGGTGAGGAAATTTTCCCACCGGTTAATTGATGTGTGACAACACCGGTAATACCGGTATCACCGGCGGAGGCTTTTAAATCACTAATTCTATCTAACCGAAAGTAACATGCACACGACCGCTCTGAACTGAAAACGCGCCAGTGCGCACACACCGTGACTGACCGCTCGTCTGTAAATGCGCGCTCTGTGAGGCCATGGGTGCGTCTCAATCAGTTCCCTAGTTCAGTAGTCAGGGCACTGATCAAGCATTGATCAGTCTATGATTGAGATGCACGCCATGAATGCACACTGTTAGTTCGTCCGTAAAGCGTCGTTTATACTCGACGCGCCCGCACGAGCGGCAAAAATAAATCCGCGCAGCAGCGTAGCGCGGAGGCTCGCACTGCGGAGCCAGGCGAAAGTAAACAATGCGCGCTCTGTGCGGCCGTGCACATTTTACTTTCGGTTTTTAATCAGCGCCAATTTGGCTGCGGGTTGCTTGAATTGTGGGTTCATTAGCCTATTATTTTTAACGAAAAACACAACAACAAAACAAATGACAAACTCCCTTAAATAGGCGCTTTTACGTTTCGCTTTGAAACCAAATCTTCCGCGATCATCTCAGTCAGCTCCTCACTCTTAAATCTGATGAATGACTCCTGCCGAGACTCACGGTCGGATCCTGCTTTATTAAGCAGACACGTTCAGTTTTTATTTGTATTGTCTGTTCTCTAACTGAACTAAATTATTTTATTACTATAAAAAAAAATCAAAAAGACGGTGGGCGGTGCCACGGTGGGCAAGTGATGTAACCGGTGTGGAGTCTGGACACCGGTAACACCGGCAACACCGACTATCGTAGCAAGCCTAATGTCTACCACCATCGCCGCGGGGGTCATATCGTCGTCCGGATGTTCCCATTCCTCCTTCACTGCTCATCACCATGTCCTCCTAAGCCTCCTCCTTTTCATCACCAAGCCGCGAGGTCATGCCTTCCGGGAGGGGGGGTTCTGTCAATTTTAAAGGGGACTAAGGCGATCACGAATTTGTGAACATATTACGGAGCTAATCAAAACATTTCTAGGGGGGCTGGGTAGAAATTTAGGGGGGCTGAATTAGTGCTGGGCGGTATGACCAAAAATGTATATCACGGTATTTTTCTAAATTATATCGGTTTCACGGTATATGACGGTATTTTTCCCCCTATGCATGACTGTGTTAATCACATTTTATACTGATTAAGAGAGGAAATACTGCAGGAGATTCACTAGAATGCCCTGTTTTACTGTCATGACGAGTGAATATTGTAGAAAAATTCCACACTAGAGTTAATAGGCCTGGTTTACCAAGCCTCACAAAATGATGCTGTGGAGAGACAACAACCAATAAAACACAGACCTGCAACACACTCAGAGTCATACTTACAGACACCTGAATATTAAAAGTTGAGTTGAGGGCACCTTAAGCATTTAAAAAATCTAACCCTATATAACAACAAACTGCCAAAACGAGGAGAAACGCGGATATTTGCAATACACTTAAGAGCACTTTATGAACGAATGACACACATCAGTTTAACACAGAAAGAATAAAGCAGTTACTTTTTGCCCATTCTTCTTTGAATTGTCAGTTTATTTATTAATTTACATCATTGTCTTTTGTGTAGCAGAATAATCCATCGTGTCAGCGCGTTCGTGATCAGACATACGGTTGTATCAGTGTAATCAGTGCATTTCATTTTAATAAGACGTGATGAAATATGCGCGCATACACGCTTCTGGTTCATGTCTAGAGCACTAGAGTTTATGAAATATGTCCATAAAAAATGAAAACTCGCTCGCTCCGGTCTATATCAGTGCTATATGATCCATGTGGTGAGCGTTGTTACTCCCATAGCGGCGCTCCGCGCAGAAACCGCTCTCTCTCGTGCGCCGCGCGTAGTTCGTATTATCCACTATAATCAAGGGCTGAATCCGAAATCGCCCCCATAACCTCAAATAGGGCATTATTTGGAGGGGACGGCGCTTTTTAGTGGTGTCCGAAACCCTAGTGGACGTTATTGAGTGCACTCATTCTATCCCGTTGCACCGCAATAACGAGTGTACAGCCGATGTACACACATTGCCTGTCCGACTTCACGCACGTTTTCATTCACTCCTTCAAATAAAGTGATAACATAGGGAATAATGAATGAGAGTATAGGATTCAGCCATAGGCTGTGCTGTTAATGCGATCTCTGTTAATGTGCTCTGACTGCTCCTTACTACAGTGCATCAATGAAATGGGTCCCCTCTCAAACAATGACGTGCTGCGCCACGTTCCGAACGTTGTTTAAGCGACATATACCGGTATAGCGGTATCATCAAAATTCATATCATAAAATAAATAAATACCGGTATTCGGTATGAACCGGTATACCGCCCAGCACTAGGCTGAATCCAACCTAAAAAGGGCCTAGCGACGCCCCTGGTTATTGTATTAGCTTCTAAAAGTAAGAGTTCACAAACTATGGAAGCTTGTTTCGCCACGGAATAAAACAATTTAAATGATAATTGCGACTAAATCACTCAATTCTGACTTTTGACTGAACTGAATTGCGACTTTATGTCTCGCAACTTTATAACTCGCAATTGCAAGTTTATATCTCACAATTCTGACTTTATAACGCACAATTCTGACTTTATAACTCTCAATTGCGACTTTATATCTCACAATTATGACTTTATAACTCACAATTGCGACTTTATATCTCACAATTATGACTTTATAACTCACAATTGCAATATCAAACAATTCTGACTTTATAACTCGCAATTGCGAGTTTATATCACACAATTCTGATCTAAAAAATAAATAAAATACACCAACAAATTGTATTCCAAATTATGAATACTGGGGCAGATTATTGATTAATAAAGACTTGTTTTCATCGGTTACTTGCACAATACTATATTATCATAGTGCAATATTTGTAAACTAATACATTTTGACATTTGAGTCACAGAACCAAATGCATTTTTTTATCACACATTTGCTTTTATTATCACTGTCTGTTAGGTTTAGTGTCGGGTTTAGTTTAAGTGTTACATTCTTTTCAAATGCAATAGACCATTAACATGTTGGTGCCACTCACTAATTACATTTCCAAACTGCCATGATATCATGTACAACAACCAGCGTAATAAAACATTGCCAGATCCACATTGATCTGTTTCACATAAAACTGAATGTGCTTTTAGTGCCACTCATTAGACATATTACTTTGATAGTGTCGAAAACGTGCAAAAAACAGCATAATATTTGTCTGCAGAAATGTCACCATAGGCATGTGTTTCCAATGAGAAAAATACATTATTGTGCCACGAAAAGAATATAAAAACGGACACCATGTTAATGATGATTATTAGCAAATAACAGTTTAAATTCTAGTCAATTCAAAGCTATTATACGACTTCATAAACATAAAATAGTTTAATTTAAGGCAGAGTCGGTCTAAAAACATGAAGATTAAAAGAAGAGCGTATCATCAACAGACACATATTGACAATCCAAGTTTGATTGTAGTTTAATATAATATAAATCACACTCTAAGTACAAGTGGTAACCATATAAATATGCACAAGTAGTAACCATATAATATATACAATGACTTCATCTTGTGTCATTTCCTATGTCTTCATCAAAGAGGAAATATTAATTTTGCAATCCTCTGTCTGTGATGTGAGTGACAATACAGTCCATCTTCAGAAACTGATAACTAAAAGAACTAAACACACCGACCAAGAGCTGCCTGTCTATACATTGTCAATATCTCGTAGGCTACCTCACAGTTCACAAAGATGCTTCAACAGGACATAGTGACCATATGAGATTCATTAATGAATCTTCTCTTATCAATGCTGAGATATGGTCAGTAACAGATCCCACCTTATATTGCCCCTAAAAGAAAATAAAAATCATATCTGGCTCAGGTTCGTCATTTTGCTGAATAAATGCGAAAAGCTGCACTTGAGCAAAACCCTATTCGTTTAGAAATAAAATGAGCATCGCCCGGTTAATCCATCGTGTTTCACGTGCTCTGGTGCAGCCTGTTGTCAAAGCCGACTAACACGAAAAAAGCGACAAATAATACAAACGCGACTCATTTGATTAATACGAGCGAATAAATCTTACCTTGGTCTATAAGGGCGTTTCCGTTCAGTTCACACGCTCGCTGTCGGATGTATCGCCGCACATCTGCTTCATTCCCTCATCTGTTCGTTCAGTGATCAGACACTCACCACGCCTTCCCCTTACCGGCTACAAAGACACGGACCGGGGCCATGCCGTTATCTGCGCGCACACGGGCGAGCGCGCGCGCACACACACTCGCTCATACTATACTACCCATAGTAGTGTGTGTGTGTGTGTGTGTGTGTGTGTGTGTGTGTGTGTGTGTGTGTGTGTGTGGATGCCATACACGCCCTCCGCTCATTGACAACACATTATCGTTCGCTATATCATTGTTGCTGGGAAATATTGTGGAATTTCAATAACTGTTCAATAATCGTTTTGTTATTAGCAAAATATAATTTAAAGACACTTGATAATTGATTTAAAAAATCGTTTAAATCCAATGACTCGATTCGATGATTCGTCCCATTAGTGCTTTAAAGTCCCAGTGAAACGGAAGTTGCAACCGACTTCATTTCAGTGATTTGACGTATTTCCGAGAGAAACGGAATACTACATGAGCAGAACAGAGGGCGTGGTTTGTTTTTTCCTCCCTGTGAACTGATTGGATATAGAAACGTGGGCGTTTCATTCAGAAAACGCACATCCTCGCCATCTCTGTTTATTAGCTGGCGTGCAGCAGACTGTCAGTTGGATGGGCGTGTTTAATGATGGCATGTTGGTGTCGAAGCCCAAGCCGTCAAACAGACGTCATCAAAAAAGGCCTACCAATGTAGAGGGGAGGAGCTTTTTCAGATTATGATTAAAGATTACGAAGCCAAATAATTTTTTGATGCGGATTGACTTGCATGGATGGATTGTTCACCACAAAACTAGCAATTTGCGCTAACAAAGTAAATATGATCAATTTTGATTTCACGAGGACTTTAAAGGGCACAGTTATGGCGAAATTTCGCGGGTAAAATCCAGAATCCACGTGTTTGGGAGTTTCGCATGAGGGCGAACAAGTTCCCCACGCAGATTTCACTAATTTTCAAGTTGGTCAAGCGTGGTTCTGTGTGAGCACCGCTTCATATGTCGCTACACTATTGCCAATGAACAATGGACCGCTGAAATAGGCTATCGCTTCCAGGGTTTCTGCGGGTCTTAAAAGTCTTAATTTGACCTTCCACAATTTAAGGCCTTAAAATGTCTTAAATTGACCGTTTGCAAAGACCCGCCCCCTTTAGTTAATGTTGCTATGTCCGACAAGCCGCGCTCTCACACCACACACACGTTCTCACGCAGTGAAAAACACATCGCAGAGCAAAGAGGACACTGACAACGCACTGACAGACAGGACAGAGCAGGTTACTTTTAATGTGAAACAAAGTCTCAACTCTAAAAGTTTGTCATTTTTTAAAGAAATGTAAACAATAAATACCGTTTTGTGGCTCTTTAATGTGTGGTGACAGGTCGCTGTAGCGCCTCAGTTAAAGCTGTACGTGAACCCTAGTTAGGCTATAGTATCAAATAAAAATGAATGAACTTAAAGGGATAGTTCACCCAAAAATGAAAATTAGCCCATAATTTACTCACCCTCAAGTCATCCTAGGTGTATATGACATTGTTCTTTCAGACGAATAAAATCTGAGTTATATTACAAAAGTCCAGGCTAATCCAAGCATTAGAATTTGATTCATAGTTGCTCTGTTTTCCATAAAAAGTGCATCTGTCCGTCATATAACTGCTTCACGCGGCTCTGGGGTGTTAATAAAGGCCTTCTGAAGCGAATCGATGCATTTGTGTAAGAAAAATATCCATATTTAAAACTTTATCAAGTAAACTTTCGGCTGAAGAATGTCATATACACCTAGGATGACTTGAGGGTGAGTAAATTATGGGCTAATTTTCATTTTTACTATCCCTTTAAGAAGGAATGTTGTTTCAACCGCGGAAAGATGTCAGTAAACTCCTTTTTTTCAAGTTAAAGTCCACAAACGTTAATCTACGAACTCTTATGACTGACTTTGTCGGACAAAATTGGCAGATTCGGCGGCTTATGATCAGTCAGATCGACTGTGAATCAAACTCCAGGCGAAGGGTGAATTGGAGCAGAAAGTCTTAAATTCAACATCATGTCATTAAATTAGGGCCGTGGTTTCCATGATTTCCATGAACGACGGAATCAGATAATCCATTCATAAAAAAATGCGGAATATCACAGAATTTGTCAAATTTTGGATGAATAAATCAAAAGTAGGTCAGTGGGCCTATACACTTAAAGGGATAGTTCACCCAAAAATTTAACTTCTGTCATTAATTCCTCACCCTCATGTCGTTCCAAACCCGTATGACCTTCGTTCATCTGCGGAACACAAATGAAGATATTTTTGATGAAATCTGAGAGTTTTCTGACCCCTCCATAGACAGCAATGTAATTAACACTATCAAGGTCCAGAAAGGTAGTAAAAACTTCATTAAAATAGTCCATGTGACTCCAGAGGTTCAACCTTAATTTTATGAAGCAAAAACAAACAAAAATAACGACTTTATTCAGCAATTTGGTTGTAGCCTGTGTCAGTCTCCTGCGCAGTTTGCGTTGTAAAAACAGTGCAGCTCCCGCGTCATCATCACAAGCATAAGTGGTGGTGCTCACCTGAACAGCACCGGCTGCCGTAGAACTCGAAAGCGCGCACTAATTACAACGTAAACAGCGTAGGAGACTGACAGAGGCTAGAGTTTAATTGTTGAATAAAGTCGTTATTTTGCGTACAAAAAGTATTCTCGTCGCTTCATAAAATTAAGTCCCTTTAAAGGGTTAGTTCACCCAAAAATGTTATTTCTGTCATCATTTACTCACCTAGCCTGACGTCGTCATACTCAGATTCGAGTCTGATTCTGCTCCATTGGGCTGTGATTATGGGAAGTTTCAACCAGAGTATGTGAGCGGAGTGGAGCGGCAGCCAGTGTTCATTTTGACAGCATATTTTGATTTAGTTTTAGTCATAGTCTTTTGACTAAAATGCCATTTAGTTTTAGTCATATTTTAGTCACTTGAATTGTTTTTAGTTTTAGTCGACTAAATATCATAAGGTTTTAGGAGACTAAATCTACTGTAGATTTAGTCTCCTAAAATCTAATGAGTTTAGTTAAATTGTAATACATTAAGCATTTAAGCCTTACATAACCTACTGTCACTTGAACTGACATTTTGACATCATTTTGTTTTTGACATTAAAAATACACAAAAGAGAGCTCAATTCACTTTTTTGTTTGTTTGTTTTTTAAAAACAGCTATACAGTTTTTATAACTTTGTATTTCTGTTTTAGTTAGTAGGCCATATCAGGTTAAGCTAAAGCTTCAAATACGTTTGTTTATTTATTTTTTAAATTTCAGTTAACATTTATTTAATTTCAAGTAATTACGTTTTTTTTTAATGGTTTTAGTTAACTATTATAACCCTGATGCTGTGATACATTGAATATGTGTCAAATACTGGTCTTTCCTCCTGACTTTGAATTAAAGGGGAATACAATTAAATACAGTTTATTGTGTAACCAAAAACGAATATATAATGCGTGATACTTTTAATTATAATCAAGCTCGAAATACACAGAGACTCTTATTTTGAAAAGTATGTGCCTCTACTATTGCAGTTGCAGCCAGTGTTGCCAAGTCATGGGAATGCGAATTTTAGCAGGCAACCCAAAAAGACCAAAAAAACATATTTTACCCCCCAAACGCGATACCGGATTAACGCGATTGGGCTTGTTTTGGGCTAGTTTTGAGTAGCAATTGGGCGGGTTTTGTTGTGAAAACCTGGCAACCCTGGTTGCAGCTGCTCATTCAAGTTCAGATGAGGAGATAAAATATGCATTGTAACAACCGTCTAAAACAAATTACTATATAAACATCGTAAACATTGTCATTATTCATCAGCCTTAGTTCATAAACAATTGCCTGGCATAAATGTGTGCTAATGTTCATTGATTGTGAGCCGGTCTGGAGCGCTGGATTGGGGATGAGCCTGTAGAAGTGTTTTCCAGCGGTTAGACCAGCAACGCTCAAATCAAATGTACGCATCGTTTATGATATCAGTTCTGACTGGATCTCTTCCCTAATAGTCCCTCCCTAACATTTTCATCTCGTTTTTATTTGTTGACGAAAATTACATTTGATTTTCGTCATAGTTTTTGTCATCCAACACTAGATTTTTATTTAGTTATCGTCTCTTTTTCTTCAGTGAAAAAAGGTTGTTGACGAAAATTATGACACAATTTATTCGTCTACGAAATTAACACTGGCGGCAACAATTTCCCCTCCACGCTCTAAGCGTTCAATAACCGCTCAGAGCCTAGAAATCTTGGCGCAGCCTAGCGGCAGCAAATGTAATTTGCAGCCAGGGTAGTCTAGCAACTCTCCGTTGGCTTGCGAGCTGGAAAAACCAAACTCTGGTCAGGCCAATCACATCGTGTATAGAGTCGGTGGGCGGGCTTAACATAATGACGGCAAAGTTGCGGCGGTTCCGCGTGCGACTCGTGAACAAAGAAGCTGGCGAACGGCTGTCTTTCCAATCGGCTTTGGCCGTGACTCTGGAAGACTTGGAGTTAAGCTTTTCTTTGAGGAAAGAACAAAGAACGCCACTGAAGTCATTCTTAAGAAAGGAAGATGTGTTCGGAGTTTTGCCGACCGGATACGGCGAAAGTTTAATCCATCAACTAGCTCCGCTTCACCTTCTTCGCTGCTCTGGTTGGTTGTAGCGCTATCCTATTGCATGCAGAGGGAATTTGAAAGACAACCGTTTGTCCCGCCCCTCGGATTGAGCCCTACCAATGGTGTGTTCCCAGACCCAACATCTGGATGTGGGTCTGGCTTGTCAGGCTACTCCGCTCCAGCTACGCTCCGGGTTCACCATTTCCCGTTCCACACTCCACTCCTCGCTCACTGATATCAGAAACACCGCTCCGTCTTCGCTCCGAGGAAATTTGCGGCTAAAGTAGGGCTAAGCTCTGAAATATCACAAAAGTTCGGTTTATAACATACATTAAATGAAAAAATAAATAAATAAACAATAGGAGATAGTTTTAACATAGTTTATTGTGTTTATTGCAGTGCAAATTGTGTTTGGAAAGATACAAATAGTAGTTAAAAATAATAGTTTTCATCAGAACCAGGAAAGAAAATGCCTCTGCACTCAATTGGATAGACCTACAATCAGAGCAACGGAGTAAGTGACGTATGTTGAGCGATGCATAGTTGTCAACAGAACTCAACTGCACGCACGCTGGAAGAAGTAGAAGAAGAAGAAGATGAGTGTAAACGATCTTTGTGTTGTAAAAAATCATTTAAGGACACACAGAGTATTTACCAACACCATTATCATTTCTGAGAGAAACTGTAAAGGTGAATGCATATATGAACACATTCTCTGTTTAGGATTAGAACAAATTCAACGCAATTGCTCTTTGGTGAAATGGATGATTGCGTTACTGTTGATCATCTGTCCATCATCGTATAAAGCCCGCCCTGACAATTTGATTGGTCCGAACAGCTCTGGTTCGAGCATAGTTGCTCCACAACGGATCAAGTCCAGACCGAACTTCCCGACCTCAAATGTTGTGGGCGGGGCTAAGTTCGGCTGGCATCCAGGCTATTGCTCACCCTCATTTCATCCCAAACCCGGTTTTGATTGAAATTTGATTACAAGAGAAATTAAAATACACAACACAGAAAAAAAATGAAAAAAATCCCATAGGGCCCTATCATTGTAAACTAATTAATAAAATAAGTTGTTTTTATGAATTGAATTACTCAGACATGCTTTTGATTATTCAAATTTAATTAAACCATTAAAATTGAATCCAGAAAATTTTAAATGGAAAACACAGAATTTGGTAAAAAAAAAAAAAAAGAGAGAGAGAAAAAAAAAGGAATTTGACAAAAAATTAAACGGATTTCATAGGGCCCTTTAATAAACTGTTGATGAATTGGATATGTTTCATGATTTCAAATAATTAGACATGCTTTTTTGATTAATAACATTTAATTTAACAATTAAAACGAGTCCAGAAAAGTTAAAAAACAATAAACAAACACACAAATAAATAAATAAAAACGATTTCATAGGCCCCTAAATTAAATTCCATGCACTTCAAAAAATTAATATATCTTCCTCAAGATCTTTGTTTTCCAGCACAAATATCTAAATTCATATACATGAGATGCAAAATGAAGAAATTAAGTCTAGTTTTCTGAGAAACTGAACAAAGTTTAAGTGAGTTTATGTTTAAAACAAGAACAAATATCTGTCAATGGGTATGAAAATGAATTAAGCTGATTTTTCTGAACCCATTGGAAGATATTTGTTCTTCACTTTCACAAGATTTCACAAGATTTCTTATCTTATGACATTTTGCTTCTCAAGTAAATGTATATTTTAGAATCTTTTAGATGTTTGCACTGGAAAGCAAAGCAAAACTACGGGGGGAAATTTTTATCAGAAAGTACAGTAAAAGTTATATCCATATTCTAGTGTATGGGAGCAGAGCTATTTTTATTTCAAAGCTTTTTTTGTTGTTGTTAAATTAATGAAAAAGTTATGGAGACCTGTTGGAAATACTTGTTGAGTGTTGCTAATACAACTCATTGTTTGCATCCATTTACATTTAGAGAACATATTGACGTGTAATGTTCCCTAAAATTGTTCCTAAATGTGTTTATTCCTTAAATTGTCTTTATTTGGTCTTAAATTTACCTTCATAAAGCCTGCAGAAACCCTGCTGTAATGTGACTGAACCTTAAGAGATAGAAAGACGACAGAGGCGTTCAGGGGATGACTAAAACGTTCACACAACGTTCTCTCAACGTTTTGAACAGACGTTCTTCCAGTAGGCAAACATTAATAGAATATTATCTGGTCTGTGGTAATGTTCTCAAACATTGGCACACAAACGTTATTTATACATTGTTCCTGGAACATTTCCTGAAACGTAATTGGACATTAATATAACGCTTTTTAAAATGTAAGGAACGTTCAGAGAACATACCACAGTGTATGTTCCTGTGATGTTTTGGCAAAATTATAAAAGGGAATGTTCCCTTAAACTGGACATTTTCAACGATCAGTGAACTTTCAAAAAGGGGAACGTTTTGGAAACATTCTTAGAACATTTTAGCGGGGATGAATGCCTTAGTATAGCATACGTGCTAATTCATTCAATTAGCTAGTCCTTCGAATTCAAATAATCGTTTAATTAATCATTCTTTGAAATAGAAGAGGTGGTAATAACTTAGAATACATGCTGATTAATCAGCACAATCGCTCAAACAACACTTACATGCTAATATTAGTAAGCCTACTGAGTAATATTACTGAACTAGCATACTAGCCTATTTTTTGTTGCGTGTATTTAGTATAGGCCTACATGATATGCGTAACATGCACTAATCCAAGCAATTATAACATGTTTCAAATCACTTTTCGATCGATCGTATTAGTAACTTGACAAAAGTCGTGATCATGATTGGTAAATGAGAAAATCTATTTCATGCTAAAACCCAGGCACACGAGGTGAAGGTACATTAGCATTATTGAACCTGTAGGCGCCTCCTCTACAAATGTGATGTCTCGGCTCTTCTTTGAGCGACTGTAATTCAAAGTCATTACTCTTCATGTATAGATTATGGAGCGTACACAACTGCTGAAAGGTTTTTTAAAGGCTCGTCCATGTAGAGCAAAACTGGATCGAAAAGAGACTCGGGTTCTGGGGATGGACAGCAATATCCCAAACATCTGAACAAAGGGCCTGGTTTATTTGCATCTTCTCAGTGCCCACTGTGGGAATTCCCATGGGATCCCGCTTCCCATTATACCCTCCACCACCACAACACAACACAACACACACAAACACCATCTGCAGTGAAGGAGCAGCTCAATGTTCATTCCAACTGGAAGCAAAAATCAGACATCCCACTGTAAAATCCCAGCTAACAAACGTTATTTCTCAATGGTCTCAATGGTTCTTTGTGTTAGAGTTTAGGGTTCTTTATTCCCGCCTTTTTGTTTTTCAAATCTGTAACCGTCAAAACCACCTCATCACTGATTTTCTGGAGCTCAGCTACACAACTAACGTTACACAAACTGTCAACACACTCTCCAGGTAAATGATTTCTCTCTATATGTCTATAAATTATAACGTTAAAATATTGTAACTGGTTTCCAACCAATCATGTCTTTTTCTCTTTTTAGTTGAACAGAACATGTAAGTGTGAGCAGCTCATGCTCAGTAAAGGGTACTCATCTTCTCTTCTCCACTAAGTAGGTAACAGAATTCATGATCCATATTGTTTTTTTTTTAAAATAATTATTACTTTGTACATAAACATACCCTGTCACAAAAAAAAAACATTAAAGCTATCCCATGACTTATCATGAGACATACTGTTACAGTTACTGTTTGTGCTAATTTTGGCCTTCATAAACATAATTGTTTTTACTAAATCTAATGTACGGACAAACTGTAACTCTAAACTCGAGTGTATTTCAGATGCTGTCCCATAACCTCTTCATCTGCAGAGAGAAACTGCCACAGAATATACACATAATCAACGTTTTTAATATAAAATATCATACAAATATCATAAGGTATCATAAGACCAGGCAGACCGAGGACTAACAAACTACATTAATGAATAATATATAAAAATAATGGGCTACTTGTAATACATATATACACAATACATTAATAATATGAAGAAACTAGTAGGTAGGCTATACTAATATTAATGAAAATAGACTATTATTAGAAACGCTATATAACTCAGTCCTTCCGGAAAAATGCGGCTTTTTTTGTGATCGTTGCGGGCAAAAATCCTTGATTATGCGGCACGTTTTCTTAAAAAATGCGATGGAAAATGCGGGATATTTATGCAATTTTATGCGATAAAATTGCGGGAACTTGCAAAAACTGCGGTTTGATGAAAAAGAGAAAAAAAGCACTACATCACAGAAAGTGCTGGAAATATTTAAGTTCTCATCTTGTTTTATTGAAGACCTTAATAAACACATGGCTCAAATTTACAAAACATTGAGTCAAACAAGTTCTGTAGCTTTACAAAAGGAATATGTTACAACTTCTGAAAATATGAATAGATAACTTCCTGTTTTACAGAGGCAGCTATACAAAACAGACATTCGAGTGCTTCCAATGCACAAAGTGCAATCTCTTAAAGGGTTAGTACACCCAAAAATGAAAATGCTGTCATTAATGACTTCCTCTCATGTCGTTCGACACCCGTCAGACCTCCGTTCATCTTCAGACACAAATGAAGATATTTTAGTTGAAATCCGATGGCTCTGAAAGGCCTCCATTGGCACAATGCACTGTGCAAGACCCTTAAAAGGTACTAAAGACGTTGTTACAAAGTCCATCTCACTACAGTGGTTTTAAAATAACTTTATGAAGCGACAAGAATAGTTTTTGTGCTAAAACCTAAATAATGACTTATATAGTGATGACCGATTTAAAAAAAACAGCATCATGAAAATTCGAAGCGTTATGAATCAGCGAGTCGATTCATGATTCGGATCGCGTGTCAAACTGCTGAAATAAGTGACTTTGGTGATCCAAACCGCTGAATCGACTCACTGATTCATAACGCTCCAAACCGCTGAATCGACTCACTGATTCATAATGCTCCAAACCGCTGAATCGACTCACTGATTCAAAACGCTTTGAAGCTTCATGATGCCGTGTTTTAAAATCGGTCAACACACCGGGAAACTGCTCTGCGCGGTCTTTTGCTGTTATTTTTGTTGGCAAATGGGAATTTGCATGCTTCCTCATGGTTTTACCGATATCTATGGTTTCTCCACGGGGTTTGCAGCTTTTCGATGACGTTCACGTCGGGTAATTACGTCACTTCAAAACGTTCCCATGGCAATAGGGGGAAATGGCGGCTCTTGTGTGAAACATTTTTCAACTTTCTGCTAATATATATGACTTTTTTGCAGCGAAAATACGGGGGGGTACGGGGAATAATACGGGGATTATGAAATCATGCAAGCCCTGCATATTTTGCATGCGGAAATAGGCAATTTACGCGGCGAAAGTGTGGCGTATTTGAAAAAATGCGGCCCCCGCATAAATATGCGGACTTTGGCTGATTATGCATTAAAGGGTTAGTTCACCCAAAAATGAAAATTCTGTCATTAATTACTAACCCTCATGTCGTTCGACACCCGTCAGACCTCCGTTCATCTTCGGAACACAAATGAAGATATTTTAGTTGAAATCTGGTGGCTCTGAAAGGCCTCCATTGGCACAATGGCACGGTTCACTCTCAAGACCCTTAAAAGGTACTAAAGACGTCGTTACAAAGTCCATCTCACTACAGTGGTTCTACAATAACTTTATGAATCGGCGACAATAGTTTTTGTGCGCAAAAAAACCCTAAATAACGACTTACATAGTGATGACGATTTCAAAACACGGCATCATGAAGCTTCGAAGCGTTATGAATCAATGAGCCGAATCATGATTCGGATCGCGTGTCAAACCGCCAAACTGCTGAAATTTGGCTCACTGATTCATAACGCTTCGAAGCTTCATGAGGCCGTGTTTTGAAATCGTCATCACTATATAAGTCGTTATTTAGGGTTTTTCTAAATAAATTTAGGGAACGACATGAGGGTGAGTAATTAATGACAGAATTTTTGGGTGAACTAACCCTTTAACAGGTCAAGTAAAAAGGGCTTTATACCTGCATGATATTACGATGTACCCACATTGGACCAGCGTTTTGGAAAATGGATGGATGATGATTCAGCTGCGGGCGCCATCTTCTGGTCAGACGTGTGAATTCATTTGCCACACGACTCTGGGTGAATCCGAAATCGCCACCTATACCCTCAAATAGGGCATTATTTGAAGGGACAACCATTTGTAGTGGTGTCCGAAACCATAATGGACCTTACTGAGTGCACTCATTCAATCCCACATTGCACCGCAATAACGAGTGTACAGCCGATGTACACACAACGGCTGTCCGACTTCACACACTCGTTTTCATTCACTCCTTCAAGTGAACTGTATTAGTGGACTAACGTCGGGAATAGTGAATGAGGGTTTAGGGGGCGATTTCGGATTCAGCCCCTGACTGTGCATTATGGGTATTCTCTAGTCCTGAGTGTACATCGGTTGTAGGCCCTGTCCCAAATGGCACACCTCATGTGCACTTTCGGTCTTGTGGACTTACAATGGCCTCTGCGTGCGCGTGTCCGATAAGTCTACGAGACCGCAGGGTGTCCCAGTTGTCATTTTAGGTCTCAGAAGGGTGCTCGCGTACGCCCCCTTTGAGGTCGATATGCGCCCTCGATGCGCACTTTTGCTGAGCCCGCACTGGTGCGAGCTACGCAGCGGACTTCTTCCCGGCAGGCAAAGCGGCATTATGTCGTGAAAGTGCGGACTCAGAGGAAGACCGTGAAGGTTTAGGGTGCCATTTGGGACAGGGCTGTAGTCGGTTGTCACTGGTTTTGGACACCACCACAAATGGCTGTCCCAGGGGGGCGATTACCATAGATATCTATAATAAAGGCTAGATGTCTCGTCCGTGCTGCTGGCCAATGGAGGTTGACGTCCGCACCTGGCGACCATCTTGTCACAGGCAGCTCGATCACTCGTAACATTGTTTTCATGGCTGCTTGCACTTTTTAAATAACCATAACTTGCTCAATTTTCTACCGATTTTCAAACTGTTTGGTTTGTTATAAACGTCAGAGATGTAGTTAATAACGTTTGTAAGAAACCAAACCATTTGTAAATCCGTATTTGTGTTCATGCAGATCATCAGGAACCACAGAGCCCTGCCTGTGACAAGATGGCCGCCACAACCCCCGAGTACCACCCCAAAGTCCCTAGTTCCTGGGGAAAGTGTACATTTCTAAAATGTGAATTTGTGAAAATGCCAATGTCATGCGCATGTGTATTACGTGTTCAGTCTGTAGGCGTGTAGTGTTTCTTTACAGTGACAATGCCACCTACTGGCCTGGTATGAGTAATACAGCGTTTTGAATAGTTTTCGCAGATCCATGTGAACAGGGATCATTTTGACAACGTTGTCGTCTGTATGCGAAAAACACAAAGGAAAAACATTTCCATTTTTAGTCCATAGTCCTAGTTTGCTTCTCTTATATTCCTATGTTCCTGCTCTTCTTAGTTTCCAAGGTTTTTGATTAAGTTCTCACACCTATCGAGTTTGTTATCTTGAAGTGTCCTCTGTTTCGGTTCCTCTTTGGCTAGTGTTGTTTATGTTTGAGTACACTGCTATTTTACTGCTACTATGAAACTCTTTTGTTTTGTTGAATTAAAGCTAACGCTTCTAGGCTATTTGAACTTTTTTCTTTGTCGTTGTTTGTGGACTATATTGTGACAATGGGAAAGTTACTCTTGAATGTTCTCTGAATCATCTTTTAAAAAACTAGCTAGTAAAAACTGAAATATTTCTGGAAAACATTCAATGAATGATGTTTACAGAAAACTCAAAAAAAAAATGCTGGGTTAAAAATAACCCACGTTGGGTTGAAAATGGACTAACCCAGCAATTGGGTTGTTTTAAGCAAACCCAACCGCTGGGTTAAAACAACCCAATTGCTGGGTTAGTCCATTTTCAACTCAACTTGGGTAATTTTCAACCCAGCATTTTTTAGAGTGTAAATACATTTTTGTGTTAATATTTTGAGAACATAATTAAAGATCAGATAACATTACTGGGAGAACGTTTGTTCGTAACTTTGAGAGAACAAAACAGAACGTCATTGGGGTGTAAGCAGACATATGATATGAAATTATATGAAAACGTACAAATGAGATTGTTCGAATATGAATTAGCCACCAATTCGGCTAAATAAAAGTAGTTATGGATTGCCATGAGATTGTGTTGTCTGGCCTGCAAAGCTGTTTTTTGATAAGGATGTCTGATGTGAGAAAGTAAAATCTTCATAGACTGAGGAGGACAGATGTCATAAGTTCATAATCATACAGAATTCATACAGAATCATTCACATTTTAGTTTTTCAGAATACTGACTATTAAAGACAATTCAAATATGTTGTGTTTTATTTAATTTAGCTCCTTCCTGTGATAATTATTTAGCATATTCTCAGTCAAAAAAAAAAAAAAACATAGGCTGCTTATAACTAAACTAAATTGATTACTAAAACATTGAACACATCACATTGGTTGTCCACATCATGGAGACTTCCTGAAACCTTCAGTCTGACTCAGTCTGAGTTTGTAGATGTAGCTATTGCCTTTCTGTCACATTGCAATGCTGAATGCCAAATCCTTTGATTATTTCATTTCCACACTGATTCTGAACTGAAACCAACCTACAGCAACATAGCCTTGCTGTAAACCTTTTGAGAAATTACTATTTTTTTCCACTTGAAGAACACCTTTACTTTTTATTGTGCTACTCATGTTGTGCATGTTTACATTTACATTTAGTCATTTAGCAGACGCTTTTATCCAAAGAACAAAAGAAGCAGCTAGAACAGTCAAGGGCAACAGTATGCAAGTGCTGTAACAAGTCTCAGTTAATCTAGCTCAGAACACAGGACAGTTTTTTTTGTTTTTTTTAAATAAATTGGACAGACAGAAAATGAATAGAATGATAAGTGCTATTCTTGATTGGTCAGGTGCTGCTGGAAGAGATGTGTCTTTAGGCGTTTTTTGAAAATGGTTTTGAAAATGTTTAAGATGCACAAAACTAAAATAAAATATTCAGGTAGAATGAGACTTATATAAGAGCAAAGACATGTCAAATATCGTCCAGAAGTATGAAGTAAAATACGACGTTGAAGTGAGGATGTTATTTAATTGATTTGATTACACTGCCATCGCATGGACATTGATTGCACTGTAAGTAAAAAAGGCAGTTTAACTGCGGTGAATGATAACGCATCTAAAGAAATGCTAATGATAAGTTAGCAAGTAAAATGTTACTGTTCATAACGTTAAAACGTTTGTAGCCCAAGTCAAAAAACATTGCTGTGAGGGTCGAGACGTTTTTCAACGGCTCTGGTAAGGGTAACGCCCCCTTTTCGCATGCCAGCCAATGACAAGCTGCTGACACGTCGTTCCTGGGATTTGTAGTTTCAGGCTTCACTCGGCTGCATTCGCAGTAAAGCAGATAGCGCAGTTAACGGACTACAGAACGAAACTAGCGGACTGGAGCGCACGGGGACTGACTGATTGACTGACAGCTTGACATCACGGTGGCTGGCACTTCGTGCGTCTCTGTTCTGACGTATTATTTTCCACCTGGGAGCTGACGAAAGTTGACAACTTTGAAAATGCAGTCGGAATCGGGGATTGTGCCCGACTTTGAAGTCGAAGATGAATTTCACGAAGAGCCCAAAACGTATTACGAGCTGAAGAGTCAGCCGCTGAAAAACAGGTCTGTGAATGGAGCGTTTGACAGCTCTGAAATAATGCACTTTCTCTATTGCATGCTTTACAAAGTCTGGTATGCTCAGAAAAGCGTGTGCCTGGTGTTTTTTTTTTACGTGTTATTAGTTGTTCTGTTAGTTTACTCTCTATAGTAAGACTCGCTCCATCCACACTGCAAGCGACGCGACGCGACAGGCTCGGCGTTTTCCGCCGCGCTCGTTTTAATAGAAGCGCTCGAGTTGCGTCCCGTTTCGTGCCGTGTGTTACAGTAGACAACGCCTTAGGAGACAGCATCATCGTCAAATATTTACTAATGTAGCCTGTGTCTGTGTATGATCTCACTGATGAAACTGTTTAAATATGTGCAGTGAACTTTGCTGACACTTTCTAATAACTTCTAAAAACCATTATGCAAAGCAGATCAGTAGTTTTTTTGAGTGAAAACAGCAGCAAATTTGTATAAAAACAGCAAATGAACATTATAGATGATCATGTATTTGCCTGAATGTGTGTCAGTGTAGTTTTGTGTGTGTGTGTCCTGGTAAACCCTACATTATGGAGACATAAAATGTCCCCACAAAGATGGCAATATCCAAAATCCTTGTCCTTTTGGGGACATGTTTTGCTCCCCTTGAGGAAAACCGCTTAGACGTCATACTAAGTTTTTTTGTTTTGTTTTTGAAACTGTAAAAATGGAGAAAGTTTTCTGTGATTGGCAGGTTTATGGTTAGAGGGGATAGAAAATACAGTTTGTACAGTATACAATTCATTATGTCTATATGGAAAGTCCTCATAAAACATGAAAACATGGTGTGTGTGTGTGTGTGTGTGTGTGTGTGTGTGTGTGTGTGTGTGTGTGTGTGTGTGTGTGTGTGTGTGTGTTACATTGTAATAACACATATTGCAAAATATGAGGATTAAAAATTAATTTTTTTTGTCTGAATCCAAAATATAAAACCACTTTTAGACTAAACAAATATTTGTGCATTTAGACGTTTGACGTCTGAAATATGTATCTTGTGACAACTAGCCCCGGTCTCACCTGTATGAAAATATTATCTTAGTGGGTGGGATATATTAGTGAACATTTTGTCCTCAAAGCTAATGTGTTAGAAGCAGGAAAAATGGGCAAGCGTAAGGATTTGAGTGAGTTTGACAAGGGCCAAATTGTGATGGCTAGACAACTGGGTCAGATCATCTCCAAAACTGCAGCTCTTGTGGGCTGTTCCCGGTCTGCAGTGGTCAGTCTCTATCAAAAGTGCTCCGAGGAAGGACCAGTGGAGAACCGGCCACAGGGTCATGGGCGGCCAAGGCTCATTGATGCACGTGTGGTCCGATCAAACAGACGAGCTACTGGAGCTCAAACTGCTCAAGAAGTTAATGCTGGTTCTGATTGAAAGGTGTCAGAATACACAGAGCATCTCAGTTTGTTGTGTTTGGGGCGGCATAGCCACAGACCAGTCAGGGAGCCCATGCTGACCCCTGACCCCCGCCCAAAGCACCAACAGTGGCACGTGAGCATCAGAACTGGACCACGGAGCAATGGAAGAAGGTGGCCTGTGTGTGTCGCTTACCTGGGGAACACATGAGCTTTGTTCCTAAACATTTCACATGCTTTCCATCAACTTCTACATGAATGATTTAGATATAGAGTGTCATGCATTGTTCACGTTCACCCTCACAGATTCTTGTGCAACAGCAGTGAACTCCTCTCGCTATGTAATGTCTGTTAGCCGTAGGCTACTGATGTGGTTTTTATCTACAGTACTATGTGCACATGCAGTCACACTCTGGACATAAGCTTTAGTTTCTGAACGCCCCCCCACCAGCACTACATGCGTTTTCCCAGGCTGTTTCACCATGAGCTCCATGAAGCTTCATTGGCAGACGGAGAGATCTTAATTTAGATGAGGCAGACAGCTCAGGCCACCATGAGGTGAAAATTAACAACATAAATTTAGAAGCGCAGGCTAATACCTCAGATGTAGTGCAGGGATTTTTGGGGGCTATTTTGGTTTGTTGCTAAAATATTGAGCGTAATAACTGGTGTTGAATCACAATAGGATGCAATTTTTTTAACTAAAATTCTGTTCTTTAGATTTGCTTTTGAATGCATGTGTTTATAGGGTTCCCATGATCATGGAAAACCATGATGCGGGATTTTTGGGATTTTCAGGGATAAAATGAAAGAAATTGCTTTTTGTGAGTACGACTTTTAAAATCACAATCAACTGAAATGAATGGAAAAATGGACATTCATTAGTCAAAAGCTGTGGGAACACTGTTTGTTTGGCCCGGTCTATTTTTGCTATTCAAGCTTGCCCAGTGGCAGCTCCTGGATTTTTTTGGGGGGTTATGCGCAACAAACTTTTGTATTCTGTAAAGCAGGTCTCATCGCTACCGTTTTAGGTCTTTTCTATGTGCTTAATTAAATACAGAGCCGTTTTATAGAGCCTCCTTCAAAGGAGCGAGCAAAGATGAGCATAACCACAATGTTCATCGCATATGCAGATCTAAACGTTTTTATTTTTCTTCTTCCCACTAACATTTAGATATTTAAATAGAATAAAACAGCAACAGTTAGAAGAACTAGCTAGGTTAGCTGAAAGTCCATAGAGTTCGCACTGCCGTTAACTCTTTCTTCGACAAGTCGATGCAATGGGACCTGTTTTCCTGTTTGTACATGTGACGTCCGGCATAAAGCCTATTTTCTATTTTACCTTAAAGGGGTACTTCGGCGCTGGGAAGATGAATGTGTATTTAAACTGGGTAATTTATGTAGTAGAAATGTGAAATTATTTGAGAAGTTGGTGCCTTCTAGACTGAGAAAAGCCAGAGAATGTATTTTTGGCTCATGTGGATGAAAGACAACAACTCCCAGAATGCACTATGAGGCCACTCCCAAGCCACGCCTACCGGTTACATAACTTGCCCACCGCTGCACCACCCCCACGGTCGTTTTGATTTTTATAGTAGTAAAATAATGTAGTTCAGTTAGAGAACAGACACTGCAATTAAAAACTGAGGGTGTCTGTTCAATACAGTGTGAGCTGAACGAGAGCACAAACGCAGCACAAACGCAGCAGTAGGAGTCAGATTTAATTCATCAGAGAGTGAGGAGCTGACAGACCAGATGATCGCGCAAGATTTGGTTTCAAAGCGAAATGCGCCTATTTAAGTGAGTTTGTCATTGTACAGTTTAGTGTTGTCAAAAATATTGATATTTCGATATGTATCGATACTGAAATACTGTATCTGAAACGTTACAATACTCATTTTCTACAGTATCGATATCAGCTGCGTTCTCCTCTCTGACCGACAGCGAGCTGACACGCACACGCCTGCTAGATTTTTCCTCAGACAGCGGGTTAGTATTGGTTTGACCGGTCTGAATTTCGCGCGGGGTTGCACATAACGTTAATTCTACTAATTCCCGCAGATTTTGCGCTCGCATCTGAAGCGCGCACACACATACCGTAATAAAGCCGCCTCTGACATACAAGTGCAAAAATGTGCTAATTTTTCCAGCTTATTAATGGTCAAATACACTAAAAAATGTCTCAATGACCATCATGGTGAGTTTTAACGTAAACACAGTCGTAACCAACTCACAGGAACAGTGTTTGGGATCCATGCGTGCGTCGGGTCTTAAAGGGACAGAAGTTATTTATTATTCAAACTACAAAAAGACAAAATATCACTTACTTCTCTTGACTGATTAACTTGTGTAACTTTAATGGATTAATCTGCATTTCATTTTTTACAATGAAGATTATCCAATGTTATTTTAAATTTGACTACTTTGTAGTTGTTGTTTTTTTTAAGTCAGTTTCTTACCTGAATACTAGACCTACCTGAAAAAATAAAGCAGTCTATTTCATTTGTATCTTTATTCTATTGTATGTATTTGTGCTATTGTTTGTAATTTGTTTATTTGTTCTTATTTTATCAGTTTACCCGTCTTTTTAAATTCAATTTGAAATCAAGCTTCCTTGTGCTGTTGCAACTATTGCAACACAATTAGTAAGCAAATATTTGTGAGATAATTGTAATGGTAATTGATCAACGTTTATATATGAGAAAAAGCTTTATCATATAAAGTGATCTCTTCAGAAGAAATTTTTAATTGCCTAGACTTTCAATAGATGGACAAAAAAATAAATTATATTAAAAATATTTATTTGACAGTATATGCAGCGTTTCCCCGTGGTATCGAAAATTGTATCGGATATCGATACTTTTTTAGGTATCGTACCAAAGTTAGAAATTCCAGTATCGTGACAACACTAGTACCGTTGTGTTTTCATGAACCCGCCTCAGAGCACGGCCGCCCGGTATTCATTGACGGCCGCATTGTCGTTCATTCACGGCCTCATTCATTCACGGTGCGTGTTAGGGCTGTCACTTTTTATTCGATATGTTCGAATATGCGTTCGAACGTGACGTGAAACATCCGTAAACGAACTATAAATAAACAATCCGGTTTTAAAAGTGCCATGTAGCGCATTTTTTACAGTCTATGATTAGACCGTTTGTTTTTTATTGTTTGCCATCTCATGCAATAGAGGGCGCTCTAAACGTATTGTAGCGTAGGCCCATGACCAAATCAAGCGAATAATAGCCAGTCTGTTTTGAAAATGGAAGATAACTCTCAGAACGGCCAGCCTGAGCGGACAATTACGACCCCAACCCATCTTAAAAGTAGTGTCTGGAAACATATTGGGTTCTACACCGTAGATGGTAAAGTAACCGTTAAAGATAACCACTTCTCTCAACATTGATCCAGATCAAGTTGATCGATTAGTATTTCTAAAGAAATGAATTAGGCTAGGCTATAGGCCATACTCCTGCTGCTGTTTAAGTTGTCACGTTATTGTTTGGGCCTGTTCTGATACTGTTTTTTTTCCATGTAGCCTTATGTTGTGATTGGCTATGCATAGTGGCATTTCATATCGATTAAGTTGATAACCTGCTGTTTCAAACATTAAGTTAACAATAAGTTTTTCCTGACAGGCCTGTTTATTACTGTCAGACTGTTAATACATTTGTGATTGAATCTCCGTTTTGGTGTTGTTGTTGTTTTCGTTTTTTTGTTTGTTTTTTTTCGGTTGGGGGCGGCACTCGTAGATATTCGAATATATTCGAGTACATTGTTTTTTTTTCTAAAAAATGACAGCCCTAGTGCGTGTCCAGTCTGGCGCGTTTTCAGTTCATGCCTATGGAAGCTTAACTGTCATAGGGATTCATTGAGAACACTCGCTTTGCTCCGCACCGCTCCGTTATCAATGCCTGTGTGGCCGTGCTCATTTACATTCTGTGAGTGAGATCCCACCCCTGTGGTTGAAAACATGCAAAACTAGCTCCTTCTACAGGCTGTAGTCTCTAGCCTATGGCCAAAAAATCCTCAGATGACGCTAAATGACGATATTTGCTTCATCAGAGGCTTTTTTTCCAGACACAAAATACATAAATCTCTTGTCTCAGGGGGTTATGAGTAGGGATGCACCGAATCCTGGATTCGGGTTCGGATTCGGCCGAATATTGGGCTTTTTGACGGGGTTCGGTTTCTGCCGAACCTCCGAATTTTTTTCCACCGAACGCACAAAAGTTTGCGCACAAAAACTATTGTCGTCGCATCGTAAAATTATTGTAGAGTCACTGTGGTGAGATGGACTTTGTAACAACGTTTTAAGTGCCTTTTATGGGTCTTGGGAGTGTAAATGTACTGAATGCCAATGGAGGCCTATCTGAAGCCTTTCTCAGCATCAGCTTTCAACTAAAATATCTTCATTTGTGTTCCGAATATGAACGGAGGACTTACGGGTGTCGAACGACATGAGGGTGAGTAATTAATGACAGAATTTTCATTTTTGGGTGAACTAACCCTTTAACCAGTAGATGCGGTATTCGGCCGAACCCCCAAAAAACAGGATTCGGTGCATCCCTAGTTATGGGGGGGGGGGGGGGGGGGGTCACGATCATACGAATATAGGCTACTACCGGGTTTCTACTGATACAAAGCTTAATGCTAAATCGATGAAGTAACCCTTTAAAGTGCCCCTATTATGCTATTTTAAAGGTTCCTAATTGTGTTCTCCAACAACAGGTTTAATGCATCAAAGGTCAAAAAACATTTTCATTTTCTCATATTATACATTGCACATCAACATATTTTTTCAAGGATTCTCAAACCACTCACCGGGTGAATCAGTCTCTCTAAATTACTCCTTTCCACAAGCCTTCTCTGCTCTGATTGGTCGGATGGCCCAGTCTGTTGTAATTGGTCTTTGGCTTACAACGTGTGCCGCAGTGGCGGCTACTGGTCTGTCAGAGAGGGGAAGCTCATTTTCGGCCTACATCATAAAATTGTCTATTTATTTAAAAGTAAATTCTGCCCTACGTTCCTTTTCAAGAAAATGGTCTGTGACCCTGTCGTACCAACTAGGATTCTTTTCAAGTGACTTGACCAGTGTCCTCTCAAGAGGCATGGCCAGCAGTACATTTTATTTGTCACAGCACTTCCAGTCAGCCAGCTAACTTTGTTATACCAGGAGAGCTGAAAAGACCTGTTATTTTCAGCACTATCATCTTTTGCACTAAATCAATCTTAGGTGTTGATCTGCCCTGCTGTTTAATTCTAAGTTTTTCCTCGTAAGGAACACTTTCAAATGGCTTCGCCAAAATCAGGTCGACAATATTAGCACCGTCTGCCATCGTGCGCAGTTTCACCCACAACGCTAGCCTAGCCTACTAACGTTATATGAATGAAGGAATGAAGGAATGAATGAACGATCTAAAAAAAAAATATTAAACTCTGTAAAACTGAAAAAAGGAATGTGGTGTATAATTGTGTGAAATGTATGATGAAAATCAAGCAATTTCGCCAAGCAAATATCAAAGAAATAGGTTGCAGCAGTTTTTATTTCGACTGAACTTGAGAAATCCGCGATGGGACTGAGCGCGAATAGCTTCAGTGATTCCTTATAGTACAGAATCGCTGTCAGTCAAAAGGAGATGCAGTCTTTCGACAGACCCTCCAATCATCACGCAGAAGCTCGGAGTCCGGGCCAGCCCACTCCCCATTCACCCCCAGAGACGCTGAGCGTCCGTGGGCGGGACATAATCGCAGCGTTTATCCAATGACCGTCTAGTTTCGAAGCGCTGTTCAAAGCAGCCCCATTGAAGTCAATGGACGCTGGGCTTCAATAGGGAAATGCACTGTGATGCTGCGGGAATGTATGAGAAGGAAATCGAGTCAGCCGACCTGCTATATGTAACTGATTCTGAACGAACTCGTCTTTGAGATGAACGTTTTCTAACGCATTTTTAGTCAATAAAATGTTAATACAATAGTACATATTTGACCATTAATTTTGTAACATTATAAGGGAAGCCGAGCTTCCCTTGCAGTCTTAAAGAAATCGCCACTGGTGTGCCGGAAGCTAAACGCCCATCACCATAACTGAACTTCAGCTCCGTCCTAAAGCTCAGCGATTGTACACACTAAAGACCGTAACAATAGCATCAATTTTACCATATCAATCGGAGTGCGAGTCCGATGATGAAACATTGGAAGAACTGGTTATTAAACCCAAACCTCCACCGCAAGGACGACTTGAGCAGGACGTTTCTCAGTGATGCGCTACTCATTTTGAGGTACATTATGAGATGTTGCAGCTGTAATTCCTCCCCATCAACAAACCCATGTGTGTTTATAATTTATTGCGGTGCACATGCGGGAACTGTATCAATATCAGCGCATATGTTAGCCGAGCACTAACGTGAATGAATGATGTAACATTAAAATTTGCAAAACAAATCTTGCTCTATCCTTTATCTTAACTCAAAGTAGTAAGAACGACAGACGATCTGCATTAATAGACACAGTTTTAGGTAACAGTGGCCCACAGATGATGAGCAGAAGTATATCAGTAAGACTGAAGTTACACAATATAAAACACAAAACTACATGTTTTGAACACCTAGTAGAAAATATATTTTCTATTCATTTAGATGCATCCCAAGTGACCAAGTGGAGTGTTACAGCATGCCCTTTAGCTTTAAGAGCCCTGGCATGAATTGCAGCCTGTAGCGATTGGCATATCTACCGGGTGTCGAGATGTCAGAGGAAGTTTCTGGTTCTTGATATTGGCAGGAACAGGTGTTTTGCCATGCTGGCCGTCAGTGAGAACATCCTCACATCCTTGACCCGCTCACTGGATGAAGTCCAACGCTCCTCACAATCCTCTCTTTCCTTGAAACTCCTATTTTCATTCATGAACTACTTTTTGATCATGATGAGGCATTCAACAGACACTTCTCCTCTTATAAGGGCAGAGACCGGAAGATGATTGTTCTCAGCAATTGATTTGTTGCATAATAACAGATAAGGACGTGCAAGGGTGTTAGATTTTTCCATAGTTTTGTGGATTACAAGGCCACTGTGGTTGGGAGTTTGACGCAAGACACCGGAACGGTGGAGTGTATTTTTAGGTGGTCATCAGCGCAACTCCTTAGTCAGATTTCAAGAGTTCCTGTTTTGTTTTGCTTTGACCCTCCCAAAACTCCCAAAAAAGATCCAGGCGTGAATCTTCAAACGTGCTTTCATATTAACATCGCTCTGGTGTGTGCAAATTTTATTTGTTATGCAGTTTTCCTGAAAACATAAATATCCAGCAATGACACATTAAATTGATAAAAAGTGACAGTAAAGACACTTATAATGTTATAAAAGAGTGTTATTTCAATTAAATGCTGTTTTTTTTTTCTTTTTTTTTCTATTAATCAAAGAATACAGTTTTTTTTTATTTGTCTTGAGCATCAAATCATCATATCAGAATGATTTCTGAAGGGTCGTGTGACACTGAAGTAATGATGCTGAAAATTCAGCTTTTACTCACGCTCATGTCACTCCAAACCGGTAAGACTTTTGTTCAAAACACAAATTAATATATTTTAAATGGTTCTTCATATATTTATTAGCCTTGGCCGCCCATGACCCTGTCGCCGGTTCTCCACTGTTCCTTCCTTGGAGCACTTTTGATAGAGACTGACCACTGCAGACCGGGAACAGCCCACAAGAGCTGCAGTTTTGGAGATGATCTGACCCAGTCGTCTAGCCGTCACAATCTGGCCCTTGTCAAACTCACTCAAATCCTTACGCTTGCCCATTTTTCCTGCTTCTAACACATCAGCTTTGAGGACAAAATGTTCACTAATATATCCCACCCACTAACAGGAGCCGTGATGAAGAGATCATCAGTGCTATTCACTTCACCTGTCATAATGTTATGCCCGATCAGTGTACTCTATATTCAAATAGAAATGTAAAATTGTAGTAATATTTCACAAAATTACAATTTTTACTGTATTTTTCAACAAATAAATGCAGCATTTGTGTGCAATTATTATAAATAAAAGAGACCTTTTAATTATAACATAAAAAAAATTCCCAACCACAAACTTTTGAATGTTAGTGTAAATTTAAACCCTTAGTAAGCATAAATGCCTTGAAACAGGCTGAGCTGACTCCTGAGTCAGTGTAAGATGTAACATATTCCACTAAATACAGGAAGCAGACTGATAGTTGAAGTCTACAGCATACAGTATTCCTGACCACCAACTGCTTATAGTAAGTGAGCTGCACTTGTTTTCCAGTAAAAGTGTCTAGACATTTTTAAAAGAAGAGGAATTTACTTACTCGATATTATGTGTTATTACAATAAATCTGTGTAGTTTGATTAATCAGACAAAACCACAATGCAAGAAGTAATGGTATAGTTCATTTATTTTCACATTAATCTAGCATTTTAAGTCAAGTCACCTTCATTTATATAGTGCTTTTCACAACACAGATTGCTTCAAAGCAGCTTTACAGTGATAATAGGAAATTAATTAAGTACGTTTTTGATTGATTCATTTCCGTTGTAAAAACTGATTAGTTATTTAATTTAGTTGCACTTACACAACACCATCCTCAGCTAAAACAGAAAAACCCCAATGCAAACCATGAAATAGGTTTTGAAATAGTTGTGTGCAGATGTGTTTTTAAGACATTAATAGCCAATTATAGGAAATTATTATAGAGAAATATTTTGAGATAACTGAAAAAAAAGTTACATTTACTTAATTTCTATTTAGCAAATTTTTGCACTCATATTTCTAAAGTAGATGGAATGGAGTAAAATCTACTTAACTAAGTTGCGTGAAATTAACAGAGAATAAGTCAATTTAACTTGGCCAGTTAGAGTTTGTTGAGTAATTCCTATTTACACATTTAGGGCCAGATTTACTAACAGCTTGTCCAGCGCAAAACCTCTTTTGGCGTTAAACTCCTGTCAGGATTTAAAAAAATAACTAATTAGCACTGAAAAGGCTTGGACTCAATTATTATTATTATTATATTGCTATATATTATTATAATTATTATTTTTGCGGATGATCTTGCATATGCATTTGTAGGAGTTTTCCTTTCGATTGCTAAATTAATGGGAGGAGAGTATTTAAATGAATCACACTGTAAAAAATGTACGTGGTTTTAATGGGAAAAGACTGTAAATATGCTACGGTGAAAAACAGTTTCCGTACTATATACGGTAAATAACTGTAATAGATCTTACCTTACATTTAATTTAATTTGACAGTAAAATACAGTTACATTTGTGTGTTACCATGATGGTGTTTAGTGTTTGTGTGAATGACACCTTCCATATATTATCCTCCTAAAAGCTGCTTGCATGAGCTTTGATTTATCATGTGACTCTCATCACCACTGTATTTTTGGTGGTTGTTAGTATATATCAAAGGTACATAACAGATTCAGTTAATGAAATTCGGTTTTTTTTTACTTTTAATTTATACAGTGCACATGTAATTATTACAATATAAACCTTTAAATTATACGGGTTTGAAGTGTAAAATAGACAGTAAACTAAGTACTATCCCTTAAAACCTAAAATGTTGCTACTGTGGTGACCCACAAAGAGGACTGTTAGAGACATTCACTAAGGGACTGTACCTTTAAGGGAGAAGGAGAGGATATGTGGTTCCGGTTGAAACGTTTGTTGTGATGTTTTGATCTCACTCGCTGTTGAGTTCTGAGTTGATTAATAAGTGGAGAATAAAGCTGACTCGACGCATCTCCGTCTCTTGTCTCCTCACTAATTGCACTCCACACTACCGTATTTTTTACGGTAAAGTTCTGGCAAACACAGCTACCGTTTTTTTACGGTTTGTTTTTTTACAATTTATCTATGTTTTTTTTCCTGACAGTATTTTTCTGTTTTTAAACAGACATTTTCTGGCACCTCTGCTGCCAGAAAATGACAGTTTTTTTACGATTTGTTTTTTTACAGTGCACAAAAGGTGATTTACTAAGGTTTATGCTCGTCAACTTACTGGTGTTTGCGGCATTATTTACTGCCATTATTTACTGGTCATTATGGAAATGATCCGGCTGCGTCTGCGTTCATTAATGTGCGTGTCGTCAGCAGATCACACACACAACTGTCCACTCCCATCGGCGCTTTTATGGAATTGAGCTCTCGTGTAAATTTGCCCTGTTGAGTAAATCTGGCCCTTGAAGTCGACTTTGCAGTACTCTGTTTCAAGTACATTTTACTCATTATTTCTTTGTAAATTCTACTCAAACAATGTAGCACTGAATTAAGTCATGCTTTTAAAGTGTATGGTAAGTAAACAACACAGTAGATTTCATGTTACACTTCATATAAGACAACGTATATACACAATATAGGTAAGGAGGTACCCAACTGATAACAGACACTGCATCCAAAATCGAATTCTCCCCTACTATATACTGTAGTGTGTGGAAAACATAACCACAAAAGAGTAGTATGTCAGAATACATAGTGCTGGGCGGTATACCGGTTCATACCGAATACCGTTATTTATTTTTGTTATGATATGAATTTTGATGATACCGCAAACAATGACGCGCTGCGCCGCGTTCCGAACGTTGTTTAAAGGGTTAGTTCACCCAAAAATGAAAATTCTGTCATTAATTACTCACCCTCATGTCGTTGGACACCCGTAAGTCCTCCGTTCATATTCGGAACACAAATGGAGATATTTTAGTTGAAAGCTGATGGCTGAGAAAGGCTTCAATCAGGCCTCCATTGGCATTCAGTACATTTACACTTCCAAGATCCATGAAAGGCACTTAAAACGTCGTTACAAAGTCTATCTCACCACAGTGGCTCTACAATAATCTTACGATGCGACGACAATAGTTTTTGTGCGCAAAAAAAAATCTAAATAACACCTTTATCCAACTTGTTCTCGACTTCCGTGTGTGCCTCCACGACGCATGCGCGAGAATATGACGCAGATCCGTTCGGACATATGACCCAGAAGCGATTTGTTTACGAGCAGAGGAAGACGCGCGTGTCTAAGCTGTTGGATTCTACATTGATCGTGCTTTAGGTCTCGGCGTAGTGCTCAAAATGGGGCTTAAGTGTGTATTTCATGGATTCCCGAACACCGGCGCTACGTCATATTCTCGCGCATGCGTCGTGGAGGCACACACGGACGTCGAGAACAAGTTGGATAAAGGTGTTATTTTGATTTTTTTTTGCGCACAAAAACTATTGTCGTCGCATTGTATGATTATTGTAGAGCCACTGTGGTGGGATGGACTTTGTAACGACGTTTTAAGTGCCTTTCATGGATCTTGGAAGTGTCAATGTACTGAATGCCAATGGAGGCCTGTGTGAAGCCTTTCTCAGCCATCAGCTTTCAACTAAAATATCTTCATTTGTGTTCCGAATATGAACGGAGGTCTTACGGGTGTCGAACGACATGAGGGTGAGTAATTAATGACAGAATTTTCATTTTTGGGTGAACTAACCCTTTAAGCGACATACCGGATGTCGCTTAAACGTTCGGAACGCGGCGCAGCGCGTCATTGTTTGAGAGGGGAGGGGACGCATTTCACTGTTGCACTGTACTAGTGAGAGCAGTCAGAGAACAGCTGAGATCGCATTACAGCCTATGGCTGAATCCGAGATCGCCTCCTATACCCTCATTCACTATTCCCTACGTTATCACTTTATTTGAAGGAGTGAATGAAAACGAGTGCACGAAGTCGGACAACCGTTGTGTGTACATCGGCTGTACACTCTATATTGTGGTGCAATGGGATAGAATGAGTGCACTCAATAACGTCCACTGTGGTTTCAGACACCACTACAAAGCGCCGTCCCCTCCAAATAATGCCCTATTTGAGGTTATAGGGGGCGATTTCGGACTCAGCCCTTGATTACAGTGGAGAATTCAAACTACACGCGGCGCGCGCGAGAGAGCGGTTTCTGCGCGGAGCGCCGCAATGAGATTAACAACGCTCACCACATGGATCATATATCAGATATAGACCGGAGCGAGCGCGTTTAAGTTTTTTATGGACATATTTCATATACTCTAGTGCTCTAAACGTGAACTCGAAGCGTGGATGCGCACATATTTCATAACGACTTCTTCAAATGAAATGTGCACTGATTAGGCTACCCTGATACAACCATACGTCTGAACACGACCGCGATGACACGATGGATTATTCTGCTATACAAAAGACACTGAATTGTCAGTTTATTTATTAACTTGCTTCATTCAAAGAAGAATGGGCAAAAAAGTAACTGCTTTATTTTTGTGTTAAACTGATGTCATTCAGAGAGTGCTCTTAAATGTATTGCAAATATCCGTGTTTCTCCCTCGTTTTGGCAGTTTGTTGTTATATAGGATTTTTATAACAACAAGATAAGATTTTTTAAATGCTTAAGGTGCCCTCAACTGTAATGAGTGTGTTGCAGGTCTGTGTTTTATTGGTTGTTGTCTCCACAGCATTTTGTGGGGCTTTGCAAACCTGTATTAACTCTAGTGTGGAGTTTTTCTACAATATTCACTCGTCATGACAGTAAAACAGGGCATTCTAGTCAATCTACTGCAGTATTTACTCTCTCAATCAGTAGAAAATGTGGTTATCACCCAGTTATGCATAGGGGGAAAAAATACCGTCATATACTGTGAAACCGATATAATTTAGAAAAATACTGTGATATATATTTTTGGTCATACCGCCCAGCACTAAGAATACATAGCATTCATAAAACAGTAGGCGAAAAGTCCCTGGATGACCTGGAGTAATTCCAGCATTCGATGGATACTTTACTATCCCATGAGGCCATGGGAGAGAATTTATGAATGGAAGTGAAGCGATGGCCCATGGAGCAAGGCCGTAACCATGTCTTGAACAATTTTGTTATTTTTATAAAGCATAAAGAAACAGAACAGTTAACAAAATTCTAGGGCTAATTCTAGTTGGGAAATATTCAGTTTGGGACTATTTGCAAACAATATTTGCATTAATTTGTGCTTGTGGTTGGTGGGTACAGCCCTGCCATGGAGTACATCCGAAGTATGCGATCTCGGACGCAGCAAGATACCTCAATACTTGGTACACAATACACAATAACGGTAACAATCAGTGGATAGTTTGTGAGTATGAATGGGTTATTTTGAGTGGAAAACATCAATTTACTAAACCTAACAACAGAAGCAACGATAAAACAGTGTAAATACAACAAGAAAACTGTGAAATATGCAATCTTATCAATTATGTATGCCCCAGTGCATGAAGGGAACACCAGTATCAGAAAGTTGATTAAGTTTTACTTAATTTTATAACTTTTGTACACTGTAAAACCTGATCAGTTGACTTAGCTTAAAGGTGCAGTGTGTAGTATTTATGAGGATCTATTGACAGAAATGCAATATAATAACTATGTTTTCAGTGGAGTATAAAGACCTTAAGTAATGAAGCGTTATGTTTTTATTACCTTAGAATGAGCCATTTCTATCTCCATACACCGCGGGTCTCCTTACAGCGAAGTCGCCATTTTGCACCGTCATGTGTTTCTACAGTAGCCCTAAAGGGACAAACTTCTCCACAGAGTGCTAGCTACTCTCTGCTCTCTCAGACGACCACATATTTGTCCTATTGTCATTTCTGTCAATAGATCCTCATAAATACGACACATTGTACCCTTAAATGTCCCCTTTCATTTAGCAAACATGGGAGTTTACTCTTGAATGTTCTCTGAACGTTCTGGAACAAGTAGAAACATTAAAAAAATGTGAGACAAACGTCCAACTAAAACGTTTCAGAAAAAAGATTTACAAATAATGTTTGTGCAAACATTTTGAGAACATTTCAGTGATCACTTTATGGCAAAAATAATCGATAGCCGTAATGCTTTCAAAGACTCAAAAGCAGAAGCTTGAAACAATTGATGACGAATGAATGAATCAAGGCAGAGCAATGCTGTAAATCAGATACAATCTCTGGAGAGCTGCGTTTACCCAAAACGTCCCCTCCTCGTCACCTCATTCTGTGAAGTGTGAGTGTGTCAGTGTTTCCAGCAGAGTTGATAAAAGTTGAGTGTGGAGTGAGTGAACAAAAATACAGAGAAGAGCAGATTGAGTCATGTCAGTATCAGTAGATTTGAAGGATAAATGCTGTGTTAACGGTGTCAGTGTGAGCAGAACAGCAGTCAGTAACTGGAGTAAAGAAGACCTCTGCTGAATGACACAGGCCGAGAGGTAGGACTTCACTCGTTAAATGAAGAAAAGTCTGTTTTATGTTAGAGATCTGGGATGATTAGCACAACAAAGAGAGGTTTGTATTTGCTTCAGAACAAATGTCATGTCCGTTTCTGTCTGAGATGCTAAACTGCGAAACGTTTGGGTTTGCTTGTTTAGCGTTACCGATAGACCAACAATCGAGTCCATTTGAGATTATTTCATTGATTCAATCATTACTATGGCTTGTCTGGAACAGTTAGGCCTACTTCATGTTTCCATTTCAAACTTTTTTGATAATAAATGGTATTATTTGTGTAAAAACTAAAAGTATGTTTGGTATTAGCAATATTTGATTCAGTGTTGTTATCATTATCAAACTAAAATAATTTATAAATATTAGATCTTAAACAAAAAATTGCCTAACTAACTGAAATAAAATAAGTTTAAGTACTAAAACAAAAAAAATTACAAAAGCTATATATCAAAATTACTGAAGCTTATACTAAAATCTAAATGGAAAAATTAAGTACTATAATAGTATAATAATACTAAAATAACACTGGTACATTTGATTAACTCTTTCCTCACCAAGTGTTAAAAAAAAAGAAAAAAGTTGCCAGCCACCGCCAACATTTTTGATAATTTTCACAAAACTTTCATGGCCTCCAGAATATTTTGTTTTATGAATAATATCTGAACATGCAATATATCAAAGGAAAGAACAGACCCCCTGCTTTTAAACAAAACACTGTTTTACTCTAGCGTTATGCATTCTTGTTTTATCAACACTTAAATATGGGTAAGATTCATAAAAAAGCTATATTTTGGGCAAAAAGCTGAGAAAATCGTGTTTTTGTCAAAGAGGACTCATATTCAGAACGATGATCAAAACACAGATGGAGTAGATCAAGTTCATCCCGAAGCTTCACAGTCCTATAGCTCGCCCTGGGTCGACATCTCATTCAGTAACATTAGGCAGTTTTGATCTATATATATATATATATGATGTTTAATGTTGATACTCATATGCATCACATATGATATGAGAACATTCCGTCCATGGCAGGGAAAGAGTAAACAGTGACATCAAATTAAAATGGACTTATTTACTTTACTTTCGTTCATACTTGTGGTCTTATTGTGAACAATTCATCTGTGCACGATACTCCAAATTAGAAATATTGTAATTGTAAACTTTAATCAAAATATAATAACCCCACTCCTAAAACAACTATTCGGCTGAGGTCACCAAGCCCTGTGGTTAAAATCAAGTCCTACAGCTTTTTAGTGTTCAATATCCAATAATAAACAGTTAAATGGACACATTTAGCATGGTGTAGTAATCTAAATATAGATATCTGCTGTGAAAATCAGATTGCTCAACCAGTAGGCTAAGTGTTGAATAGACTGGCCTATAGTTCCACTAGAAAATGTGTAATTTGTCTGTCTATACATTTCAAGTTGGGTCGACTTAGGACCTTATCATAGCACACATCAGTTTGATGCAAGTGGAAACCAGGCTATGAGGATGAATATCTGGACTGTTCAGTAGCACAGCTAGTTGGTTGTTACATGTGTTTTCTTAGCCCAAGGCCTGTCTAGGCCTCGCTAGCATGAGCTGAGAGAGAGCGAGAGAGAGAGAGAGAGAGAGAGAGCTCAGCAAACAAGTGAGGAGAGAATGAATACAACTTAATTATGGAAATGGGAGGCAACGTTGAAATCGAATGAAGTGGTCCCCACCCATCCTGTAAATATTACAACAAAGAGCCCCACTATATGTCAGCTGTGATGGCTAACAACAGACTGTAAACATTACTGAAAGAGCTTCTTCCTCTTTTAATGTTTGCTTCACTTGTTAACATACAGTAGGCTTTTTACGCTTCTTTTGTGCAGAAGCTACATTTGTGTGGGAAAGATTGCTTTTTAGTTAGTTTTAGTTTTCGCAGTACTTCTGAAACAAAAGAAATATTTGGAATAGCATTCACATTATTTGATTGTATTATACTGCTACCCCGGCTAACAGGGAATGTCAATCTCAAAACTTTAACTAATGTTCTGGCAAAGTTATGAACAAACGTTCTCACTGTAACGTTACTAGATCGTTTATTTGTAGTGGTATCTGGTTTTGTAATAATGTTCTCAAAACATTCTTTATACCTTGTTCATGGAACTTTTTCAGCTGGTTGTTCATTTAACGTTTTTTAAACGTTCCTACTTGTTTCAGAGAACATTCCAAAGTACACTCTAAAAGTGGCTGCGTTAAAAACAACCTAATTGGCAACCCAGCGCTGGGTAAATATTGGACAGAACACATGCTGGGTTAAATGAACCCATTGGCATTTTAACCCAGCAGGCTGGGCTGTTGAGAAAAGATGTAGTCAATTTGTACCATTAATGGATTTGCTATTCTGGGTTATTCTTGTAATTTCTCCTGTGCATTAGCCTACTGGAAAACTAGACAATCATGAAAGAACAAATAATGAAGAATACATGTTTAGAATGTTAAAATAATAATTTTTAATGCTTCTCAACTGGTACAACGTGTTAAAATTGGCAACAATGTCAGCTACAACAGTAGCCTAATACAGTATATTCTGTCAATTTCTTCACGTTAAATCAAACTTTTATTTTGACGGGTTGCCGTGACCTTTGAGTGCCTGTGTTCACGATATGACAGTTTTCTCAAATTAAATGGTAAATTCTCATGAAGTGACGGTTTATGTGTAGTGACACGGCAGAAAATACAAAGACAGCGCGCGCGCTCCCCCGTCATTCACATAGAGACGCAGAACATGCAGGAGTAATATTTAAATAGTATTTTGCAGTTTAATATTCACAGACACTCGTATATATTGGGCTACAGTCTGGAGCCCTGCGCTTAGATAAACACTGACGCGACTGAACGCAGCTGCGGGGACCGAGTATACTCTGCTAGGCTATCGTCACATTTTTTACATTTCGGTACGGACTTGGTACCAAAGTACCAGTACTTGTGACATCCCTACATAAAACCATGGTTCATTTTCGTAAGGGGATCATTCCGTGTAATAAATAATCACAAACTGTATTAATCTATCGTCTCACATACCTAAACTAACATGACTATGTGAGTCAACATGGCATCGGAATCTGAGGTAAAACTTTTGTCGTCCAAGTTAACGTATATCATGTAAGCTTAAGAATTGTTGTCACGAAAAGAAAAAAAAACTATAGGCCTACCTATAATTATGCTAATTAAAATGATTATTAATGAAAACATTATATGAACCCTTAAAACATCTGCAACCAGTGGCTTTGCCCCTTGCTTTGTCCTTTCAAAATGACAGTTTGGGAGCGAATTTAAACATCAAGGCGCGAAGCACGTGAAACAACCAACCGCTGGGTAGAATCAACCAAGCGTTGCAACCCAGCAGGTTTAACCCAACAACTGGAAATTTGAAACTACCCAATGGTGTTTAAAATGTGATAAAATAAACCAAATAAACATTTTGGGTTAAAAAACAACCCAGCATTATTTAGAGTGTAACGTTCCCATGTTTGCAAAGTAATAACACGGGATGTTCCCTTAAAGTTTGCAAAACCCAGAAAAAACATTAAAGGTCCCATGGCATGGCATTTTTCTATTATTTTATAATTTTTCCTGAGGTGTTTATATTGTTAGTATAATTTTTACATCAAAAAAAGTCATAATTTAGAAATAAAAGGCATTTTTTCTATACTGTTATTACCCCTCTGGATGAATGCCCTGTTTCAAGGGGAGTGTCTGCTGTGAGACTTCAGTGAATACACCCACTGTTGTGATTGGCTGACATCTTTGCATTTGAAATGAGTGTTAGATTATGTTGCGGAGGGGGAGTGGTTTAGCGAGGCACTGCACACACTGCATGAGAGAGAGAGAGACTGAGCACTCGTGAACCACGGACAGCTGGAGATAGTTTTACTGTACGTTATTGAGAGTTATTGAGTTATTGAGAGCGCTGTGCTGTTAGCGCGAGCTTATTTGTAGCTGAGAGTTCTGAATAAACAGTCCCAGTCACATCGACTCTGTCATATTCTACGAACTTTGTAACACATGTAATGTACCGTTACAGTCATTGCGATGAACAAATCGTCAAACTGTGGATTATTGCATTATTTTATGATCTATTCCTATCACATGAAAAGCTGCAGTTGATCGCGTGAATGCAGTGAGTTCTCTCTCACAAAATGCTTTCACCACAACTAACAGCAAACAGGACGTCGATATGAATACAGTAAGAGCTTCGCTGTGCTGCATAACAGCTTCATTCATTATAACGGCAGTTTGGGCAAGTGTGCAGATACACTCGCGACGTGTGATTGACAGATCCGAACATTATAAAGAGTGCTCTTTGATCGCTCTCTGTAGTTTAATCACTTAAAAAACGGATTTGTTTCATGCTACTAACAGAAACGATCGTTTTAGTCACTGGCTTGATTCACAGATGCATTACGCTTAGGGCATCAAGATGGTGATCATTAAACGATCTAGAAAGAAATTCTGAGTGAACTTGAATGACACATCAGAAATCACTGATCACAGATCAGGCATTAATGAACACTGGTACTCACTGTTTGTGGAGGTGCTGTCGAATCCATATCGTAAAGTCTGTTTGTAAAGCCTGTGGTGACATAAACTGAATCCATTTTCTCCGAATGCTCTAGGCGGGCAAAGCAGAGGAAGGGGAGGTAACCTTTCCTGGTATGACATCATAACAGGAAAATTCAAGATAAGCTCATCTGAGCTCTCATTTTCTCAAAGGCAGAGAAAGACAGCCAGAACTCGGTTTACACCCATCAAAATTTCTAGCCACTTGGGGACCATATGCAGGCTAGGGGAACTCATATTAATGTTAAAAAACCTTATACAATGAAATGTTCATGACATGGGACCTTTAAGAAAAAGCTGGATGTTTTGAATGTTCAGAGAACATTTAGAAATAACTTTTTCATAACGTACATATTTTTGTTAGCTGGGAAAAGTCTGTTACCTATAGAAACTTGTTTCCGCCACAGAATAAAAAATAAAAAAGGTAATTGCGACTTTTTATCTCGCAACTTTTCCCTCAGAATTGCGTGATATAAAGTCGTAATTCTGAGAAAAAAGTCATTTTTTTCCCCCCTCAGAATTGGATTTTATAACTCACAATTGTATCACGCAATTCTGACTTTATAATTCGCAATTGCGAGAAAAAAAGTTGCAATTCTCTTTAAAAAAGAATTATTTTGTGGTAAAACAAGCTTCCATAATTTTCTTTAATTTTCTCTTTTTTTTCCCAATGTAGGCAACATTACCATTAGTTTCATCACTCAGAAATGTCACCGCATGACATATGTTAAGCACTAAAATGCTTTAGTTAGGTATATGTATTATGTTGCATATATAAGTGGAAATTAGGAAAATATGCCTTTCACTTAGTTTACTTCAAATTCTTCCATTAGACATTTTACATTTTCTTTCAACAAGCTTTGTTCAAATGATGGTTTGAACTATTTTAAGCCATTTCAGAGGAAATTATATATATATATATATATGTATGCAGTAAGCAGTATGCTAGTATTCCATTCCAAAATATTGTTCATGTCTTTATGCTCTCTCTGTGTGTGTGTGTGTGTGTGTGTGTGTGTGTGTGTGTGTGTTGAGCTGTGAAAGGAAAGCGTGCTATCAAACATGCTTTGTTATAATTAACACAACACTGTTTGCCAGGAGAGAGAGTGAGCGAGAGTGAGAGAGACAGAACATGTGCGAATTAGCAGAAAGTTGGCAACTACACCTGTTCCCCTCCTCCCCGCACCACCTGTAATGACCCGCTTCTCTCAGAGAAGGTGACTGTGAAGGTGACAGAGAAAGCGCCCTCTAGTGTGCAGGGCAGTGTGTGTTCAGAAAGAAAACCTCAGAAATATGACAAGACTGCATATATATATATATATATATATAATTGAAGTTATATATTAAAAAATATTTTTTTTTTATAAGAAAATGCTATTTCAGAGTGCAAATCCTTTCCACACCAATTGTTTCTCTCTCTCTCTCTCTCTCTCTCTCGCTCTCTGTGCATAAACATACATACATACATACATACACTGAAGTCTATATTTGACACTATTTACGACACTATTTTAATGATATTTCAGTATATTTAACTCTAAATACTGTACATTTACTTTTATTTTCCAATGTGATTGAAAATAATAAAAACTCGAAAATTGTATTAAATAAGCCAAATCAAATCAAATACATTCATGTAATATAGTAAAAAAATGTAACATAAAAATAATTAATGGCTAGTAATACAGTAAAATACGAGAAAAAAATAAAAATGCCTGAATTAAACATTATGTATTACAGTAGAAAATATATATTAGCCTATAATGTTATATAATATAAATGATTAATTCAAGGACTAATAGAAAACACACAATTATTATATTTTATATTATATATTTTATGCATTGTAGTAATATTAATGTATCATAGTAGAAATAACTATAATGCAATGATTTATATCACTATTAAAATGAATTAATTACATCTAATATATATATATATATATTTGAATTAAAGTAATGATAATCAGGAGAAAAAAATGGACATGAAAATGCAATGTGCAAAAGACATTGACTGTCTTGAGCGGTTTGATGAGATTCACCCCACACTCCCTGTGCTGTCATGTGCAGCATTATTATTATTGTAGTGTGTTTAGCGCTGTGGGCTCGTGTGTACGGACTGGCTGTTGGTGCCTCCCCTTTTGACACGCTCCCAGCGCAGCCGGTCCAGCGTGACTCTCAGAGCTGTCCAAGGGCGCGCAGTGCACCTTCAGCACAGGAAATAAAGATGGAGGCTCTGGGTGTCCAAGTGCAAAGACCCTGCGTTTTTCATTGCAGCCGCTTGTGAGTACCTGTGGAGGAGTGTGTGTGTGTGTTTTGAGTCTGTGTGTGTGGGGGAGGGTGGGGGTCCGGGAGGGAATGGAGAGTTTGTTTGGGTATAGTATAAATAAATCTGCGACTATAAATATCCCTATGCTGTGTGTCCTTAGGGATAGAATAAGCATGGAGGTCAGAGTACACTTGATGGTGTTTTAATAAATATCGCTCGTCATCAGTATTAGTTTTGCTTTTGTCATTGAGTATTGAGCAGCTAAGAGTACAATCACTTGACTTTCCCAGAACACAATGCTGTTGCTGCATCACATAAATCTCCATTTTGACATGTATTGTGTTTATATAGTATCGTGGGACATGAGTGGTCTCAAATGAACAGTATATACTACTTTAACAGCACATGGCAGGGCTCTGAGATGAGTGGAGGAGGTCAGCCTCCTTCTGATGCTGTTCTTTGATTGGCTAGGGCAGTCTGGGGGTGTGTCCATTAAGGACTGTGAACTCATTGTTTTTCCTGACACACATACACACATTGGAGCAGAGATGGTCTACTTATGCCGCACACACCAAAATGGAAAATTACCCCGAGCATTGCAAACACACACACACATTCTTTTTATAATGACAACAGAAAATGTGCTTGGGGTGGCCAGTTCAGTGGCAGAGATTTGCTAAGGACTGATAAGGGCTGTGTAGAAGTGGTGCTGACATTTAGTCTACAAGCTCTGAAAGTATAAGACACAAGATCACACTGTACTTTTCATTATATCACCTGCTTCTCCGATTGCAAACTAAAGCATATGGAATTGTATATCATGATAACGTTGAATCATGGCAATAGTAAATATCTATGGAGCCAATAAAGGGGACGTGATGAAAAAATGATATCCTGCATTTGCTCATAAAACCTTTGCATCCCCCTTGAAACTTTACATTTTCACATTATAATTAAATACATTACACTTTTTTGTTGAATTTCTTTTATACGGTGATATACTATACAGAGTCTCTAAAAAGACAAATTGATGGAAATAAAATGAGATGGGACGAAAAATTCGTTTTTAGAGGGAACACAACTTGTGCAAGTTTATCAGATGCGAAAGAACACAAAAGTTTTGCAAGCAAATCCAAAGTTTTTCAGGTGACGGTAAAATATTTGCGTAAGAACACAAAAGTTTGCGCGCAAATCCAAAGTTTGTCGGCTGAGCGTAAAATATTTGCGAAAGAATACAAAAGTGTTGCGAGCAAATCCAAAGTTTGTCAGGTGAATGAAAATTATTTGCGAAAGAACAAAATTGTGCGCAAATCCAAAGTTTGTCGGCTGAACGTAAAATATTTGCGAAAGAACACAAAAGTTTTGCAAGTAAATCCAAAGTTTGTCAGGTGAATGTAAAATATTTGCGAAAGAATACAAAAGTGTTGCGAGCAAATCCAAAGTTTGTCAGGTGAATGTAAAATATTTGCGAAAGAACACAAAAGTGTTGTGAGCAAATCCAAAGTTTGTCAGGTGAATGTAAAATATTTGCGAAAGAATACAAAAGTGTTGCGAGCAAATCCAAAGTTTGTCAGGTGAATGAAAATTATTTGCGAAAGAACAAAATTTTTGTGCGCAAATCCAAAGTTTGTCGGCTGAACGTAAAATATTTGCGAAAGAACACAAAAGTTTTGCAAGTAAATCCAAAGTTTGTCAGGTGAATGTAAAATATTTGCGAAAGAATACAAAAGTGTTGCGAGGAAATCCAAAGTTTGTCAGGTGAATGTAAAATATTTGCGAAAGAACACAAAAGTGTTGCGAGCAAATCCAAAGTTTGTCAGGTGAATGTAAAATATTTGCGAAAGAACACAAAAGTGTTGCGAGCAAATCCAAAGTTTGTCAGGTGAATGTAAAATATTTGCGAAAGAATACAAAAGTGTTGCGAGCAAATCCAAAGTTTGTCAGGTGAATGAAAATTATTTGCGAAAGAACAAAATTTTTGCGTGCAAATCCAAAGTTTGTAGGCTGAACGTAAAATATTTGCGAAAGAACACAAAAGTTTTGCGTGCAAATCCAAAGTTTGTCAGGTGAATGTAAAATATTTGCGAAAGAACACAAAAGTTTTGCGCGCAAATCCAAAGTTTGTCAGGTGAACGTAAAATATTTGAGAAAGAACAAAATTGTGCGCAAATCCAAAGTTTGTCGGCTGAACGTAAAATATTTGCGAAAGAACACAAAAGTTTTGCAAGTAAATCCAAAGTTTGTCAGGTGAATGTAAAATATTTGCGAAAGAATACAAAAGTGTTGCGAGCAAATCCAAAGTTTGTCGGCTGAATGCAAAGCATTTGCAAAAAATGCTCCTGTTACACTGACCATTTATGTGCATAAAAAGCTAAAAGGTGATATACTTTATAAGGTGGTGTTTATATTTGAACTTTAGTAACATGATCATTGATTGGTTGATGGATGTTTTATGAATTTGGCTTTAGCAAAGCAAATTGGCACTTTCATGATCATCGGAGAAACAGATACAGAATACCAAATATTAAAGTCCAATCAGTAAAGGATGTTAAAAGTGATCCACAGCATTTTAGCCTGTGTGAGTCAGTCATTGTCTTTGATTCTGTAGTCATGACTCAGTCGTGCCAGACAAACCATGATCAGTTTTTAAACTGAGGAACTATGATGCATCAAAAACACGGGTGTTAGCCACTGCTGACCCAGAATCAATGTCCATGCATTTCTTGTTTCTCTCCTTTCTTCTTACCGTCTTCCTCAATTTTTGTAACTGTTTCATAAGTTGGATTGTGTAAAGATGTTTTGGAGTTTACTCAGAGTGGATGCCATATTTAACGTGACAAGAATGAAATCGAGGCTGTGAGGGTCAAAAGTAAATAGGTTGAGCTTGTGTTTAATATGACTTTTTAGAACATTCCCAGTTGATCAAAAGCACTGGAAAAAGTCAATTTAGATATGACCTAAGACTAGGGATGAAACGGTATGGAAATTTCACATCACGATTATAGTGACCCAAATGATCACGGTTATCAATATTATCACGGTTTTCTTCAAATGAGATGAAAGTGTTCAAAAAGATGCACACACTTTCAACAAGTTTTCTGTTTGAAAATCAACAAACAACAAATAAATCAAGCAGCTCTATGCACTTTTTTAAGCTAGATTCTATTCTGTGGGATTTCCTTCCTTATAATGGCCGTCGTCAATAGCATAACGCATAAATAATAATAATTTGGTGTAAATATAATCTCTAATATTATCTCTGTAAATATAGTCTCAAGCAATATTCTCATCAGCTATGACGCATTTAAATCTAGCTTATTTTGTGTACGAGCCCAAACAGTATCCTAGTGAAATAATGCATATCCATATTTCCAGATTTGACAGTTTATTTGATTAAATATCAAAAATCCAAAAAGGTGTGCATCATACCTGACACCTAAATGAACACTTTACAGCTGGTTTTATGACTGTACGTCATTCTCTTCAAATGCTATTGAAGTTAGAAACGTGTATACAAATCTTGTATGTAACTTTAGAGACGGTCCCTAAATTTGCGAATCTCGAACGTAAAGCCAACTTTATGCCAGTCATATCAGATGCGCTGTGGTTCTGCTGTGTTTGTTTGAAACTATTTTCGCTGCTGAAATAGAATAAAAACTGTCAACCACTGTATGAGGAATGAATCTCCTGCGTACATCGCACGTTTTGAGTGCAGATTTCGGTGCGTGAGAGCGCGCTCTGAACACAACTCCGGCTAATCTGAACGCCTCTGATTATTAGAAACACGTGTGGTTGGTTATAATGCGCAAAGCTATTATAACAGATTGCTTTTGAGAAGACTATAATAAGTTCAACCGCCAAAGTGGCAAGTGTGAGTGGTTGTAATACCAGACGTAGTTTTGGTATTGAGGTCAAAGTCCACTTGCCTTTCGTTCACAGATTTAAAGTGTTTCCCCCCATTACAGCGACTTTCTTCTGGCATGTTCTGCAGACAGGGTGACCATCTTCGATTAATTGTCCCTCAGGACTTTTGTAAAAGCCAAAATATGACCACACCTCAGATTTGGTCCTTTTTGAAGGCTGAACAATTCCCCAAGTGCTGTCACTGCCATCTGCCATTTCTTCTTATTCAAAAAACAGCGTTGCGCGCTGCAGCTGACTGGACAGGATTTACCGCAAGTTTTCACGTGCGCTTTAATGATAATTGATTTTTAAACAATATTACTAACCGTCAGTACATTTTATCGTGGTTTATCGTGAAACCGGTAATCATTCCATCCCTACCTAAGACATCTATTCTGACACAAAAACATTAGTTCCATTTCAGTCGGTCACGGCCGATGTTACGTCGACGTCATTAGCGTATTGGAGAAACGGAAATATGGAAGCAGATGCAACGCACCTTTGTCTTTTGCTTCGGAGCCGAATGGTTCATTTGATCCTGCTGCAGTCTCCTGAGTGTGTTAACTGAACGTGAGTTCTTCAGGAAGAGCCGCTTTTTCTCCCAGTGTTGGTGTGATGGCACGTACAACAGTGGTCGCGAGCTCACCAGCTCAACAACTGCTATTTTCACAGCATAGAGAGAGAGTGGGCGTCTTCAACGAGCGCTGTTTATACAGCTGACGGTTCGGTTTGAGGGCGTTCCCTCAGTGTGAGTGCCACAGAATGCTGCACTAGTCCCTGCTGTGTGTCATGGCCATTTCCTTGTGTGCTTCAGCACTAAAAAAAAAAGAGCTTTTCCCTAAAAGAGCAACACAGGTGTGACACTGAGTCTTTTTAAAGATGTCTTACCCCAGTGCGTTTCTGGATGTGGTCGTTCCCTGGCGCCATCTGACAGTCACAATCATTGTCTCACGTGTCTGGGCATTCAGCACGCTAAGACAGCTTTTGTGGCTCATTCATGTTCCCACTGTGGGAACATGACCATTGCGATGTTGCGGTCGAGACTCACATACCTCAAGGGAGGGGGAGTCCCCTTACCTATACCCCGATCTAGTTCCTCTTCTGGTAACCAGAAAAGGGCTACTTCAGGAAATAGCCAGGATGACCTGAGGATAACAGTGAGGGCTTCCCCGCCGAGGCAACCTCCATGGCCCCCTCACTCTTCTAGCACATCGCAGGGTGTGGAGTTTCTAAATGAGCGCGCTGGTCCCTCTCATGGGTGGCCAGCCATTTCATTTGGGGCTCCTGTCAATGACCAGATGTCGATCACTGTATCGGAGGGGGAGCTTCAGTCATCTGAGAATGAAGATTTGGCTGTGTTGCCTCCCTCTGGGAAGATAGCCTGACCCAGAATGGCCAGCTATGTTATCCCAGGCCGCCGAGAGAGTCAGGCTCTGCATGCTATGGCCCTTTTGCAGGTCCATCAGGCCAATTGGTCAGGCAACCAGAGCGCCATCTCTGGCTGAACCTGGTAGATACGAGGGAGATCGATTAAATATCATTTCCTGGACTCTCCCATTTCCCAGGCTGGCCTTTTCGGTGACGCAGTCGAGAGATTTGCCCAGCAGTTCTCGGCTGCCCAGAAGCAGACGATGGTGATTCGACACATCCTGCCTTGGTGTCAGCTGCTGCTGCTTCCACCCGACCGCCGGCCACAGATCCTCCTCCCACTAAGCCTCAGCAACAGCCTTCACCCAGGCCACAGCATGAAGCTGGTCCCATGTGGGCCACCCAGCCTGTCCAGGCCGCTGCGAAGCCAGGTGGCAAGCAGAAGTACAAGCGTCCTTGAGACAGGCCGCCTAGAAAGCTCTTTGGGAGATGGTGACTGCACCACTTCCTCCCATGGAGGAGGGCTGGGTGGAGAATCCTTGTTTTCCTTTTGTTTCTGTTCTGCTGCTGGTCTTACGGCCAGTGGCACCCAAGTTTTCAATAAAAGAGCGGTTTCCTCTATCTCTGGGACCCCAGAGAGCATGCTTGGTGATGCGCGACGCTATGCCTTGCCCCCCTCAGCCCATCTCATCGCCAGTGGCCATTAGTGCATGTGTTGAGGACGCAGGGAACAGGCCTCCTCGCACATCCTCTGCCTAACCGTGGTAGCAGGTAAGTGTTGCTTCTACCCCCGGCTGGGGGGCCACGTACAATGGGCATGCAGTATCGGGCATTTGGAAGGGTCCCCAACTGCATTGGCACATCAACTGCCTCGAGTTGTTAGCAGTACGTCTTGCGCTGAGCCGCCTCAAAGGGCCGTTATGAGGCAAGCACGTACTGGTCCGTATGGATAACCGTCAAGGTGGTCTACGCCCCTGTTGCATGTCACAACTCGCCCTTCATCTACTCCTATGGTGTCAGAAGCATTGAGGTTGCTTCGCGCCACTCACATACCGGGATTGCTCAATCATGCAGCCGACGAACTCTCACAGCAGCAAGTGCTCCCAGGAGAGTGGAGATTCCATCCCCAGGCAGTCCAGCTGATTTGGAGGCACTTCGGGACCACACAAGTACATCTGTTTGCTGCCTCTGACACGTCTCACTGCCAGTTGTTTTACTCTCAGACCGAGGGGACCCTTGACATAGACGCATTTGCAGACAGCTGGCCCCGGGGCCTACGCAAGTATGCATTTCCCCCTGTGAGCCTTCTTGCACAGATACTGTGCAAAGTCATAGAGGACGAGTAGCAGGTCTTGGTAGTTGCTCCTTATTGGCCCAACCAGACCTGGTTCCCAGAACTAGTACTCCCAGCAACAGCACCTTCCTGGCTCATTCCTCTGAGGAAGGACCTGCTTTCTCAGAGACGGGGCACCCTATGGCACCCGTGTCCGGACCTCTGGAGGACTTAGGTGATCTACCCCAAGACGCCATCTCTTCAGCTAGAGCCCCCTCTACGATGTGCAAATATCCATTTAAGTGGAACCTGTTCGTTGAGTGGTGCTCTTCTCGCCGGGAAGAGCCCCGAAGATGCTGTACTTCCTGCAAGATGGGCAAATTGCATTTTGCAAGCGAAAACAAAGTTTCTCAGGGGAATGCAAACATTTTGTGAGCAAACGCAAAGTTTCTCAGGGGAACACAAAACATTTGTGAGATTATGCAAAAGCATTGCCAAATAATTGTTCCTCCCATCTCATTTTTCTCCCCCTTCACCTTGTCCCTTTAGGGGCTCCGTAGAACATTTAATATGTCTTATTTAGTTTTCATTTCATATTAGTAATTTGTATATTTTTATTTAATAATAGTAATAATAATTAGTATTATTATAATTATTATATATTTATAATTAATATATAGCCATATTTATATATTATCACTTATATAAGTTTTGGCCAAATTGTGCAACCCTTAAAATAGCAATAGGATGGAATTTATTTTTAATGCCAATTTAAATTGCAACTGAATTTTTTTTATCAGAAAAATCTGAATTTGTTGAATCGTGCATCCCTATATAAGCCTATAACTACAAATCTACTATAAGAATAAACAAATATATACCCCCCACAATAAAATTGTTGATGCTACTGCAGTGACAAACAATGGCCCTTAATATGTCTTATCAGAAACAGAAATGTAAAGTTGTAGACAATGAGATTACACATGTTTAAACCACAGCAAGTGCTGTAGACTAGCCTTTGACAGGGCTAGACAGGCTAATTAGAGCGATTACTGCACAGCTGGATTGGCTGGCTGCTCGGCGGAGGTGCATCAAAAGGATCAGCGGCGAAGAGAAGGCCTCATCTCGACAGCACGTCGTCTGGGTTTCTGGGTGGAAAAACGTGCGGCGTTTGGAGCAAGCAGTTCCTCTACTGAATCATGAAGAGAACTGAAAGTGCACGAGGGAACGTTGTGTAAGTTCCTCAGCTGGATCGGGATCTTTGCGGTACTGTAGACGAAACGGATGGCGAAATAGTGGGAGGAAAGCTGTGGGAGAAAGAAAACATAAACAGCCGCAAAACTGAAAACATCAGCTGATGTGGAGGAAGCAGAGCCCATTACATGGGTTTTCACCTTCAGATCTAGTTTTTCTTGGGAGAGAAAGAGATTTTCTTGAGTCGTTGTTGCGATTTGTCACATTGAATCAGCGTCAGAAAGGTCCGGCCCGGTTCTGGAAATACTCCACAAACATCAACTACTCACCGCGTATTAACAAGGACACTAGACTTTAGTCTTAGAGGTAGTATTTAAGGTCTTAATTGCTTAAACATAATTAGTTTTATATATAAACTTTCTTATTACAGAGCATATTTGATGCTGATAGGTAAATTACATTACTCTGCAGTCAACTATGTTTGAATGATGATGCTCAGCTATTTAAGTCCCTTAAGTTGCTCTTTCTTCTGCCATAATATAAGTTGCTATTGTGTTTTGATATTGCAAGTTACCCAATATCCAAATATCTGTCGAATTAAAGACAAAAAGCCCATAAAAAGATAAACCTTTTTGGAGCTTTAGCCTAGCAGTTTGCATGCTCGTTCCAACATATTGAGTGACCCATGGTACATATTTGAAGCTATCTTGCATCATTTCCCAATCCTACTTCCTCCTCTTTTTTCTGTCATTTCTACTATGAATAAAAAGGACAGAAAATGTGTATTCATTTTCTGGAGAAAATGTCAGTGATGTTTGCATGATGCTAGGGCGAATTGTATTGAATGCGCCCTTGTATTTTACTTGCATATTTTATATTTACTTGCATATAATATAATATTTAAAAAGTTTATAAAAGTTTCTTAACACCCAAGTACACTTTAAAAAGTGCACTTACTTTGTAATAATGTCAAATTAAAAGTTTTAAAGCACATTTGAAATCATGTTTTAATAATCTTTTGTCATGTTTTAAAGAAGTACACTTATTTTAATGTGTTGACTAACATACTAAAGCACATGTAAAGTACTTGATTATAATGTTAACAGTAGTGTGTTATTTGATATTACATTTAAAGGGACTATATTTCAAATGTACTAAATTGCAACTTCATCATTATGAATGTGTAGTTACAAATATACTTACAGGGTTTGTACAAGGTGCTTAAAGTGCTTGAAGTACTTGAATTATAAGTCCTGGTTAACCCTTGAAAACAGCCATATTTATGAAAAGGTACTTGAAAACTGAAATTATTGAAAGACAATATTTGTGAAATTAGTGTTTAATTTTATTGATAAAACAATCTTTTCACACAAAATTAATGTTGCTGCCCATCTGATATATATAAATAGAGCCATTTTGCATGACTATGAGCGTGATATTGCTCATATAAATATCCAATTATATGATACAGCTTTCATTCTTCAGGTTAATCATATATTCATAGGGGGGGGGGGGTCTGTTTGAATAAGGAAAACGATAATCTTTGTCATATCTTTGTCATCTTTTGTATATTTCAATGGCTAAAGTTTCATTGCATGCGCTGCACTTTATTTGAACCATTTTGTTTTATTAGTTTATTTTTATTGATCTATTTACCTTTTTTTCGATTGTGAAAGATAATAAAGATATTGTTTGATAAGTGAGATCTCTTATTGTAAGAGAGTCCTTGAAAAACAAAAAAAAATGTGTGCTTGAAAAGTCCTTGAAAGTCCTGGAATTTCATTATACAGTATCTTTACGAACCCTGTATTTAAATACATGACAATAGAAATGACATTAAAGTATAGTTTAGTTTACTATAAATGTTTGTCAGTACATTAGGCAGTACATGTATTTCAAAGACAATAGAAGTAATTATGAAATATAAAGATGTACTTAAGTCCTACTTAAGTGGCTCAACAATGTTTATTATCAATTTAAACTAATATATTTTCATTTTATTTTAATAATACAATTAAGTGTCCAAAAACAGTACATTCGGCTCACACTTAAATATATTCTTTTAAAGTATAATATTTTCAGCGTGTCGTAAAGGATGTTCTTACTAACCTTTTTTAGTGCAAGTCTGTGGGAAATGTTTACACCCATTTTATTGTGTAATTCCAAAATTCCTCAACAAACCACATGATTTTGTACAGTATATCATGTCAGTTTAACATTTGCGTGCTAGTTATATAAGTTTAATACATGGGTTTGTTCAAATTCATAACCGTATAGTAGTGATGCTGGTATTAGCTTAGCTTTCCAATCAGTATTCCATATTCCCAATCCAGCTCTATCCCTGAGGTCAACATCATTACGCTTACTAATTAACTACCAGGATCTCAAAATAATTCAATTATCCAGCACCTAGTGTACCAAACACTGTCCCTCTACAGAGCCCCACGAGTCAACTCTCTCTCTCTGTCTGTCTGTCTGTCTGTCTGTCTGTCTGTCTGTCTGTCTGACTACAGTAATCCATCTGAGCAGCAGCATGGCTCCTCTAAGCCCCCGCTGGGTTCGTCGGCCGTGACCTCTCGTATCCTGCTCCGCCAGCAGCTGATGCGCGAGCAGCTCCAAGAGCAGGAGCGGCGAGAGCAGCAGAGACGGCAGAGCTCAGCGTACGCACAGTCCTCCGTCACCCAGAGCCCCGCCATCAACGTCAGCGCTCCCGCCGGCCTGCCCAGTGCCACCCAGGTGCCCATGGAAGTGCTGAAGGTAACGCAGGATTGTTAACGCAATAAGTTCTTTATGACAGATTACTTGTATAAAATGCTTATAAATATAATTTGTCTCTCTATATCTCCCAATAATAATGATATTTAAATGCTTAGTTTAATGATCGAAGCTCAGTAGTTTTAAATGCAATGCAATACAATGATGATCGAGAGATCAACTAATTAAAAAAGCCTGATGATCATATTTGATACTCACATTTTAACAAGATTAAAAAAAATAAAATAAAAAGATGTATAGTCAAGTAAACCTACGTTGTTTCAGTCAAGGAAATTTTAATCTTGAAATATTAATAACAATATAAAAGTTGTATATACATGCTTTATTTATAGATTTCACAGCAAAAAGATCGGTCAATCAGACGACAGAAGGCATGTATGAATGTAGAACAGGTTTTTCTGCAAAGATTTGATCGTGTTGATATTTTGTAGGCTTTGGAAATGTGTGTATCAAATATGATAGGGATAAGATTTAATGGCAGTGTTTTTACGAATTGCAACTGAGATTATGAAGTGAATTCAAACTCTGCATTTAATGCATTGCAAAAAAAAATCTTTACAGGCTTCACGCAAAAACAAGCGTACACCGTGAAACAGTGTATGATTCATGAAAGAAATGACTCGTTTGCAACAGTTAAAGTGTAAGGCATGACCAGCCCAATTTCCGAAATAAAATTCTTAGATTTTTTAAATAAAAAATAATGAAAATAGTACAAAAAAGTAGAAAAATGCTCTTAGTAATTTTTGTCTTGTTTCTAGTCAAAATATTTAAACATTCTTAAATCAAGATGCATTTACTAGATAAGTACAATATATAATATATAATATATTGTATGTCCTTTGTTCTGTTGCTCTCAGTCACACACCTGAATTAAGCTCATTCATTATGCAGCTCATTATGCGGGCTATTATGTTATTTTGTCCTCTCAGGTGATATCCATTATTCATTAGATATCACGCCTCCTTGCATACGGGCTTTGTGAAGAAAAACTGTCTCACAAATTTTAAATCAGTGAATTGTTTTATGTGAATGAGTAGGCTCAATGATTCTCACATCAGTCTGAAACAAAAACTCTATGCAAATACACCCATTAGTCAAAAGTATTGTGGACACATATCTATTGTGTGTTTTGAGGCCTTCATTTTAAAACAATTTTTTTTTGTTTTTTAAAAACCATGCATAAACATTTTTCTCTCAAAAATACAAGCATGTACATACATGTTGCTCTCATATTATGGTAGCCCAGTTTGTGCTGAATACAGTGTAATTACACTTGCCATTAATGTGTTTATAAGCAACTGAAAAAAGCACAAATGTAAGAGCATGTCAAAACTTCTAAAGGGCCCCAAAACAGCTCAGACTCCTAGGGGTTAAGTTGATTGTATTTAAAAATATAAGTCAGCAACTTTTTTTCAAACTGAATCTTATCCTGCATCACAAAATAATAATGGTCACTGCTCAAAACAAAATGTATAATAATGCTACTGTTTCACTTGAATTGACATGTAATTGACAATGAAATGTATATTTGTACTAAAGGCATCTGTGTGCAACTTAAACAGTTGAATGGTTGGCATGTCTAACTTGTGCTGCAAGATTCAGTGTTGCCAACTATTTTCATAGAAATTATGTTTTATTAACAAAGTTCGGGAGGAGCCTGTTCAAATTATCTATCCAATCATCATGTCATTCCAACCAGCTGTCAGCAATCAGTAATCAACATGTCTACCCAATCAGCACAATTGGAGGATTATATAAATACCTAGTCAACTCACCAATGTTCCTCGACAGGTTTTCAGCATCCCTCCACCACCCCGTCTTCCTCACACTCACCTGGTTACGATCCTAACCAGAAATACTGGGGGAGTACTCTGGGTTCAGGCCAAATACAGAGCTCAGATCCCTCTCCTCGGACAGAACGGCAAATACGCGTAGGCCTACTATTACGCATACTATTTACTATCTGATTTTTTGGCGATAGGGTCATGAGCGGCCAAGGCTCATTGATGCACGTGGGGAGCGAAGGCTGGCCCGTGTGGTCCGATCAAACAGACGAGCTACTGGAGCTCAAATTGCTCAAGAAGTTAATGCTGGTTCTGATAGAAAGGCGTCAGAATACACAGTGCAACGGTTTTCCCTGGTGTCTGTGGCTCTTTCAGCAGACAATGCGCCGCCACAAAGCAAAAATGGTTCGGGAATGGTTTGAGGAGCACAACAACGAGTTTGAGGTGTTGACTTGGCCTCCAAATTCCCCAGATCTCAATCCAATCGAGCATCTGTGGGATGTGCTGAACAAACAAGTCCGATCCATGGAGGCCCCACCTCGCAACTTACAGGACTTAAAGGATCTGCTGCTAACATACTGGTGCCAGATACCACAGCACACCTTCAGGGGTCTAGAGGAGTCCATGCCTCGACGGGTCAGGGCTGTTTTGGCAGCAAAAGGGGGACCAACACAATATTAGGAAGGTGGTCATAATATTATGCCTGATCGGTGTATAGCCAATTGTCCATTAAAGCTGCTCTCATTTACATATTTTCTGTCAGACAGTGTTAACCATGTTAACCTGCTATAGATTTTTTGCAAGTGCAACAAAGTCGCTAAGTTGGCAACACTGGCAAGATTGTCTTCAAAACGTTGCTTCGCTATGACACTAGTTGACCTGAAAGGGAAAACTAAGCATAGAAAAAGACGGTTCACGCTAATTTTCGCTATTGTGGCGAGAATGCAGCACATACTCTCAGTGCATCGTGAATTCTGACACACTTTGGAATGTAACAACGTGTGAAATCGAAGAATTGGGCAGGATTTCACAGGAAAGCCTCAGTTGACCATGTCTGCTCTATGGCTCCATTCTCCATGACTTTTCATGGTTTGTCTACGCTGGCGTTAGCATATCATGCATTTGTTCTTCTGCTTTGACCGCTCAATTCAACTTGAGCTTTAGTCTTTATCACCCCAAGCGTGTCTGATTATGATACTGTCCGTAAGGAAGGGGAGGGAACGGGGTGGGCAGGGGACAGTGAAGTGTGTTAAAACGCATATGGGGATTATCTTTCCCCAGAGAATTCCTCTTTAATGCATGCTGTGCTCCAGCCTCTTGGAATTAGCCATCTTTAATCCTATTTGCTCAGCTACATTCAAAATCTTTCATAGCTTTGATTCCTTGTTAGTCTGCGGAACTATAGACAGTTACTGATTTCTGTGCTATTGAGCACAGACTGTGATAAACGCAACTAAATCGGCTGCTTCCCAAAGGACTCGAGCTGCTAATGTCACTCGGTAAGAGCCGTTATGTTACATTTGCTAATTTTTCCGGGGAAAAATGATTATGGCGCTATTATCTGTCTCTGATAGGCTCGCAGGCATGGGAAACAGTCATGTGTGTTGTTGATTGTTGTTTTATTCTATAACTAGAATTTTCTGTTCTATATAGACGAGTCTTTGAATGTGCATCAATAATAGTGATATTGCATGAATATGTTCATATTTTTTTGTATTTGTCTAGTTCAGTTTCTACCCATGTTAAAGTCTCATCTAGTTAATGTGCTCTGGTTATTTTCAAGTTCAGACATCAAGTTTAAGGACAATATTATTTTTTTCTTACAGTTCTGTTCAATTATTCTTTAGCAGTTTGTTGTGTGATTTATTATTTTAATTGTTTAATTAACTTTTAACGCTATTTTTAGAATAACTTATAATAATAACCCTGTCCAAAATTCAGCTAGAATATTAGAAGCTAAAAATATAAAAATACATATTTTCATTAAATATAAAAACATAACAATGATTAGAAATAAAATAGATTATTAAAAAAAAAAACGTATTTTATTTCAGCTAGTTGCTTAAAACATTTCTCATTTTCATTTAGTTTATTTTGATGTACTAAAACTGAAATAAAACTTTATAAAATACATTTTAAAAAGCAAAAACGTATAAAAATGACAAAAACACACAACGAATTTACTAAAACTTTGACTGAAATGGAAAATATAAACATAAAATCTAATTGAAATTATGAATAAAAATTATAAAAATATCTGTAACACTAATTTAGGAGTAGCTTTTTTAGATGGTTCTACTCATCATGTGTCACATGTTCTTTGCAACGTTTCTGTTTGTACATACTTTGTTGAAACACCTTATGCATATTTATGAAGCAAGTAATGCTCCCATATTTTGATTCTCACACACAGTTTTTATAGACGTGTGAAATGTACTATATTTGTGCGTGACGCTCCCCTGTCAACAGAAGCTGATAACACAAATAAAGACCACCCAGCATGCAACAGCCAGTCTGATACAAATACTGTATAATGAAAATGAAATGAAAAATGAAATGAAAAGTGCATGATATTTTTGATATGTTGTGAACATGTTAGCAAAATCATAATATACTGATTTCTAAATTTCACTGTACATTAATTGAACGATATTATTAATTGGACAGAATAGAAATGTTTAAGAGAATGAGAAATGTTTTAAACATATGGCATAGGGAAAGAAAGTATGTGGCTGAATGTTGAAACCTTGAGGAATCACCGTAGTCGCGTTTGAAAACAACTGATACTTTAGCATCTTATTTAGAGTGGCTCATATCAGAGATAAAAAGGGCATGGCATGTACTCCTTAACGTAGTATTTATGTTCAGTCAGTCGTTACTTATGTTAAGCTGATGATGTGCTGGTCATTCAATCCAGCGAACGGCTGTCAACAATTAAAACACACAGCCTTCCATGTGAACACATGCTCAGATTGTGTTTTACCACAACAACAAGATATACAATACAGACCTGAGCACTGAAATAATGGAGTTTATAATGGAGTTTAAGTACCACTCAAAGTATGTGAGTGCACAGTGCAGTAGTACTACTGACTGTAACATTATAGCCTCAACCAGAAGGGTTTTTCTCTGAAAAACAAGCAGATTTCCACCTCAAAATGTATGCTTTTAAATATACCAATTCTGCTATCTCAAACACGGAGATGCTTCTTCGTGATCTCAACTAACAGATTCTGCAAAAAAGTGAAAATCACCAATTTTGAAAAAAAAAAACACAGCTTCTTTTTCATTTAGCTTCTTTTTAAAAATGTTTAATTCAATGTGTTAACTTGCTGTTTCTTTGTAATTACTTTTTTTTAATGTAATTTCCTTTGAAATTTGCTAACAAATTAAGAGTGAAAATTGTTTCTACACCAATTTGTAGTGTAATTAACTCTTTCCCTGCCATTGACGAGTTGACTCGTCATATATGAGAAAACGCTTCCTTGCCATTGATGAGTTTTTTACTGAAGAAGAAGCAAAAAATGAGCAATCTCATTTGTAAGCAGATGCATATGAAAAATAATGCGATCATCAAAAATAAACATCATTTAAATCAAAACTGCCTGTTACTGATTGAAATAATTTATAATTTGTTACATTTATATAGCGCTTTTCTAGGCACTCAAAGCGCTTTACAGAAGGGGGGAATCTCCTCATCCTCCACCAATGTGCAGCACCACCTGGATGATGCTTGCGCCAGAACGCCCACCACACACCAGCTGATTGGTGGAGAGGAGACCAAGTGATGAAGCCAATCAGGATTATATATATATATATATATATATATATATATATATATATATATATATATATATATATATATATGGGGATGATTAGGAGGCCATGATGGACAGAGGCCAATGGGCAAATTTATGGATGCCGGGGTTACACCCCTACTCTTTATCAGAAGGACATCCTGGGATTTTTAATGACCACAGAGAGTCAGGACCTCGGTTTAACGTCTCATCCGAAGGACGGTGCTTGTTTCAGTATAGTGTCCCCATCACTATACTGGGGCATTAGGACCCACACAGACCACAGAGTGAGCGCCCCCTGCTGGCCTCAAATGTCGACCCAGGATGAGCTATAGGACTGTGAAGCTTTGGGGGTGTTGATAGACTCGATCTACTCCATCTGTGTTTGATCATCATTCTGAATCCAATCCGGACGTAGTCTTTGACAAAAACACGATTTTTGAAAAACTGGCAACATTTTTTTTAAAAACACTGGCGGGGAAAGAGTTAACATGTACTTACTATATGGGTTAGAGTTAAGTTTAGGGTTTGGTAAACGGTTAGTTGCATGTGTAACAGAGGCCAGCTAGTAGTTGCTGTGCAAGTAAACCTCACTCCTCTGATCTCAAGAGACGCTCTAGTGACTGACGCTAAAGGTTGCAGCCTTTAGCCTCTTTGTTAGAGCGTCCCACTCTCATGCAGGCAGACCCGGGTTCGAGTCCCGATTAGAGCAGGTGGTTTGAACAGGAGGGGTTACACATGTAGGGCTACTTTTACCGGATCCAAACTACACAATATGTTTGTCTGTCACTGTGTTGTGGACAAAACTCAGACTACAAGTTGCTTCCCCGACTGATCATCGCTTGCCTTCTTTACCGATGTGCGTGATGTCATCGAGAAGCCGAAACTAGTGACTGACTTCCGGAAACAAGAGCGTAAACAAACACTGGTTGTACTAGCCTAATGCTAATCCCAGTACTCACGGGTTGCTGAAGCACCGCTGCTATCGTTTTTTCACTCTGTCGCGGTCGTCCCTTGAGGAAATATCATAAAGACAGTATTATTCCCATACTGTATCTCCACGACCCTTTCCTCTATTGCATAATTCCACCTAGCAAAACCAATACAATCATCTTTCTTTAATTTCGGCATTTTTGAAAGCTGTGTACGGAAGAGATTCTGTGCTCCTATTAGTTAACGTCACAGATGTGACGTAGCCTGGCGTGGAGGACTGCAAATAAACAATTTAACATACTAGTCTTTCTGTCGGGACGTTGGGAAGTGTCGCAGATGCGAAGTCGGTTGTCGTCCACTATTACACTACTATACGAGATGAAGCGATGGATTCTTGTGTACCGGCGCCCATTGTCGTTTACAAATCTCCACGACGCTCTACGTCAAATGGATTGTGCCAAAATTGGGCTGATGTAGTCTGCCAAGATGTAGTCTGAACCCAGCATAACAAGGACACTGTCATAACAAGGACACTTTGACCTTTTTGGTCAAAGTGTTACCAAAGGCGGACATTAAATGCTTAGTTACAAAAAAGTATAAATAAATGAAACGACACAGATAATGAGAATGAGTAAGTAGAAACTCAGAAATATAGTAAAAGTATAGTAAAAAAAATTAGAAACTTAGAGAACGTGCAGTTGATTGTTAATTAAATGGTTGAAACCATTTTAAATTAAGCTCTTATTGTGTCTTTGATGCTCTTTAAATCATTTCCCACTGCAATCTATAAAATGACAGATTTGGCATTTTAGAAGTTCCAGTAATGCAAGCGGGGATGAAAGCTTTTCCTTTCTTTTTGTATGAGAATAAAAATGAGCAAACGATCAAAAGAAAGAGGAAAAAAAAGAGAGCGCAAAAGCTTTGAGACTGCCCGTCTCTGACTAGCTTAGTCGCCCCTTTCCCAAAGCGACTCAAAGGTGTACCAGGCAGAGCCGCTGGACTTGAAAAGTGAAAACATTAAGCTCAGATGAGTTTGTCTAAAGACTGATTGGCCCCTAATTAGCCAAGTGACCTTTGATCTTTTCAGAAATAAGTACAGGATCAGGTTTAGGAGGGAGACAAAAGCAAGAACAGTCTTAGCACACACCAAACGCTAATTCAGCAAAGAATGCCTGTAATTAGGAGCGCCCGTTTCATTCCATGGCATATTTAACATTGGGAAAAGGGAAAATAAGCTGAAAAAGTGGGATCACAGCCGAGGGGTCAATTTCACCATTGGCTATTCACAATAATCCAAAGGGGGGAAAAAACACAAGAAAAATGTTTAGCAACAGCTTATAGATTTGACTTTTGGCATCGCCTAACATCGTTCCAATTAAAAGGAGGTCTTAAACGTATAGTTTGTACTAGTCTGTGAAGCCACGTTTCTTTGTTGCTAGTTGCTTGCCAGTGTATGGAAATCCAAATCTACAAAGTCTCCTCATAATATCACCATCAGTAGAGCTCTGTAGTTGAGAGCTGTGGTGGGGAGATTTCAGTAAATCTTTATATCTTTGACTCTTTTCCCACCAGCAGTTTTAAAAAAAGTTGCCATCCACCTCCGGCGTTTTAATAATTTTCACAAAAATGTAATGGCCCCCAGAATATTTTGTTGCATGAATATCTGAACATGCAATATATCAAAGGAAAGAACAGACCCTCTGCTTTTAAACAAAAAACTGTTTTACTCTAGCTTCATGCATTCTTGTTTTATCAACACTTAAATATGGGTAAGTTTCATAAAAAAAGCAACATTGAGCAAAAAGCTGAGAAAATCATGTTTTTGTCAAAGACTACATCTGGATAGGATTCAGAATGATAATCAAACACAGATGGAGTAGATTGAGTCCATCAACACCTCCAAAGCTTATAGCTCACCCTGGGTCGACATTTCAGTCGGTAACTTTAGGCAGTTTTGATTTATATGCTGTTTAATGTTGGTGATCGCATCATTTTACAAATGCATATGCTTTACATATGAGATCGCTTGTTTCTGCATATCCTTTGTTTTTGCCTGTGTTTTGATCAGGAGATTCAGAACTCTTTCAGAAGATGGGTCATAGCGCCCCCTAGCGTATAACAGTGAAAACACGTTAACCCGAAAAATTATGTAAATGGCGTGGGAAGCGTTGTGTCATAAATTACTGAAAATTCTGTGTTTGGCGGGGAAAGAGTTAATTTTGATCTGTTCTTCAAATATTATGATGTATGGTTCATAATATCTTCAAATATCTATTGTATGGTTTTCATCATAAGACTTAAAGGGGACATCGGATGCCCCTTTTACAAGATGTAAAATAAGTCACTGATGTCCCCAGAGTGTGTATGCAAAGTCTTAGCTCAAAATACCCCACAGATAATTTTTTAGAGCATGATAGAATTGCCACTTTTTGGGGGTGAGCAAAAACGTGCCGTTTTTGTGTGTGTCCCTTTAAATGCAAATGAGCTGGTGCTCCGGGCACAGAGGGCGGTGCTTCAAGAGCTCATGCTCAAAGCCACTACAATCTCTGTCATGCCCCGACAACAAAACAGAACTACTTGTGTAGAAACCTGCTGTAAATTGAAACAGCTCGCTGGATGACCCAGTTTCAGACTCAAGGCCTGTTCACACCAGGACGTTTATCGCGAGTATTTATCGCCAACTTTTAATGCCTTGTGGCTAAACAAAGGGCACCAATATGTGAGTGTGCACACCAACATGCTTGGCGTAAAAGAGTTTAAAAAAAAAAACGCCTCTGGTTTGTTTTTTTGGGGGGTTGACGCGCCACGTTAAAAACTGGCCGACCAATGATATTGGCGCTTTTGTTCATGTGCCTGGCTCAAGCACAAAACGGTCTTGCCAAACACACATTGATATGACGAAGAGGAAGTAAGTAGACAACAAAGAAGGTGAGCTGCTAATGCTGCTTGCCAGTTAGTTTGCACGTTTACTCATCGCAAGTGGATATCGCTTGGGTGTGAACACAAAGATGCGTCAAAAAACATCTCGAAAAATTCCTTTAGACAGCCCATAACAAACTGGCTGCGTCTTTTCTTTTCAGCTGTTCTGAGCTGGCAGACAAGCCAGAAACCTAACTAAATGCAAAAAATTTAGTGCAGAAATGCAGAAATTTTCATCCAATGTCCCCTTTAATATAGCACTCAAGTCAGTGTGGAATCCTGCTCATTTTTGTAACTCAACAGCGTCAGTTTCCATTCACTTCTAGTATATAGAAAAAAGAGCAGCCTGGACATTCTGCTAAACATTTTCTTTTGCATTCCATGTTAAAGTAATACAAATTTGAAATTGATAACAGCATTTTTATTTTTTGCATGTACCTGCCTCAAACCGTGCCATCTTGAAGTCTCTTTTTTTTTCTTTTTTCTTTTTTTTTTTTACACATGTGTGAAGTCTGTGAGACTGTAGGGTGTCACTTTGTTTTGTTCATTTTGTTTTGTTATTAATTTTGAATTTCGAACTACTGGGGTCTCTAAGATTTACTAAAATGTAATGTTTTTGAAAGAAATCATCAATACTCCAGTCTTCAGTGTCACATTATCCTTCAGAAATCATTCTGATAGGGTAATTTGATGATCAAGAAATTTGATTATTATCAATGTTAAAAACACAAATTTAGCTGGACACAAAATGTGATTTCTTTCAAAAAAAAAAAAAAAATTCTTACTGACCCTAAACTTTTAACCAGTTGTGTGTATATAATGTGTGTTTTATCAGCTATCTCCCACTGAAAAAGAAACATATCCCTCGAGCACTAGTAAAAACCCCTAGAGCACCAACCAATCAATGAGAGTCTTGTCCATGTTAAGCAAAAACATTTTTGTATTTTTCATCACTGCACTAGTGCAAGAGTTTGGTCATATTGTAAAACCACAAACAATGCGTCTCATTCTTGTAGTCTCGGCATTGAGAAGGATGTTCTTGTGACAGTATCTGGCCAGAGGCAAAGACCGCCACACAAGTCAAGTAAAGACGAGACGATGAAGACAAATCTTTGTTAGTTGCCTTTTGCCCTCTCAATTGCTTCAGCTTGTACTCTATCAAAATGTGATTGAGAAATTTCAGCTGCAGGAACCGGTTTGATATTGAACATTAGATCTGCTACTTCATTGGGCACACTAACGCTCAAAATAATGAATTGGTTTGAGTAGAGCCAACTCAAATTAAACAAATGAGTTCAAACAAATTAACTTTCATGAGTATTTAGAACGTTCTTTTTCTTTTGAGTTCACAAAACTCGCACATCTTAAGTAATCTGAATTGTTCCATTGTTTTGAGTTTTATGAACTTGTTTCTTTTAATTTAGACAAACTTAAATTGAACTGAAACTGGGCTGGGATTTCTATTTCCCTGCATGCCCAGTAAATGCCAAAATAAGGTGTTATATAATGTTTTGGGTGCACGATTAATGTTAAGTAGGAGATTTAATAGTGTTTAATGTTTTATGCTAGTTTAGAAGAGTTTCTGTTATGTTGGTTTCTGTAGGGTTTCCATCACGGTCACGAGTGCATGAGTTTAGTTTGAGAACAGATTTATGTTAAATGTATTATATTGCTGTCCTCATTCAGCAAGTGCTATGCTATGCTAATGCTATCAAAGTATTTTGTAACCAAATTAGAAAGGTGACTTTTATTGAATTAGCTAGTTAAAGCTAGCCAAGTTTCCATTAGTACATTTAAAAATACTAATAATATTTTTACAAGTTAAATGTATGAATTAGCTTACTCAAATATTTCAAGTTCAGAGCAATAAAAATGTATGATTACAAAATAAAAATCTGCAAGTTCTGCTTACTTAACTTTAACTTTAAAATGAAACTGATTGCCTTGGTTTTTTTTTTAGTTTTGCCAACTTATTCGGGTTTACAGTGTAACATTCAAAAAAGAAAATACATAATTTACTCATCTTTATGTGATTCCAAACTTGAACACTAAAGTTTTAGCAGAATATCTGAGCTGCTGTTTTTCCATACATTGAAGAAGTCAAGCACCAAAAATATAAATATCTTGTTTGCGAACAACAAAATATGGCATGTCAAGGTGTGTCGCTCCAGGCTCGATGTCAGTGACAAGACAACCATGTGCAAGCTGTTGTCATCAAACCTGACAAGACACCTCTTAATGCGTATTTGCACATTTAGGTATGCGCAGACAAGTCATATCGGCCGTCGGCTACATTTATAATAATGTACAGATTTTTCCTTTGTTAAAGGACTGATTTTACATTCAAAGTCCAAGTTCTTACAATAACCTCTTACAGTAACCTTAAAAAACCTTTACCTCTCAATTTTACTTTGTAATTAAGTTTTATTATCACTACAGATAACATTCAATAACACTGTGCCGACATTAAACTGCATGGTTTCAGTTGGTTTTATGTGGTTTCATTCTTAAGGTCCCATGATTGTTTACGGATCCCATTCAAATGTATGTATAGCACAGCACATAGATTTAAAGAGTCCTTTGAATGTGCTCCATGCAATTCTTGCCTTAGGATATCATTTTTATAGCTGTGTGGTTGAAACTTTGACATCCACAACCTCCTTAACTTCCAGTCTATCCCCTCAGGCCATGCTGAGAATAGTTCCCTCTTTTTTAAAGGAAAGACTGCTTCTACCCCAACATACAACCTCCTTAACTTCCAGTCTATCCCCTCAGGCCATGCTGAGAATAGTTCCCTCTTTTTTAAAGGAAAGACTGCTTCTACCCCAACATACATTACCATTTAAACGTTTGGAGTCGGTAAGAGAAACGCTATATGTACTATATGAAATGACAGGGGGCGACTCTTTAACAAGCCGAAGAGAGTGCACGTCACACCTCCCCTCATAAAATTTCACTGGTTGTCAATTGCTGCTCGCATCAAATTCAAGGCACTGATGTTTGCCTACAAAACAACCACTGGCTCTGCACCCCATACCTAAACTCATTACTCCAGACCTACGTGCCCTCCAGAAGCTTGTGTTCTGCAAGTGAACAGGGCTTTGTGGTGCAATCTCAAAGAGGCCTTTACCTGGACCTTTACCTGGACTGTTCCCTGCTGGTGGAATGACCTGCCTAACTCCACCCGAGCTGCTGAGTCTTCAACCATTTTCAGGAAACGGCTGCAGATGCATCTTTACCCATTAATACAAACACTTACTATTCTAGGTCTATTTAAAAAACAAAAACAAGAAACCCTTGCTAAGTTTACTGTGCTGGACTAACTGGGGACAGCACTTGCATATTGTTAGTTTGATTGCTTCTATTGCTCTCCTCATAAGTCGCTTAGGATAAAGGCGTCTGCTAAATGATTAAACGTAAATGGACTGCATTCATATAGCGCTTTCAACAGACCCATGGCCACCAAAGCGCTTTACATATTGCCTCACATTCACCCATTCATTCACTCATTCATACACCGACGGGAGCAGCTGGGGTTAGATGCCTTGCTCATGGACACCTTGACACTTGGTCAGGAGGAACCTGGGATAGAACCACCAACCTTCCAGTTAGTAGACAACCTAAATGAACCACTGCCGCCCCATATATAAATATAAATATATATTATCCTCTAAACCATTAAGCATCGGTGAGAAGTCATCAGTACTCAGGTCCTGTTCACACCTAGTATTAAGATGTGTTTTGGTCGATCGGATCACAAGTAGACAAGGGAGACATATTCCCGTTTACACCTGGGCTAAATCCGAAATCGCCCCCTATACCCTTAAACAGGACTCTATTTGAGGGGACAGCCATTTGTAGTGGTGTCAGAAACCATAGTGAATGTTATCTAGTAACGAGTGTACAACTGATGTACGCTCAACGACTAGAGAATACCCATAATGCACTGTGAGAGTCGTGTGGCGAATGAATTCCCGCGTCTGACCAGAAGATGGCGCTGCAGCTGAATCACCCATTATCCATTTTCCAAACCGCTGGTCCAATGTGGCTACAGCGTAAATTCCTTTTGAATTGATTATCAAATTGTTTAATTGCTGTTTATAGTTTCCATGGCAGAGTTCAAGATAAATCGTTTCTGGAGCTGCCAGTTTGCCACGTTTCAAATGATTATTAAACAGCGAGCACAAACTATGCAGCAGCCCTTCCGGCACTTTCAGTGTCCGAATTCACTCACTCGTTTTCATTCACACCCTCAAGTGGACTATATTAGTGGAGTGATGTAGGGAATAGTGATTGAGGGGGATGATTTCAAACACATCACCAGTGTTTTAATCCGTCTATTTTGTCCACTTTCAACCACTTTTGTCCTAATTTCATAGGGGAGGGTCTATGGGCGGATAAATGCATGGGCTTTTTCAGATCTTTCGATGTAATCGAAAGAAAGAGGTCAAGAAAGAGTCTGAGTTTGTGATATATTTCCTCCTCCCATACTGCAAAATGCTCGTTCTGTCTGGATGTGCTTAAATTCACAGTAAGGACTGTCACGTATCACACATGCGCACTTTAATAAGTCGACAGAAATCATCTTAATGCGTTTACATGCTGGGTGAAAACGGCGTATGGGGCAAAAATCTAGCTGTGACGATCGGTTTATGCTTAAGCTGTTTATGACCTTACTCCGATAAAGGAAAGTGGGTTAATGACCACCTGCATTGTCGGCTTATTAAGCATAATCGGGTTAAGAACGTGCATGTAAACGCGCTCACTGTTAAACAAATATTTAAGCAACTAGATTTTACCCGTGACAAACTCACCACCACGATGCTACGTTGATTACCTTCGATTTTCATTGCAAGATTGAGCCAGTGCTGCATCGCAACAAAAGTTTATCATTTGCACGCGTTTTTAAGCTTCGCCAATTTAATTAAAGTGCAAGAAGACGTGAACAAGAATTCAGTTCGGTACTCGCTGTTTGAGAAGTTGTGCGTGCAGCACACTTCCGAATCCGAAGCGTGGGCCAGACAGTGTGCAAATAATGAATTGAGTCTTCTTTCATGTTATTGTGCTTAAATGGACACCTTACAGACGGTTCACACACAGCGTGTTTTTGCTGTTAAAAGCACGAGATGCAGGTCAGTGGAACGAATAAAAGCACAAGGTCTAGAGACTTTTTTAAAAAGTGGAACTTTTAACTTGAGCGTTGATAACCAGCTCGTCAATAACTAGGTCTATTAAATTAAATTAAATTAAATTAAATTAAATTAAATTAAATTAAATTAAATTAAATTAAATTAAATTAAATTAAATTAAATTAAATTAAATTAAATTAAATTAAATTAAATTAAATTAAATTAAATTAAATTAAATAATTTATTTTATTTATTTCATTTTTAATTTTTTTATTTGTTTTGTTTTGTTTATTATTTTCTATATTAATTTTATTTTATTACTTTTATTATTTTTTATTAATTTTATTTTTTTATTTATTTTATTTTATTTATTTATTTTATTTTTCGTCTTTTTTGTGGTGTGGCCAGTACAAATTTTACCCACTGTGTAGTTCACCATCATTTACTCACCCTCATATTGTTTCAATTATTCTTCTTTGTAACCAAAACAAAGATTTTTTTTTAGATTAAAAAAAAAAAAAAAACATACTGGTAATTTTTCTGCCACGACATCTTTCAGTTTACAGACATTTCCTTTACCCCTAACCCTTACATCAACACAATTTTTTTACCCTATTTTTCCTGACTTTCTTTAGAGTGTGTGTTGTTAGGCGGTTAACATTCAGTTTAGTCATGCATACTTTATCGTTCCTCAGAGAACAGCTGGAAATGTGACGGTTTAGCTGTCAGAGATCACACGTGTGTTTCGCCAGCCTCTCTCACGTTCATAGCGCTGAGATCTGAATTACTCCGCTCTGGCCTGAATTAGACAGGCAAAGACTCTCTTCTGTAAATAGGATGGAGGTGGGAGACGTTTGTTGCTCTGGAGCTGCAGAAAGACTCCATTGTTTTAACCTAACACTGACGTCAAAGTTGCTCTATAAAAGCAGAAAGGCATATTTTGACATAAAACAGCACAAAGTCAGTAGTGTCTGTTGTGTCATGCTCTAATTGTTCAACAGGCAAAACGAATCAGTTATTCACCCCTTTTTATACACAACCAGCTGCAATCATTATTGGTCAAGTCAATTTAATAGATAGTAGCTTCGGTTGGTCAAACAGTGTTTGTTCAAAGTCGAGGATTCGTTCAACGCTGTTAAGTGCTCAAACTAAACTAAACAAACTAAACTAAAACTGCTTCTAATAATAATATTAATCCGAACAAATGAGAGTAAATGAACACAGTCTCTGCTCTAGGGCAGTGTTTGTCAAGTGTGGTTTGAGTCTTGTGAATGTAAAGGTCATATATGGCTCATATGGAGGAGGAACTTGAGGACTCTTAAGAGATGAATAATTGTGCTGTGAATAGAATGGCAGTCTATTTTGGGGAAAATTACAGTAATTATTATTCATTTGATGAAGAAACAGTGATTTCAGAATTATTGGAACTTACATACTGTATGGGATGAAATGATTCAGGTCATTCTCTTCAGTGTTTTAATCATGAATGATAATAATAATAAAGAAATACACTATATTGCCAAAAGTATTGGGACGCCCCTCCAAATCATCGAATTCAGGTGTTCCAATCACTTCCATGGCCACAGGTGTATAAATCAAGCACTAGGCATGCAGACGCTCCTACAAACATTTGTGAAAGAATGGGTTGCTCTCAGGAGCTCAGTGAACTCAAGCGTGGTGCTGTGATAGGTTGCCACCTGTGCAATAAGTCCATTTGTGAAATTTCCTCACTACTAAATATTCCACGCTCAACTGTTAGTGGTATTATAACAAAGTGGAAGCAATTGGGAACAACAACAACTCAGCCACGAAGTGGTAGGCCACGTAAAATCACAGAGCGGGGTCAGCGCATGCTGAGGGTCACAGTGCGCAGAAGTCGCCAACTTTCTGCAGAGTCAATAGCTACAGACCTACAAAGGCTAAGTGCAGTAACTACGTAAACACTGAAACTGAGAAAAATGGCTATAAAGTTTTTACACCAGCCAGTCAAACATGTTGTGGGTAGATTAGTGGTAATGCATTCATAGATAATAGATAAAAACCATGACCACCGATGTGATCTTTGACCCCCAAAATGCAGATACTGCACTCTGCCTTTGGATGACCTTAAACAACTAAAACACTATTGCAAAGGCAAAGTGCAGTATCTACAAACTAAATGTGTTCATCCAACTTTTTTTCATGCTTCTTAATACATGTTTATAGTAATAATAAACTTTATATAATACAGAATTTTCATTTTCAGTTGAACTATCCCTTTAATATGGCCATACATAATTTCCTAGAATTAGAGGTTAGAGAGTAAGTTAACTTACGTATGCTTCTTCTCCCTTTAGCCTAACTTCTAAGCTATTCTCAAACATGTACATTTCCTGTTTATGCTATCTACACCCTTAAAGCTATAATTCATAATTAAAATATAATTATTATGTATTCTTAGATAGCCTATCTGTGAAATCCAAAAAACGGAGCACTTTTTTTTGTATATTAAGTAGCCTACGAAATTAGTGCGTGAAAATAGAGTACTTTCAGTACATTATGCAAGTGTACTTTTTCACCTAGTGTGCTTGCTGTCGGCCCGGCTGCGCTCGTCCGGTTGTCACCTGCTGGCCGCTAACTTTTAGAGTAACTTTGTCTAACAAGATAACTTTACCAGACCCAGCTAGCTTTTGAAGGAGTGACCCCTGTCAATACAATTGGTTTAGCTGCCTGAAACGGAGAGATGTCCGAATCAACAAACACCAACGTGATTAAATCGGATTATCATTACGTTGTCAGAGGATATTGCCTTTAATAGAGCAGCACAAGTAACGTTAAGTCAAAATTTGCTAGCGGCTGGCTAGTCAATGTTAACTGATTATAAAGCTGTCAGTTGCCTTACTATGAGTTATTATTTTGCTATCTTCCTTACCAGTCTATGAATTTGCATTTTAACGCGAGTTAAACCATCATTTGGCTGCGGGATTGTGCCATGGTTGGCTTGTTGTTTCTGTGTGTTATGATAGGGGCAAACCACATACAATCCCCATCGTGACAAGGCTGAAACTGCAGTATCTGCTGTGTCAAAAACGGGGAAACAAAGCTAGAACGCAGTAACATCACTTACTGCGGTTTGCCTTGGTATTGGCTTGGATTTTGTAGTTACTGCAATTTTGACACGCTCGTTTCTCTAAAACTGGACAAAATTGAACCAGCAAACTTTGTCACAAGACAGAACAGATGTCACAAAGCCCATTTCAAGTCTTAACTCAATTTTGACCAAATGTGTAGTTACTGCGCTTTGCCTTTGGACGGCAGTACAGACCTCCAAACTTCATGTGGCCTTCAGATGAGCTCAAGAACAGTGTGTAGAGCTTTATGGAATGGGTTTCCATGGCCGAGCAGCTCATCCAAGCCTTACATCACCAAGTGCAATGCAAAGCGTGGGATACAGTGGGGTAAGGCAGTGGAGACGTTTTCTCTGGAGTGACCAATCACGCTTCTCTGTCTGGTAATCCGATGGACGAGTCTGGGTTTGGCGGTTGCCAGGAGAACGGCACTTGCCGGACTGCATTGTGCCAAGTGTAAAGTTTGGTGGAGGGGGGATTATGGTGTGGGGGGTTGTTTTTCAGGGGTTGGGCTTGGCCCCTTAGTTCCAGTGAAAGGAACTCTTAATGCTTCAGCATACCAAGACATTTTGGACAATTTCATGCTCCCAACCTTGTGGAAACAGTTTGGGGATGACCCCTTCCTGTCCCAACATGACTGCACCAGTGCAGAAAGCAAGGTCCATAAAGACATGGATGAGCGAGTTTGGTGTGGAGGAACTTGACGTTCAGTGTGTCTATTTTATTTCACAAATATAACATAACCACAGGAAAGCAGCCACAATGAACAAAACAGCACAGAAAATTGAAGTAGAATCTTTTGTTATTATTTAAATTAAATTAAAAAACGATCACACTTTAGATTAGGGTCCAATTCTCACTATTAACTACCACTTTTTCCTCAATAAACTCCTAAATACTGATTATTAATAGTTAGTAATGTAGTTACTAAGTTTAGGTGTTGGGTGATTAAGGGATGTAGAATAAGACATTAAGATGTGCTTTATAAGTACTAATAAACAATAAAGCCAATATCCTAGTAATATGCATGATAATAAGCAACTAGTTAATAGTGAGAATTGGACCCTAAACTAAAATGTTACCGAAAATACTAAATTATGTTTACTTGTTTTTGAAATCCTAAACTACACAGTATCCGCTTGGGCCAGTTGGGACAATTCTCTTTGCTTAACCGATCCGGCCCAGCAGTTTGGATATGGTTTCATTTCCCACTACATTTGTACTTCCATACAAATGTGTCTGTCATTGCCTTTATAACACAAGAGTTTACAGACGATATGAGATGTAAATAGCGACCATGTTATGGAAGATGACAGATATTTCTTTTAATTTTATTAACTTGTGTTCGCTCAAATAGCACGTCTGGCCAGTTACAGAGAGACTGGAATACAGACAAGTGACCAATCCTGAGTGGCGACGTCACTACACACATTCTCCCAGCACGGTTCAGCACGATTAACCAACCGTGATGATAATTCTGGACACACAACGTTTTGGCTGAACCAAGCTCAAGTGGAAATACAACTGGAGCCGTTCCTTACCGTTCTTAGAACCATTCGACCCGACGGTGTAAAAAGCGGCTAATGTGTCACATCGAGAACTTCATGTGTAATGTGCCATTATTGAGCTGTCAACGAACCGTCTGTGATTCTAACTCTTCCTTTCTCTCTCTCTCTCTCTGTCTCAAGGTTCAAACGCATCTTGAAAATCCCACTAAGTATCACATCCAGCAGGCTCAGAGGCAGCAGGTGAAGGCGTATCTCTCCACCACTCTGGGAGGAAAGCTCGGATCGCAGGCGGTGAGCTTACCGTGTCCCAGCCAGGCCACCGATCACGGGGGAATGCCTCCGGGGCCGGGCAACAGCGCCCCCAACAGTCCCATGGCCTTACTGACCCTCAACTCCAACTGCGAGAAAGAGGTAATGACTTTTAAATTACTATAAAGAATACCAAAATATTTTACTTCAACACTTAATAATGGGTAACACTTTACAATTAACATTAGTAAAAAAAATACTTCGAATTTAGCATTTATTAATCTTAGTTAACTGTAACGATTCCACTGAAAAGGCAAGTTGCTGAACCCATGTGCAGTTCTTTATTTACAAAATCCAAACATAAAACAAAGACGTTGCAAACTAACTTGGCGTGGCTTGACTTGACAAAGAACCACTCACCAACACAGCAGGTTACACATTCAATAACAGACACGGACACACGGCAAACATGAGGGCTTAAATACACAGACTAATGACAAGACAAGTGACACCTGTGAACAGTGATTAAACAATGAACCAATGACATGACACAACACATGAGGGCATGGGAATCACATGACAATGAAACATGACAAAACCAGGAAGTGCATGACAAGACTGTGAACATGACACACTAAAACATAACCAAGAACATGATAAACTTAAAACATGAACAAGGAACAATGAACATGAACCAACACCAAAACACCCTGTGACATTAACATTAATTTCAACATTTACTTTATTAAAATAAAAACTTGTATTTGTTAATATCATTTAATGGAGGAGCAGGTTTATATTTATTGACTAGCGTTAACAATGATTAATACTGGAACTGTAAGAAATGTTTTGCTCAATGTTAGTTAATGCATTAACTAACAATAAATAATGGACCTTATTGTAAAGTGTTACCGAATGTGACCCGTGCTGGCAAAATGAGTCGCAATGAGCAAATTACCGAAAATTAGTTTGGTTGTTATTTTCTCTATTAAAAAACCTTCAAAATGATGTATAATTTGTTGGAATCAGACAAAAAATTGAGCTACACCAGTTTGAAGTCGATAAAGTCAATTTCGAGAAAAATCAAGTTAAAGTTTTCTGAAGGTAAAAAAACCATAAGCCAAAAACTAGCAACCATACCTTAAAATCCCTGGTAATAACACCAAATTTAACACACACCAAGTCAACACCAAATATCTATAGGAAAATACATATTCAACTTTTTTTTCCATGATACCACAATTGTTTGATTAACAGCCTATATATTAAGACCTGCTGTACCGCACAGATGTTATATAATGTCACACATCAGATGTTTTTCATCAAAAGTTAACCAAACGTTCACTTAAAGGTGCAGTGTGTAATTTTTTTAATTGTAACCGCCCAACGCTCACGCCTCCCTTTGGAAGCACATAGAGAAGCTACAGTGGCCGACACAGGACAAAGATGTCGTCTAAGAGAGCAGAGAGAGACTAGAGCTCTGTAGAGAAGTTTGTCCCTTTAGGGCTACTGTAGAAACATGACTGCACAAAATGGCGACTTCACTGTAAGAGGACCCACGGTGTATGGAGATAGAAATGGCTCATTCTAAGTTAATAAAAACATAACGCTTCATTATGTAAGGTCTTTATACTCCACTGAAAACATAGTTATGTATATGATATTGCATTTCTGTCAATAGAGCCTCATAAATACTACACACTGCACCTTTAAAACATAACAAATAATGTGAATACTCGCCAAGACAGATATTTTGAAATACTGTAGTTCTGTGTATATGTGTATATCGGATCTGTCAGTCAGCGCGAGTGGGATCGTTTTGTTCACATCAGCATGAGTTTGAAATTCACATTTCATTGGTTCAGACTCATGCCATCGAGAATTCACAGTAAATAGTCAGAAAGTTGGAACGCTGCGCTTTAAAACGATACCAAACTTGTGCTGAGGGGAAGCACCAGTCATCGAGAAGCGAGCAAAGAGAAACTGCATTTTTCCTCGACAAGGGAAAGGAACTCCTCTCAGAAAAAGTACAAATAAAGATACTTTTAGATGTTTCATTGCTATTTGGAGCATTGGGATCGCTAGACGAGGGCTAAATGATTTTTGTGAAAACCTCAAATCCAACCAGAATTGACATTTTTCACTTGTTTTTCCTGTAGCTCGTAATTAGTATGTGTGTATTTCGACTAATTTTGCCAGCACGGGTCACAAATAATGGCTGCATTGGTGTAATTGTTGTAGATTTTGTCTACTCTTTTTGATGCTTTGATTTTTTATTAACTTATATTTATTAATTTGACAAGTTTATAGTCATTCTTGCATTTTCATGTGTTTAAAAACAATGAATATACTGTACAATCACCGGCCACTTTATTAGGTACACCTGATCATCTGCTCATTAACACAAATATCTACTCAAG